>NW_027397063.1:18331285-18479022 GCF_003265705.2 Callorhinus ursinus | reverse complement strand
AAGGAAGGAAGGAAGGAAGGAAGGAAGGAAGGAAGGAAGGAAGGAAGAATCCAAATCTTATAACCTTCACAAAAATTAACTCAAAAGGGATTACAGACCTCACTATAAAATGTAAAACTCCTAGAAGATAAGAGAAAATCTAGACAACCTTGGGTTTTGTGAGGACTCTAGATATAACACCAAAGGCACAATTCATGAAAGAAATAACTGATAAGATGCACTGCATTAAAATTAAAAACTTCTGCCCTGTGAAAGACACTCTCACAAGAATTAGAAGACAAACCTCAATTTGGGTGAAAATACTTGCAAATATTTTCAAATATCTGATAAAGGACTGTTATCTAAAATATACAGAGAACTCTAAACACACAACAAAAAGAAAATGAACAATCTGATAAAAAAAAATGAGGAAAAGACTTCAACAGAGACCTCACCATAGAAGATACACAGATGACACATAAGCATATGAAAAATATGTTCAATATCATATGTCATTAGGAATTGCAAATTAAACTAACAATGATATACACTACACCTCTATTAGAATGGCCAAGATCCAGAACATTGACAACACCAAATGTTGTCACTTTCAGTACATAAATGGATAAATAAACTGTGTAATTCCAGACATACAGTGCCAAATAACTAACATATTGATCCATGAAAAGACAGGAAGGAACCTTAAACACATATTACATATTAAGTGAAAGAAGCCAATCCAAAAAGGCTACATATTGTATGATTTAAACTATATGACGTTCCAAAAAAGACAAAGCTATGGAGACAGTAAAAAGATAAGTGGTTTCCAGGGGTTAGTGGGGAGCGAGAAATGAATAGTCAGAGCACAGAAAATTTTTAGGTTAGTGAAACTATTCTGTACGGTATTATAATGATGGATCTTCAATCATCTGTCTAAACCCATAGAATATACAACACCAAGAGTGAACCCTAATGTAAACTATGGACTTTGGGTAACAATGTGTCACTGTAGGTTAATCAATTATCATAAATGTACCACTCTGTGTGGGGTGGAAATAGTAGTGGAGGCTATGCAGATAAGGGGGCAGGATGTATATGGGAATTCTCTGTCCCTTTCACTGAATCTTGTCACAAATTTTAAAATGTTCTAAAATATAAAGTCTATTTTTAAAAGAACCTGTATAAAATGATTCTGCTAAATAAGGGAAAATTTAAGTCTAGGGATACATATGAAGACAACTAAAGTAGAACCTCAGCAGCACGGATAACCTTAGAAAGCTGAGAAGAGAGGAAACAGATTAAGCTTGATGTGCAGCAAACACAGCATGAGGGGCTGTTCTCTTCAAAACACATAAATATGACAATCCCACCAAACCCTGTAAATAATTATCATAGTTACAAACTAAAAGACAGTTTTCCAAAGCCTTAGTAAAGAAAAAACAAATCAACCTTTTAAATTAAAAACATGAAATTCATAAATGGCAGAATGACTATGAAGAAAAGCTATCTAGATCTCTGTATCACACAGAGATCTAAATCTGTATGAACATCCCCCGTGTTTAGCTTTTATTCACCCTCTATAATTGTTTCTCTGTTTCTCTGATGTCTCTGGCTTTGTTGTCCTTTCTATTCTTAAGGAAATTTTGAGTAAGATTTCATATGATGGAGCTATTTTGAAAATAAGGAGGGATTCTGTCAAATGATCCCTTTTAAAAATATTTATTCTTTCGGGTGCCTGGGTGACTCGGGTCATGATCCTGGAGTCCCGGGATCCAGCCCCAAGTCAGGCTCCCTGCTGGGAGTCTGCTTCTCTCTCTCCCTCTACCCCTCCCCGTGCTCATGCTCTCTCTCAAATAAATAAATAAATAAATCTTTAAAAATATTTATTCTTTATCATATATTTATCAAAATTACTTGTTTTTCAAACAAGTTCTGATTCTGCAATAGCATGAAAAGCTATTCAAATATAGAAATTGTTAAATATAGAAGTATTTTCATTATGTTACTTTTGCAACAAGAGGATAACAGTATTTATTCATAAGGTGATATACTCCTATATAGCCTATAATGTAAACTCAGAAGATATGTAAAAATTAGATTGTCAGTTACTCTTCTGTCTCTTGGTTTCAACTCAGGTCATGATCTCAGGGTCTTGGGATCAAGCCCCTCCTGAAGCCCTGCGTAGGGCTCTGTGCTCTGCAGGGAGTCTGCTTGAGATTCTCTTTCTCCCTCTGCCCCTCCCCCTGCACACCCTCTCTCTCTCTCTCAAATCAATAATAAATATTTTTAAAAAATTAGATTATGAAATAAAAGGCAGAAATTTATTTTAAGTCAAGAAAAGAGAAAAATTTAAATAGGCTTTGTAAAGCTGTAATAAACCATATACAAATATAACTGAAAATGATCTTTTTTACATGTCCTTCCCATTAACGACTCTGTCATCCTCTTTTCTGTTATCGACCTTCATTTATCTTTTTCTATGTTATTCCTTCTCAAAACATGGCTCAAAACTTAACACCTCAGAGAATTTTCTTCTTATTCTTTTCTGACATTTATCATCCTTTTACTTGGCATCTCACTCTGTAATTTACTCTTTTTATGGATGTTTAACAAGAAGTTTCTCTACACACATGCGCATGCATGTGTGTGTGTGTTGCACATATGTGTGTTTTTACATGAGTCTTAGCCAGATAACTTATCAGAGGACAATTTCTAACTTAGTGCCATGTCTCTGATATCCAGGCTCCAACACAAAGGAAAAGCTCAATAAATGTCGCTGAGCCACTGACTATTGTAAGAATGACTTTAATTATTAGAATAAAAACATAATTAGCACTAATAGTTGACATAAGAGTTTAACAAAAGCTTCCAGATACGCTAGCTCATATGCCTATTATTTTATAATATATAGTTTGCTGTTTATCTATTGACAATTAAAGCATATAATAATATATATATATATAATAATAATCCTGGGAATTCATAACATTTCAAATGGATAATTTATCATTTGGAAGGTTGCTCAGCACTTCCATTATTCTTCTGTGCTTAAAATATGCCTAGTATATACACCATCCTACTCCCATTCTGTTTTCTAGTTTGAGTCTTTTTGTCTTCCATAGTTGGGTAACTATAATTAAAGATTTCAATTTTTAAAAGCTCGAACGGGAACTATGCTGTAAATCCTCACACTCCTTCTCTTTTACTCCTACTATGCTTCAGATAGTAAATGGAAGAGTCAGTGGAGAAAGGAGGAAAAGCAACGCATTTGCCTAGGTCTCAACGGTGGTCATCCAAATGCAACACTTAGGATAGGTTTACCTAATGTCAATAGTTGGCATTTGACGAGGAAAAAAAAAAAAAAAACAGATTGGGTATAGTTGGAGAAAATATTTTCTAAAATTAACCTAAAGGTATTCTATAATTACTAATAAATGTTATGGAATCCAGAACTAGAAGTAATATATCAGGAACATTTTTTTAATCACCCTGTTAAATGGGATGGAAAATTCTTAAAATGCACTTATTTGGTCCTCACTAAGAACGATAATTTTTAAAACTTTTTTAAAAAAAAATTACTAAGGGAGATAAAGGGAGTGATAGTTATACATAGTTCAATACATTACCTAAATAAATGTTTTATTGAGGTTCAAAGTTAGATCCAGAGCCTAGTCTATAATGTTGATTTAGAGTTGAATTTCTTATTGTAAAAAACTAAAAGAAATGTGTCATACCGTATTTTTTAACACCAGACCCCTCAACCAGTAAAGACTGTGTATTTGGAAGAGGAAGGGAGGACAGAGCAGGAACTTGGGTCTCAGAAGAAGAAAGTCTGAACTATTTTAAAGAATAATAATGTCTAATATTCACATTATTCTTAAATTTTTATTTGTTTGAATAGTTAATACTTACATTTTAAAATTCAAAAGATACTACTATTTTATTTTTGTTTTTTTACATAAATGATAGCATGCAATCTCTATTTACACTAAACCGATTATTATTTAATAACAAATGTTGGAGTTCTTCATGTATCAGTATAACAAAGAAAAAATTTTCCCTTATTCTTTTAAATGGTTTTTTGAATATGTGTAACATTTTTACTCCATCCTCTGCAAATGGACTTTACATTGTGTTAAGTCTTTTGACCCTTGCAAAAAAGTTATTCACTGAATAGCTTGGTAAATATATAATTTTACCTATACACACACTTAGGCATAGCATAAAGCCCTAGAAGTGGAATTGCTGTGTCAAAACTTATGTACATTTTTAATTTTGCTAGATATTGGCAAGTTATCCTTCTAAGGAATTGTATCAATTTAAACCTTCACAAATTATGAAAATGCTTGTTTTTTCACATTTTTGCCAGCATAGCGGATGATTAAGATTTTGGGTATTTGCCAAACTTCTAAATGCAAATAGCACAACAGAATAGTTCTAATTTGTAATTATCCTATGACAAGTATTATTGAGAATGTTTTCATGCTTAAAAATCATTTGTAATTTCTTTTCTTCTCACATCTTTTGCCCATTTTTTTTCTTGGTTATTGGAATTCTTCTTGATTTGCAAGAGAATATCAATGAGTTCAAATTATCCTTCCTCAATTTTTAATGTCTTTTGACTTTCTTTTGGGTGGTTATTGCTAAGCAGAATTTTTTATAGGAACTGAAATTCATTTATTTATTTTTTGCTTTGAAAACCATCTACATGCTATCTTTTTTAAAAACTTTTTTTCCCATGGGCTGAGTGGGTGATGGGTATTGAGGGCACTTGATATAATGAGCACTGGGTGTTATATGCAACTGATGAATCATTAAATTCTACCCCTGAAACTAATAACATACTATGTGTTAACTAAATTGAATTTAAATAATATTTTTTTAAAAAGGAGGGCACTTATGATGAGCACTTATATGTAAGTGATGAATCAGTAAATAATAAATAAGTAAATAAATAAATAAATTTTTCCCCTATTTTTTCTTGAATTTTTATGACTTCCTTTAATGAACTTAAATATTTCACTCTGGAGCTTATTTTGTGCAAGATATAAGGCTTAGCACCAACTTAATTTTTTTTTCAGGATTGCTACCTTGCCATCCCAACACCAATTTTTGATAACCCAATCTCTACTAATTAGAAATGACAGTTTGTCATATATTAATTTCTCAAATGTCTATAGAGAATTTTTATATTCTTTATATTCTTTTCCATTGGCATATAACTATTTCAACACCCTGCCTCCAGTGTCAATATTAAATAAAAAGTTTGTGACAGGAGTGTTTATACCTCATTAGTCTTTTTCTCTCAATTTTCCAATTCACTTTTTCTCCTTTGTTTTGCCTATAAACTTTATAATAAAAGTTTTAAATTTCTAATATTTTTATTGCGGCTGTTTTAGATTTATAAATTAATTTAGGGGCACTTAATCCATTTTATGATGTTGAGGCTTCCTCTACAAAACATAGTCCACCACTGCATTTGGTTAAGACAGATTTTACATTCCAGAGTACCATCTTAAAGTTCTTTTTATATACATCGTGCATCTTTCTTATTATTCCCGGTATTATATTTTATTTAGTGGTTAATTTCTGTATATTAATTTTATATTTAGATACATTTCTGAATTCTTTAAATCTGAACTTGTTTAATTGTTTCTTCAAGATTCTCCAAGTATAAAATATTAAAGTTAACAAATAATATAATAATTTTACATTCTCTTCAAAAATGTTTTATTTGTATTATTGCCATCTTTTCTATTTGCATTGGCTAGTACTTCCGAGGTATGGATGCCCTTCCAAAAAGCAAAAACAAAAAAAATTTTTTTAAAGTAAAAAAAAAAAAACACTCACAAGTCATTAAAAATATAATTGACAAATCCCAATTCCTAAAAAAGTTTAGGACAGCAAAACTACCATAAAGAAAGTCAAAAGACAGATTTAAAAGTGATAAAATTTTTTTGAGCTCATTAAAGAGCTCTTACAAATCAAGAAGCCCAACAAGCAGGTAGAAAAAGCTGTGAGGATATAGTTCACAAAAAAGAAAATTACTCTAAATATGAAAAATGCTCAATATCACTTTTTACTTGGTAATTACAAATTAAAACTATCCTACAATTCCTAACCTAACGGTTTGGCATTCTTTTAATAAGGATGTAGAAAAACAAGTACTTTCACATATTGCTAGTGAAGGTTAAGGAACAGCCATAATATCAAATTTTTCTTTTCCCTAATTCATGTGGGTACAATTCTGTATTTTAGGTTGAGGTAGATATATTTTGCCACTTTATAACATTCATCTACCACATTATATTGAGAGTTTCTATCTAAAATGGGTGTTGAGGGGCACCTGGGTGGCTCAGTCGTTAAGCGTCTGCCTTCGGCTGGGGTCATGATCCCAGCATGCTGGGATCGAGCCCCGCATCGGGCTCCCTGCTCCGCGGGAAGCCTGCTTCTCCCTCTCCCACTCCCCCTGCTTGTGTTCCCTCTCTCACTGTGTCTCTCTCTGTCAAATAAATAAATAAAATCTTTAGGAAAAAATAAAAATAAAATAAAATAAAATGGGTGTTGAATTTTATCAAATGCCTTGTCAGCACACTTGCTGATTACCTAGTATTACTAATACTAGATAATTCAAGGTTCAAGCTTATAGAGTTTATTTCCTGCTTGCTCAGACCTATAAAATTAGAAAATTCATTTTTCCCTTGGCCTACCTTACTGAAGGGGTCCTTTGGCTTTCTAGACTTTTTAGAATACTTGCCAGTCGTCACCCCACTTTCACATAACTAGGACATTTTTAGCACAACTGTTTGCTATCACAATCACTTTTGTCCTGATGCAGTCCAAAAGTCCAGGTAGTGAAACTCTTGACGCAGAAGTTCCTGAGTGAAAAGTACCTGGTGAGTAGGGTACAGGTTCTCCAGATATATCAATGTCAATAAACCCATATAGTATAACATATCCACGTGAAGTGTAATAATCTGTGTTTGTCCTTAAAGTTTTAGCGCCCCTATATTTAGAGGTGCATTTTCTTTGTTGACTTTTGGGTTTTGTTCATTTGTTCGTTTGTTTTTAGTATGTAGAACTTCTTCATTCCTCTGATGTGGAAAGGAAAACATGAGAGTATCAGCTAGAGAACTTTCTGTTATATAATAATCACTCATGATTTGTAGCAGAGCTTACTAAAGAAGAGTAAAAACATTCACAGTGGTAGATTATGAGTAATAAAGGGCTAAATTTAGAATAGGCCTAATATTGTTTTGCGATGAATATACTATTTATGTGCAACATAACCCATCAAGGCTTCATTTTTTCCCGAACAATTCCTAACTGGCATTACGAATAGCCGAAGGGTTGGCTCATTCTCTCTTAACAAGATGCTACTGAACAACCCTTAGAAAAAGCTTTAAAACCTACTTACATTTTTAGTTTATAGGTGATGCAACCAGTTCCAATGGTAGAAATAGTATATTCGTATAAAAATCATTGTAATACATCATCTACTAATTTGTTAAGAGGTCTAATCTTTCTTAAACTGAAAGAAAGTAATTCCTTGTGGTTTATTTTGCTTTTAGGGTCTGCTATTTTCTGGATTTAAGTCATCCAACACCATGACTATTTTAAAAGTAGAGGCTTTTAAAGGGTCTCATGATAAATGCCTAATATTGATATTTAGAATAAAAGTAGGAATGTAATCTCATTTATCTAGCTCATTGTTTTATAATTCCACAGTGTATGGCATTCAAGTAAAACCTAATTATAACTTCTGTTCTAATTTCCAAAATCTTTTCTAACATGAGGTGTAACCTTTCTGTTTATCCAAACCAGGTGATCAAACACATTGGCTAGACCAGAATTCCCTGCAAGCTGCACACCCTGTTTTCATACTGTTTTCAAAGGTATGTTGTTGTACTTACAAAGACCTAGTATTTAAGAACAGAACTAATTATGGTGTCTGTGATCAAAGCTGCAGAATTATAAGCAGACTTTCTAAATATGCCGAACCCTAAAAAAATAACTCCTTCAGGGCGCCTGGGTGGCTCAGTTGATTAAGCGTCTGCCTTCAGCTCAGGTCGTGATCCTGAAGTCCCAGGATCGAGTCCCACATCAGGCTCCTGGCTCAGCGGGGAGCCTGCTTCTTCCTCTGACCCTCTCCCCTTTCATGCTGTTTCTCACTCTCTTTCTTTCTCAAATCAATAAATAAAATCTTAAAAAAAATAACTCCTTCATAGGAATTTTCAGTACATATTTGTTAGATTTTAAGTTACATGATCCAGAAAAATTTTACCTTGTAACAAAAAAATAACATATTCTATGTGAACTAGATTGATTAAATAATTTTCTAGTTACAACAGTAGAATTTTAAAAAGATTCTTATGGCTTTAGATGGTGATCCTTTTTTTTAAAGATTTTATTTATTTAATTGACAGAGAGAGAGACTACAAGCAAAGGGAGTGGCAGGTATAGGAAGAGAGAGAAGCAGAGCGGGACCAACTGAGCCACCCAAGCACCCTGGATGGTGATCCTTTAAAAAGAGACTCTAATTCACGAAATATGTCAAAGACACAACTAGGTTTAATGCCATTTCCATGCCTCCTAAGACTCACTAGTGAAGTAAAGAAAGGTATGGCACAAGAATAGAGTTAAGGGCTACAGTAATATCTCACCACCCCAGGCAGGGAAATGCAAACTTCAATGACGGAGAAGCCTGGTGGCCACTGTCTCGAAAGTAATAGCTTCAGAAAGCTAAATCATTTGATACATAGACCTAGAAGAGATCAAACTTCATCATATCCCAACAGGGATTTAGCTCTTTAGAACAAAGGTATAGAAATAAGTACCTAAGTAAAAATAACAGCCAATACACACACACACACACACACACACACACACACACACACACACACAAAAGATCTTTGTCTTTATTTCCAGTATGAAATAAACAAAGCTGTTCCTTTGAGTGTCAACATTAATATGGACCATTTGATTTAATTGAGGAATCTACCTCACTGGCTGCTTAATTTTCAAGTTCAGAAGCAAAAATAAACCCTCACTGCCTGAATAAAGTACTCAGCAAAATTCGAAGATGAGTTGTGGCAAAGGTATTGCCAGTGGAGTAAAGGGTAAAGAACAGAAAAATTATATGCTCCCCAAACATTGTTCTTTGATGCTTGATCCTTTTTGCTACAGTTTGCTACAAATTTCAAATCTATATCTTAAATCCATAATTGTTTTTTATAATGAAAATGAGTATATTAAGATCTCCTGAAATAAAATTACAAAATTCTCACTAGTTTATATAGTGCATGGACACATGTTTAGCTGCCTTTTATCCTACAGATGACCATGTTGTGTGCAGATGTTATGTTTAATATGCCTGTTCCAAACTAGCTGTCAAGTTATTCTGAAACGTCCAGTAAGTAAATTTGTAATAAGTGCATTTTTTCATGTTCACATGCTTAATTGTATATACCAAATAACTTGTAATAGTTGTCCTAATTTGACCTGGAAATATATAGCATCTTGATCCATGCTCTTTTCATTGAGCATTTATTTTTACTAGTGGCATGTCAAGGACACAAAAGTTCCTTCTCACAGAAATAAAAACCACATCCAGATGGTCAAAGTCTCTTCCAGGAGAGTATGGTTAACAGAAACACAGAACAACCAAAAAAAAAAAAAAAGTCTCTGCTTTGTCAAAAGAAACCCTCTAGCAAATAATCAAAATACATCTGGGGGAATCAACACAAACTACCTGATGTGTCTTTCCCCTCTTCCTGGTGTCTGGCCAGCTTTTTGGCTGTTGGAAGTACCAGTTCTCTTGTTTCCAAAGAGCCGCCTGTGTTGGCCTGTCTTTCAGACTCTCATGTTGCAAAATCTGAAATTCTGTTGCAATAAACACCAGATTTCAAAGGAAAAGCAATGGAAATCGAGCAGAGATGAAACTTCATTTTTATAGCAACAGTCAGCAGTACCATGAGTATGTGTCTAAACAATGCCTCCTCTTCCAATATAATATATGAGCTGAGAAAGACCTATAGTTTATTAGTGTACAGGCAGGCACTGATTTTGAGGGTGCATTTAGAAAAACATATTTAGGCTTGGGAGAAACAAAGGGTTGTCTTCTCAATAAACACAATAAATGTATCTTTTGAATCCCTCCTGAAGAACCATATGCAAACAGATAACTTTAGAACTGCATTCTTCTACCGTAATGCTCAGCCAAATGCAGCTGAAAAGTAATTGGGCAAAATAAGGGCAAGCCTGACACAAACATAAGCAATATGCTTCACAAGATAACAATTTTAAAAATATAAGTCAAACGAGAGCACAGTATTTTGGGAATATTTTTTTTTCTCTTGATGCTCATTTTAGTTCAAAATTAGGAATGATGACCTCAAATAATGGTACCTCATATATCAGTTTTCTTGGTCTTTTTTCAAGGACATCTTCATTAACATTCTAATATCTGTAACTTTCAAGGTGTGACACAAAATGTTTAAAGAAGAGTAAGGAGTTAAAATATCAAAAATTCAGAGAAATGCTCATAAACAGTTGATAAAACCAGTAAGAATATGCCAGGGCACCAAAGAAAATGACACATTGCTTAAGGTAGAATGCCCTTAACATTTCAACTCGCTAACTTTTCTCTAGGTCTCTATTCATTCTTTCTTGACTTTACAAGGTTAGGGCTCCTATGACCTAATTTCCATAGAAGTGGAAGCTCTCAGATAGATACCCATCATCACAGAAAGGTAGAGCTTAAAGAGTAATCATTTCAGTCCACCTATGTTTCAGATGAGGAAGTTGAAGTTTGAACAGGTTAAGTGATTTGCTCCAAAGTGAAGGCTGCCCTGTGTCAATATGGGGAATAAAATCCAAGTTTCTTAAATATCAGGTAAGCATGCCTTTTCTAACACACTACAATTAAACTTTCTAGAGCAAAGATTTCTTAAAAGGTCTATGATAAGATAGATTGGAGTAGGAGATTTGGCAAAATTTAAACTAACTTTATAAAAAATGATGCAGATAAATCAGAGACTGGATTGAATCAAGATTGAATTTTACATATATATATATATGTATTGATATTCCATTAGTAATGTTTATCCGAGTGACTGGCTGACACTGGTATTCAGCTTAGGTGAATTGATTGTGGAATATGATTCCTATAAAAAATGATCTTGGGCCATTCTCATAGTAGTTGCTCTGGAGACAACCAATTCTCAAACAGTGGTTGGTACAGATGCCATGTGGGTTTGATCTATTTTCCCTCGGAATTCACTCTTTCAGTTTTTATTTTTTACACTACCCGACATGAATTAACTATTAGTGACCTTTGGGAATGATAATGTTACTTTTATTTTGTCTGTTTTCCTAATCCTCAAGAAACTGGCAAAACAGGGAGGCTGGGTGGCTTAGTCAGTCTGCCTTTAACTCAGGTCATTATCATTATCTCAGGCTCTTTGCTCAGAGGGGGTCTACTTCTCCCTCTCCCTTTGCCGCTCCCCCTGCTTGTGCACTCTCTCTCAAATAAATAAATTCTTTTTTTAAAAAGGTGCAAATTGTTTTCTTCTGCCTTTTTATCCAAATGAAGATCCTTTTTTAAAACTTCATAGTTGTTTGCCATGCTTGCTCTGGTTAATCTCATCACAGAATTACCATTAATGTGAGAAGGTAAAAAGGAGTGTTCTGGTGGGTCACTTAAAACTCTTCCATTGCAGAATGTGCACCCTGGAGCCTTCAGAGAGGCAGTGCAATCTGGAGGTTATTAAGGGCCTTGACCGCAGCTTTAATATGAAATAGCTACATATCCATTTTCATCTCTGAGCCTTGATTTCCTCATCACTAAAGTGGGAATTATAACAGTACCTGTCACATTAGCCTGTTCTAAGTATTACATGTTGGTACTACATGTACCACAATTAAGGGCTCAGTTCATAGTAAGCCCTCAATGAATGTTAGATTTTATTTTGTTTACAAACGTGATATCAGTCTAGTTAACATCTATCACAACACATAGAGAAGTTTTTTCTTATGAAGATAATTTACTTTCTTTGCAACTTTCAAATATGCAATACAGTAATATTAACTATAGTTGTCATATTGTACATTACATCCCTATGACTTAATTATTTTATAACTGGAAGATTGTACCTTTTGACTCCACCCACTCAGAAAGATATATGCACCTCTATGTTTATTGCAGCTCTATTTACAATAGCCAAGCTATGAAAGCAACCCAAATGTCCATGGATAGGTAAATGGATTAAAAAAATGTCCATAATGGAATATTACTCAGCCATAAAAAAGAATAAAGTCTTGTCATTTGCAACAACATGGATGAACCTAGAGATGATTATGCTAAATGAAATAAGTCAGAGAAAGAGACCATATCATTTCATTTTATGTGAAATGCATAAAAACAAACAAACAAAAAACAGACTTAAATACAGAGGACAAACTGGTGGCTGTCAGAAGGGAAGTAGTTGTGGGGGGATGGCAAAATAGACAAAAGAGATTAAAAGGGACAAACTTCCAGTTATAAAATAAAGAAGTCGCAGAGATAAAAAGTACAGCATAGGGAATACAGTCAATAATATTGTAATAACAACTGTATGGAGACAGAAAGTGATTACACTTATCGTGGTGAGCACTGAATAATTTATAGAATTATCAAATCACTATGCTGTACACCTGAAACTAAAAAAATAAAAATAAATAAATTGAAATTTGGTGGCATTAAAAAAAAATCCAACCCATAGGTGGAGAGAACAGATTGGTAGTTGTCAGAGACTGGGAGTGAGGGGTGGACAAAAAAAGCTTTTTTGATTCTAAGATCACCATTCATTTTACTGTGATACATTATCTAGTAAGAGATCATGTGGTATTACAGTGCCTGTTAACCTCCAAGGTTATTGTCTAACCATCATGGCCCAGTGTAAACATTGGAAGGGTATGACTCATTTTCCTTTTAGGCTTCTAGAATAGAGTTCCTCTGATTTTCATTTCCTTTTAGATAAATTACATTATTTTTTAACACTCTTGCATTGTTTCCAACAGAATGCCTCAGTCCCATCACTGATTTATTCCTATAATCATGGCAAGAAAAAAGTAGATCACAAAGGTTAAGAAGCTTTTACATGTAAAATAAGTTATTGAAAGTTTTTCTATCAAGAAGGGGAAATTTGCTTTAAACATATCATTTTTTTAAATTTAATATCCTCTATTAATGAAATTAAAATTTCTAAAGAATTTAAATGATTTAGTCCTGATTTAGTTTGGGGGATAGACTTAATTTAACTTATTTATAATTGATGTGGTCTTTGACTTGTGTAGGTTTTCCACTTTTTTGCTTTGTTTTGTTTCTTTTTTGGGAAATATGACTTTATATAAAGGATATAACTATTATTCAGTTTTTAAGTATATTTAAAACTGTAAAAGCTTTAGACTATTAGCAATAGATTTCATTTCACAGTCAATGAACAAATGTGAATTTCACAGTTACTTTGATGTTTGGGGTTTATTTTTCTGGCTAGAATATTAGCGGTAGGTTGAATGTTCGCCCTATATGGTGAATTCTTTCCTAACTGTTATATTTTCATTATCTCCACTCATATTAAAATAAATCCACTTTTCAATAGTAGAAAGTGCTAATACTACAGTGTGAATTGTGATAATGTTCTTGTGTTAATACCCTACCTTATTTTCAGCCTCAATAAAGAAGTCATGCACATTTATTCAATACTGAAATGTAGCATACATCTCAACGGGAAAACAAGTTTTATTTTTCTTAACCTTCAATCTTTAAATGAGAAAGGGTGAAAAAAGAGGCATTTTTCCCTAGCAGAGTACACTCCAGAAACAAATATGCTACATCTGTTTTAGCTGGCATGGATGGGGCCCTGCAGGGTAATGCATTGCTTTAGGTTTCAAAACTGACAGTCTTCAGACTAGTAATCCTCCATGTTGCAACACAGCAACCTCCATGCACAGAGATTTTATTTTCCAGCAACGTTTACTTAGGATTTTTTACTGGTTGAATTGAGCTTGTGAGTTTATGAACTCTATTGAAGCAATTATCTCCCCAACTCAGAAGGAGCTGTTGGAATTCCTGATGTCAGTACCACAGAGCCAGCAGGTTCCTTCACCACAGACCGTCACAGAAGGCATTTTTTTGTGGTTTATTTGGAAGGCATTTTTATGCTAAATCTCATTTTTCAATACTTTGCAACTTCTTCAAAAGCTTTCATTAGCCTTAATGTGGAGTTAAGAGCAATTTATCCATTCTTTGAGAGATTGATGTATGAGAGAAAGTGTTCCTAGGATATTTGGTGATGGGATAATATCAAATTAGGCCATGATAAAATATGGTCAAAACCCAGCATTTGAAATTGAAGAGCCATATGAAAGCATTAAATTCAGATATTTAGATGTTGAATAATACACAGGGAATATTTTACATCTACAAAGACCTTCTTCGTCATCCCCCTTTCCCCGTATCATCCATTCCCCAAACACAAACATGCACACACTCTTTTGAAGTATGTGAAGGTGAAATCATAGCAGGCATGCCTCACAGTCTATGCCTGTGGGCATGATTTTAAACAGAAAGCTTGAGGGGGTTTATTTCTGTTAAAATGCACAGATAGGACCATGTTGTTGTTGTTGTTGTTGTTGTTGTTGTTTAATTTGCAGCACAAAACTCAATAAAAGCAGAATCAATACATATTTATACGTATGTACAAATATATACAGGAGCTTAAAATATAAATATATAATATATTTATGCTACTGGCAGAGATGGGCAATTAAACAATGTGCAATTGGGTGTGTAAAACTCAGGTCCAGTCAACAGATGTGAGTGCATTTGAGGGTAAAGCTGCCAGTTCGTGGTACTCAGAAAATTCATCTTACACGAAAGAAACAAAAGAAGAGTGTGCTCTCTTTGTTCTATTTCAAAAGGAGATTGGTTTTTGGTATTGTTTTCATCGCTAAAGAAAAAGCAATAATAATCTAATTGCTGGAAAACATGCATACAACATGAGACTTGGGAATCTGAGTTCTTGAAAGCCATATCCAGAGATTTTCTCTAATACCTTTATTTTCTGAGTATCTTTCCCCAGGGGAACAAAATAGTTCCACAGCCTTTATCTCATTAATCCTCACATGATCATTGTTAGGGAGTCAGGCAGGCTAGGACTTCTGTAGATTCCACTGGTGAAACAGACAATGGCTGCTAGAGTGACTTGACTGAAATTATAGAACAAGTTGGGGGCACAGCTGGTGAAAAGATCTGGGTCTGCTGTTTGCCAGAGCTTTCTTTTACCCGACAGAACATACTGCCTAAAGCTGAGAATCCCACAGTGTCCTTGATTACGTATTTTCAAATTATAGTTCACTTTAGAGATTCCTATTAAAAATCAGATATGGTAGCTGGCCTGGAAATCATTTAGAAAACCCCAGGTTTCAAGCAAGTGGGAGATTTAAGAAGAGCTGGAGTGATGGGATATCTACGGCATAGATGGGGTTGGAGTGTCCAAATGGCTATCTACTGGCTCTTGCAACAGGGAGGGCATCATGCTAGGTGCTATGCTGGTTAATCAAAAACGGCAGAAGGTATTCCCTACGCATGCATGCATGTATGTGTATACGTATGTATGTATGTATTTACTTTTAAAAGTGGCTTCTTGTGAAGGTTTCACTTCTACTTTTAAGATGCTAGAGAAGACAGATTAAGAATAGTAAGATATATAGCTATTTTAGAAGCCCAAGGGCAGCTTGAAATGAACTCCCTCATAAAGTGGAGGGAAGGGCTTCTCTCCTGGGAGAGATTCAGGAGGCTCCCTCTTGCCTCACTAAGATTTTTTTAAGATATAGTTTAGTAGGGATAGACTTTTCCCTCATGAATTATTGATACTCGAAAGCAATTTTAATTGTTTTTCCTTTCAGTGCTATATAGAGAAACCCAATAATGATTCTCACTGCAATATTAGCATATATTTTAAGCGTGCCATAATACCAAGGGAAAGCATCTAATTTTCCTGAAACAATATGCTTCTTTAACTTTGAGAAATATGATTTAAATTAGTTATAAAGATGAGAAGTAATCTAACTTAGGTTATGAAATTGCTTTCTGTGCTGAAATATTCTGTAGGAAAATAAGAAAAAATACACTTAATGTAAGATTTAATTTAATCATTGAAAAGCATGATTAAACATTGAAATATGGGATTTGTAGATATAAATTTCACTATAATATGGCAGTCTTTTCTTGGTCACAAATACAAAAATATTAAGAAAAATCTTAGGATATATAAAAATTTGAAACTAAATATTTATTGAATATTTAGTAAATTTATTAATATTTATTTAATTTTATTTATTAATTTTTATTAGACTTAATATTTTATTAAATATTTTCATATTTTTAAAATTATGGTATCATTTTTATTTTAAAAAAATGGTATCATTTTACTAATAGGAACAAAGCTTAAAAACATCATAAGTAAATATTCTTTAATAAAGCAGTTTCAAACTTAATGACCTTAAGATACATTTAAATTAATAAAGCTATTGAGGACCCCAAGGTACCGTACCTATTGATATTTACTATACTAGAAATTAAACCAGAAAATTTTGAAATGTTTACTAACTAAAATAAAAAACATTGCATGTGGACATGATTACATTTTTATGAAAAGTGTGTTTTACAAAAATACATATAATTGAGAAGAGTGATATTGTTTTACATTTTTGTACCTATCTTTATTGTCTAGCTTAATTGTCTGGCTGTATTTGCATATTTGCTTTTGCTTTCAGTCTGTTATGAAGTCATATGGAATGTATCCTCTGGAACGCTATGATAAATTCATGAGAGAATGAGAGTGAAAAAGGTAAATAACATGTTGGTATTATTATGGAATGAGTCTTGACCTTGTGGATCCTGTCAAAGGTCTCATGGATCCCTAGATCACACTTTAAGGTCAGCTGAAGAAAAGAGCTCCAGCATGGGGCATTTCTATTTCTGGTGCTATTATCAGCCAGAATTTTCTCTTTGGGCTGAACGTTCTGATCTATAAAATGAAGCTGTTAGATCAGATTATCTCTGAGGTAACTTCTATACTCTCATCGTCCTCAAAAAATTGTTTTCATCATGTTAATCCATACCCACAAATATATTTTTGTATATGAGATTATAGTTATGATTTTTTAATTTAAATTCAATTAGCCAACATATAGTACATCATTAGTTTTTGATGTAGTGTTCATTGATTCATTAGTTGCATATAACACCCAGTGCTATATGATTAAGGTAAAAAAATGAAGCTTACAAGTAAATACTGATCTGTTAAATAAGTCATTATTCTTACATGGATGCTTACTTGGATTCTGCTGTAGACACAGCTAGTTTTTTTTTAATTTTTTATTGTTATGTTAATCACCATATATTACATAATTTGTTTTGGTGTAGTGTTCCATGATTCATTGTTTGTTCATAACACCCAGTGCTCCATGCAGAATGTGCCCTCCTCAATACCCATCACCAGGCTAACCCATCCCCCCACCCTCCTCCCCTCCAGAAACCTCAGTTTGTTTTTCAGAGTCCATCATCTCTCCTGGTTCGTCTCCCCCTCTGACTTACTCCCCTTCATTCTTCCTCTCCTGCTATCTTCTTCTTTTTCTTTTTTCTTAAAATATGTTGTGTTATTTGTTTCAGAAGTACAGATCTGTGATTCAACAGTCTTGCACAATTCACAGTGCTCACCATAGCACATACCCTCCCCAGTGTCTATCACCCAGCCACCCCATCCCTCCCACCCCCAACCACTCCAGCAACCCTCAGTTTGTTCCCGAGATTAAGAATTCCTCATATCAGTGAGGTCATATGATACATGTCTTTCTCTGATTGACTTATTTCACTCAGCATAACACCCTCCAGTTCCATCCACGTCGTTGCAAATGGCAAGATCTCATTCCTTTTGATGGCTGCATAATATTCCATTGTGTATATATACCACCTCTTCTTTATCCATTCATCTGTCGATGGACATCTTGGCTCTTTCCACAGTTTGGCTATTGTGGACATTGCTGCTATAAACATTGGGGTGCACGTACCCCTTTGGATCCCTACATTTGTATCTTTGGGGTAAAAACCCAGTAGTGCAATTGCTGGATCGTATGGTAGCTCTATTTTCAACTGTTTGAGGAACCTCCATACTGTTTTCCAGAGTGGTTGCACCAGCTTGCATTCCCACCAACAGTGTAGGAGGGTTCCCCTTTCTCCGCATCCCCGCCAACATCTGTCGTTTCTTGGCTTGTTAATTTTAACCATTCTGACTGGTGTGAGGTGATCTCGTTGAGGTTTTGATTTGGATTTCCCTGATGCCGAGCGATGGTGAGCACTTTTTCATGTGTCTGTTGGCCATTTGGATGTCTTCTTTGGAAAAATGTCTGTTCATGTCTTCTGCCCATTTCTTGATTGGATTTTGTTCTTTGGGTGTTGAGTTTGATAAGTTCTTTATAGATTTTGGATACTAGCCCTTTATCTGATATGTCATTTGCAAATATTTTTTCCCATTCTGTCAGTTGTCTTTTGGTTTTGTTTACTGTTTCTTTTGCTGTGCAAAAGATTTTTATCTTGATGAAATCCCAATAGTTCATTTTTGCCCTTGCTTCTCAATTTTACTGTTTTAAGAATAAAATCTTAATGAATTATTTTTAAAATTCAAAAAGGTAATAGTAGTCCCATCTTATATGATTTTTATAAGAATTACATGAGATAATCCACATAAAACACTTAGCAGAGCATAGCACTCAGCAAAAACTAAGCACCCAACAATTATAATGCTATTTCTACAAAAATTTCCACCTACCTATCCTTTGTTACTATTGTTTAGTATGTGATTATTATTTTCCATTTTAATGCTTCAGATAACTTTTTTTTCAACCATGATTATACTCAATGTGTAAAACTTTACTACAAAACAAAGGGGAAAAAAGCACAGAAATAGCTATATTCACACTGTCAAGGAATAACCATACAAAATTTTGATATGTACTTCTACTCTTTTTTTATTTTGTGTTTATATTTAATTTTAAATAGTATTATATTATACATATTTTATAGTCTGCTTCTTCTTATTACTGTTATCAACAATTTTCTATGCTAAATAATTCTACTATACTGAGATTTTTTTACACCCTTAATTGAATTATATCATAAGGACATTCATAATTTACTCAATTTTTTTTCCAGCTTAGACAGGTAAATCTTCTTTTTTGTTTTTCTCTATTGTGATAAACATGTCATTGTTGACTGATCCTAGTACATATTTCTCATCTCCCATAGAATTCCTTTGAGTACATCAGTGTCCTAAATAAAAATATAGGAGTTTCCAAATACTGGCCTTCTGTGGGTTTCTGTCAAATTATTTCCTAGGGCTCAGTTTTAAGCCTCATTGTGGTCTCTCCTTAAACTCTCTCCCTGAATGATCTTATCTCTTCTGTTAGCTATTAACTCTTCCAAATTTATATATCCAGCCCTGAACTTTCTCCTGAGATCCAGACTTCATATATCCATCTCCCTACTTGATATCTCTATTTGGATGTATCACAAGCATTTAAAATGTAACTGAGTTTTCATCCCCCTCATCCCTTAAATTTTTTCCTCCTTCATTTTCCCTTCCCATAAATAACAGCAAAAATTTCCTCTAAGTTGCTAAAGTGAAGAATATGGGAATCATTTTTGGTTCCTACTTCTCTCTGCCTTTCTATAACCACCTATCGTTGTCAAATATTACCACTTCTGTATGTTGTTGCTTGTTACTAAGAAAAGTTTCTCTTTCATCTTTACAGAAGGAAGGGCTTTAGTTTCAAACAATCCAAGGTCCCTAATTGTACTTTGTTGACCAAATCTCATTTTATTTTGGAAGTATTCTTAAAGGTTTATAGAATACAAAAACCTCATTTTTATGTAATATAGGAATACCTAATTAAACCAGTTTTATTGTTGGGGCATCTGGGTGGCATGCAACTCTTGATCTCAGAGTTGTGAGTTCAAGCCCCATGTTGGGTGTAGAGATTACCTAAAAATAAGATCTTAAAAAAAAAAAACAGTTCTGTTGTGAAAAGAATGGAAACGTTTATAAATAATTAAAGAAATAGAAGCAGATTTGGCATGGCTTAGAGAACAGGGGGTCTTGCTTTGATTTCAACACTTATTTGAAGCAGCCTGAAAAGTGTGTTGACATCAGAAGGTAGATGGAATGGGAATGATCTGCTGGCTTAAGTGAAGCTTCATGATCTTCTGTTAGGATATCTGTAAAAGTCTATAATTTCCTCTCTTTTATATGGAAAAAATAGGTAGAAATATTCTTTAAACATAAACTCCATACCCCACAGTTCACGAGCTTATACAGTCTCATCCGGTCTCAATATCCAAGTAAAACTAAGAAAAAGGACATATTCTGGAGGGAAGAGGTAACACAAAAGTTCCCTAGCATGATCAAAAGTGTGATAAGGTTCTTTCATTGTATGTTAAGTATTTCCTGAGGAAACAAATTTGTATACCTTTGCCTTCCTGAGGAAGGCATTAATAAATTATATGAGCTCTTAAATTTAAAGGAGATAAGTAAAACCTGGATTTTTATGCTTTAAATATGCTGTTCCTTAAAGAAAAAGAATCCTCTCCAAGTTCAAGAAAAGTCAAACTGTGATGCTGAAGGTTGATTTCTAGACATGAAATATTACTTTTAAATAACCATTAAGCTAATAACTTATAATCATTAAATGGGCTAGTGAAAGCTTCTTTGAAATATTTAATATTTGCTAAATAAATACAGAGAAATTGTAAGTATCCTCAACTGTTAACATTCTTTTTAATCTAGGTAACTCTTTCAATGAATTCGATTAGCTTGTTAATTTTGGTTTAAAGGAACTGTGCATCGTCCTTTTGATCTTTTCACAATAAGTAATGTAGTCTATCAGTTAGCTATTAATGGATTACAAACCACCTCAAAAGTTAGTGGTTTCAAACAATAATTTTATTATTTCATACGAAATAATGAATTAGCTAAGCAGATTTTTGTTTTGTTTTGTTTTGTTTGTTTTATGTGGACTCTCAGCTAAAGCTGGATGGTGTCAGATGGCCTCAGCCAGTTGGCTCAAAAATGTTACCTGGGGTGATGGAGATGATTTGGCTATCACCATCCAACAGAGTAACCTGGACTTGGTCACATGGTGTTAATTGCAAAGGTTCAAATACAGCAAATAGGAGCAAGTTCCAATATGCAAGTCCTTTAGAACTTCTGCTTCTGTCATATTTGTTAACATCTCATTTGGCCAAAAGCAAGTCATATTACCAAGCAGAGATTCAAGAACTGGATTCAAAAAATAAACTCTAGGGGCACCTGGGTGCTTCAGTCAGTTAAGCATCCAACTCTTGGTTTCAGCTTAGGTCATGATCTCAGGGTCCTGGAATTGAGCCCCTCCCCCCACTCGTGTTCTTTCTCTAATTCTAAAATAAAAAAAATTTTTTTTTAAAGAAATAAACTCTACCTCTTGATGGAGGACCAATAAAATTAAATTGTAGGGATATGTTAAACAGATGAAACATTTGCAGCAATTTTTATAATCTACCCCAGACTGACTTCTGACCACAAATTTATTCTTCCTATGTGTAAAATATGTTCACCCTTCCCAAATGCCAAAAGTTACTCCCATTTATGGCATCTGGCTTGAAGTCCAGGTTCTCATGATCTGCTTCTAGGCTACATATGGATGCAACTCACTGGATGCATGTGCTCTTCACCCAGACAACTGTGAACCAAAAACATAAATTGTCTGCTGCCAATTAACCTAATATAAAAAAGTGAGGTGGGAACAAAATAACCACAATAGTTGCCTCTAATCAAAAATGAGAGGAATGGGAGGCACAGAGCAGTCATTGGTTTGTACCAATTCTGAAATCCATCCAGACACACATTAAAAGATTCCCCTAGTCTGGGTCTGGGAATGTGCTGTGGTTAGAGTCCACTTCTGCTTGAGAGTGATTTTTCTTGTCCACTATTCTCTGCGACTCTTGGCTCCACATCTGGATTTCTGTATCTTTACACATGAAATGGTCATGATTCTCATTCTGATTTTTCTTTTTAAGATTTCATTTATTTATTTGTCAGAGAGATAGAGAGAGCACAAGCAGGGGGAGTGGCAGGCAGAGGGAAGAGCAGACTCCCTGCTGAGCAGAGAGCCTGACACAGGACTCCATCCCAGGTCCCTGGGATCATTACCTGAGCTGACGGCAGATGCTTAACCTACTGAGCCACCCAGGCGTCCCCTCATTCCGATTTCTATCCATAGAATGTTATGAGCCTAGAAATCTTACTCTTTTTGAATTATTGCAATCTCTTTTAGCCCAAACTGGCAGTTCTTTTTTTAGTATAATGGTCTTAAAAACTTCATGGATTACCCATAAACCTCATTCACAACTCTGTCATTCCTAAAATTCTCCACTCCTAAAATTTACATCTAATTCTTTTCAAGATAGACCTCTCTCTGCTTTTTATGTGTCAGGCTGCTTGGGGGGAAAAAAAATGTCCTTAGAAGTATTAGGAGTTTATTGCATTTTCCTGAGGTCTCTTTTGTTTAACTTATTACTTTTAGAAATTATTACAAAGGGCCTTCTATCCACACCCTTGATTTTATCTTTCCACTTAAGGCTATTTCCTACCTCGTGAATTTTTAACAGCTTGAGAGACTGAAGACAAAACACAATTTTGTTTCTTAACATAGCAAGTCCTGGATGACTTTTCATTTCTTCTAAATTCTTAAAAACAAAACAGTTCATTTTTTAGCTCATCTTGTTTTCCATATTTTACTAAGTTCAGCTAAAAGAAGTCAATTGACACTTTTAGCATTCTGTCCAAAAATGTCCTTAAATAGAACCACAACTTCTTCTGGTACATTTTCTATCATCCAAGTTCCTGCAGATGAAAGTTTTGCCAAATGTCCCACTGTGACCTAACCTTGTTCACCATTTTTCCAGCCCTTATGAAAAGTTGCTTTCATCGACAGCCTGAATTCAAAGCCAGTATCATTTATTTTAGGTTTTATTATGGTAATACCTACTTTCAGGTACCAGTTTTTGTATGTTAGCTTTTGCTATGTGACATAAAAATTTGCTTTAAAAAATAAATATTTGTTATTTTTTATGATTCTGTAGTTTGCCTGACTTGTTCTTCTTCTCTGGCCTAGCTGTCTAGTGCTAGAAGTTTTTACATAGCCTAATTCACGTATCTGGCAGTTGGTTTGATATTACAAGCTAGGGTGATGGGGATGACTTTGGCACGTGTCTCTCATCATCCAGCACATTAACATGGACTCATTCAGTTATGGCAGTATACCCAAAGGCAGCAAGAGAAATTCTGGTGCAATGTTTTTCCAGCCTCATCTTATGTCACCTTTGATAATATCCATTTGCTGAAAGCAAGTCCCATGACCAAGCCCATATTCAAGGTTTGGAAGAATGGATTCCAACTCTTAATGGATAGAGCTGCAAAGTCACATTACAAAAGGCAGGGCGCATATAGGAGTAGAAGAATTTCTGGCCATTTTCGCATGCTATCACAGCAAGCATATTTTGTGTAACACCTGAATATAATTATTGTATGACAAATGTAGTTATTTAGAGTTTGCTAAATTTCTTATGCTAGGTTTATGGGAAAGATTGTTATTATTTTCATAAGTTATGTAAGGTTATAGGAATATAAACATATGTATTAAACTAAGTTGCATTATCATATTGATGTCTTTTAAAAGAAAACTTGTGAACGGGAGACAGTGTGGCAAATTATGTGAACTAACTTACTACACTTACTCTATCTTGATAAAATTGTAAAAGGTATCTGACACACATTTGATATCAATTTTGATTGTGTTGCTCTGAAGGATCAATTTAAATCTAATTCCCAAAAATAAATAAATAAATATAATTTCCACTATCCTTAATTGATTTTAAGACTTTGGGTTAGGGGGTGCCTGGGTGGCTCTGTCGGTTAAGTGTCAGACCCTTGGTTCAGCTCAGGTCATGATCTCATGGGTCATGGGATCAAGCCCCACGTTGGGCTTTGTGCTCAGCTGAGAGTCTGCTTGACATTCTCTCCTTCTGCCCCTCCCCACATCTGCATGTGTATGTACTCTCTCTGTATTTCAAATAAATAAATAAGTCTTAAAAAGAAAAAGACTGGGTTAGTATTAATGCATGAGTAATCCTTATAATTAAAGTGGAAAATCCAATAAATTATATGTACCCTCTTATGCTGATAAGTTAGTATTTTAAAGCTAATGGTGAAAGTCAAATCATTAGATAAAGATCTGTTGTGATAAAAAGTAGAAGACTGTTAATTCAAAATTGGTCTTGAAGGATTTAATCTTTTTTTAAAAAAAGATAATAAATTATTCTCTGTATTCTACCCAGGGAACAGTTTCCTTATCTCAGTAGAATTCTCTCACCTGAGATCTTAAGTTTTTTCATCATACTTTAAAAAAAAATTTGATAATAAACAATAAAACTTTTTCACTTCTGAAAGAACCAAAGTTACTTTATTATGTTATCTTCTGCTATGTTATTTTAATATAGTGTCACTCTGATCAACAGTAATGAAGACTATAATCATTTACCTATAACTTAGGCTCATATCTGATATAATGGCCAAAGTCCTCTCATTGCCTTTCCCAAATTGAGAATTATAAAACTGTTTAGATGTCGTTTAAACCGTCACTGTCTTGTGGAATAGCATTTTTTTCCCATTTACTTTCTAAGAGAGAAGTGGCTAGAAATAATTAGGTAGGTCTGGTATTCTCTCTATGTTAATCAGATCAACACCATTGTGTGTCTATTTGTCAAACTAACAGCATGAGAAGAGCTGTCAAATCAACAAGAAGCTGAGCCTTGTCCGGGTCAATTATGTACAAGTAAGATATTATCAATATGAACATGTTTCCACAGTCATACGTGCTTTTAGGATGAACTGAAGCATTCCCGTGTTCTTGTGCAAAGCCTGGCACAGGTTACTAGAACAAATTGATTCTTTAAAGATTTTGTTTCCACATTTATAATACCCTTCTCAGCTGGTGGCACATATAACACACATTTTACTAGATGGCTCAGAGGCTTTGCAGGTTTTTCAATGCCATCAGCGTTCATAATATGTTTGCATACTCAGGGTGATCATTCTCTTGATTCTCTCTAAGGAATTTTGAATTATGCCCAAACAGGCAATTCTAGTCTCCTTAGTGCTCATATTTTTGTGACTGTTATAAAATTAATCAAGACTATTCAGTCTTATTGTCATCAAGTGGTCCCTTTTACCCCCCTCCATATACACACTGACCTAAAGGACATGCTATATAAACTGTAGAAAAGAAACTATTTTTTTAAAGATTTATTTATTTCAGAGAGAGAGAGAGAGCATGAGCAGGAGAGGCAAAGGGAGAGGAAGAGAGAGAATCCCAAGCAGACTGTGTGCTGAACATGGAGCCCAAGGAGGGGCTTGATCACGACCTGAGCTGAAACCCAGAGTCAGATGCTTAACCAACTGCACCACCTACGCACCCCAATAAACTATGTTTTTTAGAGGAAGCACCAAAATGATTGTCTCAGTAAAGATTGTATTAGCTATTGTTAACACTTGGTACTGAAATAAATAGATTTATGTTTACAGTATTTCCAGCATATAAGCAAATAGCTGCCAGAGAGTATAAGAGAACTCCATCAGGATTTTCAAAACATCTTTGGTCCAGGAGCTGATGACTTCCTGCAAGCAGATTGCTAGCTCAAGTTCTGATGTGACAAAAATTAATTAGGCAAGACTAAATAAAACTGGTTAAGGAGAGTCTAATTGATATTTTTTCATTGAAAATTTGATGGCATTGTTTATAATGTTCCACATTCTGGTAGTCATTAGAAAAAAATTCCTTTTTTTCTTTTTCACCTGTATCTAAGCTTCTTTTTAGTGAAATAAATTTATACAAACTAGAATGAAACAATTTTCTCATAACTTCTTCTAACTGACCACTAAGAATTCAAGAAAGATAGGAGCACCTGGGTGGTTCAGTCAGTTAAGCATCCAACTCCTGATTTCAGCTCAGGTCATGATCTCGGGTTGTAAGATTGTGCCCCATGTCAGGCTCCATACTGAGCTTAAGATTCTCTCTCTCTCCCTCTGCCTCTCTGCCCTGCACCCACCCTCATGCTCTCCTTCTCTCTCTCTCTAAACAAAAAGAATTGAAGAAAGATAGTCTATAAAAAATCTCAATATAGATTATAACCTTATAAAGGATGATATGTGTAGAATAATAATACATATGATATTGTATAATAATAATACATACAGTTTTGTCTAGAAAACTTTAGAACAAGGACATTCAAAATGCCTTTACTGAGTTTATCTTTTCATGATATGATACAGCTATGTGCATAACTGCATAACTATACCTACTTTTTACCAGGTTAGAAATACATAACAAAATATGTAAGAAAGATCACATTTAAAGGCAAATCTTACTTAATTAGTTGTAGCAAGTCCACGATTAAATAACAAGGACAGTTGCTAATCAGCTGACCTTGAGATGAGGAGATTTTCCTGCATTATTGGAGTGCGTCCAAGGTAATCATATGTGAGAGAAGGAAGAGTCCGAGTCCGAGAGATATTTGAAGATGCTACCCTACTGGCTTTGAAGGTGGAAGCAGCAGCCCTAGGCAAGGAACACAGGTGGCCTCTAGAAACTGGAAAAGGCAAGGAAATAGATTCTCCCAAAGAGACTTCAGAAAGGATCACAGACTTCCTGGTATCTTGATTTTAGTCCAGTGAAACTCACTGCAGACTTCTGATCTCAAGAACTATTAAGATAATAAATTTGCATTGTTTTAAGAATCTGTGATAATTTGTTATAGCAGCTATATAATACTAATACACTCCCATATTTCTAACAACCATTAGAATAAAAGCCAAACTCTTTCCCATGTCCTCATATCCTAAAAGGAATTGCATGAACAAGCTTCTCCTTCCTCTCTCATGTCTTCTTGATGCTTTTCTCTTTGGTTACTCTACTCAAGCAACATTGACATTCTCTCATTTCTTTGGACTTGACCGGTTCTTTTACCTGTCACTTGCCACTCTTTCATCCAGAGGGCTCATTTCCCTACTCTCTGTCACACAGGCTTTTTCTGATTTTTCACATCATGGGTTGAGTCACCTTCACAATAAGACCTCTATGACTACCCCATTAAAATAAATATCTCACATACACACATACACACACACATTTGCACAGTTCTCCCTGTACCTTCTTATCCCTTTATTACATTCACTATTATTTGATGCCATCTTCTTTGTTAGTTTACCTTTATCTCTCACCCTCACTTGAATATAAGCTCCACAAAACTGGAGACAAACTTGTTCTCTGTTAAATCCCTAAAACCTAAAATAGAATCCTACGCACATGAAAACTCTATAATTATTGAAGGAGATAAGTAGAGTACTCCACCAATACTAAATGACTTGCACTTCCCAAAATATTGTGTTTCCTCTTGCGTCTGTGCCTTTGGAACATGCTATTCACTCTGTTCTCCTTGCTTGTCTAAACAATTCCAACACAGTCTTTACACTTAATTTAAATATGATCTTTGGGAAGCTTTGCTGACTAGGGGCCTTCAGTCCTGTTTTGGTTACGTATTGCTGCATAACAAAACACCCCAAAACTTAGTGGTTTAAAAACAACCACAATTCATTACTTCTCAGGTGTCTTGGGTTTATTAGGCTCAGCTGGGTGGTTCTTTGCTGCATGTGCAGTCATTCACTCAGCAGCATTCAGCTTGAAGGCCTGGGTGGCTGGCTTGGGGCAAAAAAGACAATACCTTACTCAAATGTCTGGTGATTTGGCCCATTTTTAGGTGGCTACTCAATGTGAATAGCAAGGGCTTTCTTATAACAATGTGGTTTCAGACTAAACTTTTTTATGTGGCAGCTGGTTTCAAGAGACAACATGAAAGATACTGGACCTCTTAAAATCTAGACTCAGAGTGGAATTGGCATCATGACATTTCTGCCACATTCTGTTGGTCAAAGCAAGTAACAAATCCAGCCCAAATTTAAGAGGAGATGTGATGGTTAATTTTATGTGTCAACTTGAAGAGGCCACAGGATGCCTAGAAATTTGATCAAATATTATTTTGGGTGTTTTATTCTTAGATGAGATTAACACTTAAGTGAGTAAAGCAGATTACCCTTCCTAATAAGAATGGGCCCCATCCAATCAGTTAAAAGTCTGAATAGAACAAAAAGGCTGACTCTCTCATGAGTAAGAACAGGTTCTCCCTGTCTGACAGCCTTCAAAATGGGACATCAACTTTTTTTCCTGCTCTCAGACTCAAACTGAAATGTCAGCTCTCCCTGGGTCTTAAGCCTACTAAACTTCATACCAGAACTAAACTATTAGCTCTCCAGAGTCTCCAGCTTGCTGATTCACCACGCAGATCTTGAGACTTGCCAGACACTATATTCACATGAGCCAATTCCTTATAATAAACTTTAGTGAGTTTGGTTACTCTACTCAAGCAACATTGACATTCTCTCATTGTTTTGAATTTGCCAAGTTTTTCTACCTGGGGCCTTTGCACTTGCCCATTCCTTTGTCTACAGTGCTCATTTCCCATAGCTTCTCAGTCTTTTGGCTAAGATCAAGTGTAGAGTGCTCATTCCCCTACTCTCTGCTAGACTGGCTCTTTCTCATTCTTCAGGTTGCCTCTAAGTGGCATTCTTCAAGTGGCCTTTAAAATAAATAAATCTTAGTGATTTATGTATGTATATTTCTCTGAAGAACTCTGACTAGTACAGGACAGGAAAAGATACTCCACCTCTTGAAAGATGAACACTTGCATATGCAAGGAGGAAAGAAATGGGTAGTAACCATCTTTGGAGATCATGCAAAATGATTTGCTCTTTCGTTTGAAGAGCCACAGCACCCAGTGTTCTTCTGTTATGCCCTTCACTAAATGCCCTTACAATTTGATTATCCATCTTTTCTACTGGACGTTTAGTACTTTAGAGGTAGGAATTGTATCTCATGTATCACTATGTTCCTAGCACCTTACCTCAATATAGTATTTAATAATACTTGATGGATAAATGAATGGTTGAATGAAAAATGTACCCTATACTCATGAACTTTTTACTGAGTTTTAATAAGCTTTATTAATTCCTCTTAACTTCTATTTAGTTACCTTATACTCTCCCTGACAAATACACTATTCTCTAAAACAGCATCACCACCTTCAAGATCTCCAAATAATCCAGAACAATATGGAACCAATGATATACAATTATTGCTGCGTAGTGTCTGCCCTTTATTTGAGCAAAAAGATAACGCAGTTCAAACTAACACTATCCCATAGAATTGATGAGATAAATTTAAAATTATAAAATTGTTTTTATACTTAGAAATTCTAAAAATCACATTCTCTAAGCAAATATAATTTAAAAATCTAATTTAATAACAAATTATTTCATACTGATTTTGTTCTGAATGTGATCTTCTTCATAGCTGGAAATAATAAATATTCCAGAGCTCAGAACTCTTCTGTGGTATAAAGATCTGTGTGCCATACTTCTTTGAAAGATTTTGTCTGGTTTAACAACCCTCCTTCCTACTTCACTGTCTCCCCTTACCACTTTTCATGAGCTCTGCATTTCTATCAAAGAAAAGACAATTTCAGAGCTTTGGAAGGGCCTAAACTTTGGTTTATCAAGGACAATACTGGCAACTTTCCAGAAACCTGGAGGCCATGGCTCATCTGCAAATCATGTACATATATTTGCATGAATTTTATTTTGATTAGTAGCCTCAACCCATAATGGTACTTAGGATGAATGAAGCATTTTACATATATGAATAAATGAAGATGATTTAGTAGTCTGACTGCTCATGGCTGTGTTTTCCCTATTACGATAACTCTAACTCTTCTCATCCATCCCCTTCTTGTTATTCCTTATCTTTAAATCTAGAGTGGGTGTTGCTTTTCTATTTTTAACATACTGATTCTATACAGGTGGTAAGAATGAAGTTTACCCTGCTTTTGTGTTTTATTGACCATTTAACCTCAATCTACTCTGCTCCAGAATTTTTGCAAAGTTCTTTAACTGGCATAAACTGGCATTTTTTTTAGGCTGAGTCAGTGGAGTATACAAGGCTTGATAATTGTGCAATTTTATTTTGAAGAGCTTGTCCCTAAAGTACTCCATAAACTGAAATACAGCTTCAGGGACAAATATATTAAAAGTAATATAAAGGTGCTAAAAGTAGATACAAAGGAGAATTACCACTCTATTAATAGCTTTTTATTTTCCCTAAACTTCAAAATCCCCCTGAATGTAATTGTGTGTGTGTGTGTGTGTGTGTGTTTGACATGCATTAGGGTTGAGTTGGTCATGTCATGTCACACATGACAAAAGGTCATGAGTTGATCATGATAAAGGATACTGAGGATGACATATGATGACTGCTCTCAGAAAAAAGAAGGGAGGAAGACCAGTGCAGAATGCTAATCTAGTTAGATCTAATTCTAGATTTGGGGACACTTTTTTTTTCTTACCTTGCTGTTTCATTTTTTGTTCTTTTTTCTTTCCCATTCTTTTGTTTCTTGTTTTATTCTCCCACAGTCTAACACACTCAACTACTTTCTAGTGTTTCAGTGTAGCCAGGTCTCCTATGAGCAATAATATATTCATTTTTGTATTAGTTATTACTGAGTAGGCTCTAGTTTACTTATGAGAAATAATAATTATTGTATTCTTCCTATGTATGGAGCAACAGAAAACATATGAAATTACTTCAGAGTATAATGAATATCTTCCATTTATAAGTTATAGTGATGACAATATAATGCTAATTACTTAAGATTAAAAATCTACAAATTTTACAGACAACTAAATTAATGTTACAAGGTAACAGAAATATTATTAGAAATAGTACTTGAATTCAGCTTAAAATGAATTTGGGAGTTTGGATTTGATTAGAGAAGGAGCACCACATGGAATAAGGAATTTATTAAAAGGATTAAATTTTACACAGTTATGAGAGCTGGTGAGGAAGCCTATGGAAAAGCTCATCCCCTGTATCAGATGCTGTGCTGGAAGTCACTGCTGGTTATCAGTGCCTGCAGTTAGGAAGGAAAGCTGCACTGGATGGAGTGGGATAGAGTACGGATAAACTGGAACCCATTCAGATAAACTGGAATGCACAAAGATAAAGGGCAGCTCACATCTAGTTTTCACAGCCTCTAACCTGGTGGAAGTGACCTGCAGAACAACCTGGTGCTGTTTGCCACCGAGTTGCCCAGGGACTTGGCTCCAGAATTTGGAAATACTGAAGTGGAAGATCCAATAAGACCTGGGATGGGGTGGAGGGGATGGGAGTGGATGGCAGTTGTCAGCCTGGTGCTGCTACACATCAACAAAATGAGCTAACGGATTCACAACAACGTAAGGAAGCTGCAGTAGTATCTGGGACCCCACACTGACTTTCAGAAAGTAGGGTCTGCTGATTTGCTTCCACCTTCTAAATCTCTATGCAAATTTCTCTTGTGGCGCACTGTAGCCCGGGACCATACCTGAAGGACATATAGAGCAGTATAGTTCCAGCTACCACCTAAGGGGAAGCAGAAAAAAAGACAACACAACCACTTAAGCACTTTCGTAAGTGATCAGTGATATTATGTGTAAATAATTTAGAATGTGCCTGGCACTTAGCAAGGGCTCAATAAGTGTTAACTGTCATTATTAAATCATCATTGCCATCATTTTGTTATCTTATCTAGATTTACTTTTAAATTGTGGTTAAGTTTTTATTCATGTATTTTTCATGTTTTTTCCCTTGATTGCAAGTTCATAATTATAAAGATCATGTTTCATTCTTTTGTAATATATAGAGTACTAAGCACAGAATTCTATAGTGCTGTAACTATAATTCTATAGTTACTGCATAACCTTAAATTGTTGTATTTAATACATTTGGCTAGAGATATTAGGAATATTAGGAGAATGTTTAGATAGGGACAGAAAAAATGATGTCTGCATTAGTGATATTACACTAAAATATATGCTTCATATATGCTTCTATACTGTTACATATATGTAACTTCTATACTGATACATGCGATATCCTTAGTGTCCAGGGCAGTACTTTGTCCAAAATGAGGACTAAATAAACATCTGTTGAATAAATGATGATGTGTGGGGTTTTGGAAAGTTTGAAGCATAAACTGGAAACCCACACCATGAATAACTGAATCTTTTTTAGGGGCACTACAAATTCCTGCCCTATTCCTCCTCAATACCAGGTACTGATGTTACAGTATATTACACATAGGTAAAAATTGTAGTTGCTTCCCTCTGCAAGCTTACAACATTTTTAGGTATTTAGACACATATGCACAAGTCTGCACTCAGGTGTCATGGGCACCCAAAGGGCCAAATACACAGTCAGCAGACATGCAGAAATGACACATATCGTGTCTAGCCCTGCAGCCATATTTATTAGAATCCCAGACTGTAGATAACATAAAGATCCAGCAAACCTCCTTCCCAGAATAAAAACAGTAAATTCTGAAGATTGGAACAAATTAAAGGACTGTGTTGTCAATCCATAGGATGTTTGTGGAAAATAGATGTGTATTTTATAAAACCTCTAAGCCTTTAGGTTAATTTATGTTATTTTGCTCTTATTCAACTTCAATTCATTTTAAAACAATGGAAAATAAAAAGGGAAAAGAATTATTTATCCTTTCTTATCTTCTTTTCAGATATATGCCACCAATTTAATTCTCATTTTGAACTCTTTTGTGATTATCATGAGCAGTGAGGAAAACTTCTAATACAGTGTTCTGTACACTGTGTCCTGCCTATAACTTAGAATGATTCATAACAGTGATCTATTATGATATAAACCATTGTCTGAAAATTCAGTACCCAAAGGCTGAATCTGTGAAAATACAATTAAATTGCCTAGGGATAAAGCAAAATTAAATGAGACCTGGTTTGAACTTAGACATCTATTGGATGTCTTGAATCTTACTGTTGTCCAGCAGACAATCAGCATGGGAGTCAAATACAGGGATGTACATAAAACAGAATCAGATTGCACTATCAAAGAAAGCTCCTGAGCTAGTCCTGTATCCTCAAGTAGGTGGGTATTTGCTGTGTAATCTGCCTCAATTGTATGGCTTTCCCTTAAGACAGCTTTTTAAATCAAACTATGAAGCATGGATAAATGTCATTTATTTTGGATATTGGTTGATTTACACTTAGTTAATGACCTTAAACTGAAGTGAAAATGTGTGTATAGATAATCACATTCTAGAGTTTCTCTCCTATCTAGAATCCATGGGCATGCAGAAAACATAATCTCAAATTGTTGCAGTACAACAAACATCTGCTTATACAGTGGGATAAAATTACCTCCCCGTAGGACTTGTATTCCTCTTGAAAGTAAATGAGAAGCCAGAATCAAGGAATGTCAAATCTAAAAGAAAAGTTAGTGGTCATCTAGACTTCATTTTATTTTTTTTAAGTTTTTATTCAAATTCCAGTTAGTTAGTATACAGTGTAAGATTAGTTTCAGGTGTACAATACAGTGATTCAACACTTCCATATAACACCCAGTGCACATCACAACAAGTGCACTCCTTAATCCCCATCACCCACTTAACCCAACACCACCCCCCACCTCCCCTCTGGTAACCATTAGTTTGTTCTCTTTGGTTAAGAGTCTATTTCTTGGTTTGCCTCTCTCTCCCTTTTTCTTCCCCCTTTGCTCATTTGTTTCTTAAATTTCAATATGAGTGAAATCATATGGTATTTGCCTTTCTCTAACTGACTTATTTTGCTTAGCTTAATACTCTCTAGCTCTATCCCTGTCATTGAGAATGACAAAATTTCATTCGTTTTTATGGCTGAATAATATTCCATCATATATATGTGTGTGTGTGTGTGTGTGTGTGTATACACACATACATGCCACATATATATGTGGTGGGACACACCACATCCTCCTTATCCATCCACCAGTCAGTGGACACCTGGGCTGTTTCCATAATTTGGCTGTTGTAGATAATGCTGCTATAAACATAGGGGCACATGTATTTCTTTGAATTAGTGTTTTTGTATTCTTTGGGTCAATACCTAGCAGTGCAATTGCTGGATCATAAAGTAGTTGTATTTTTACCTTTTTGAGGAATCTCCATACTGTTTTCCAAAGTGGCTGTACCAGTTTGCATTCCCACTAGGAGTGTAAGAGGGTTTCCCTTTCTCCATATCCTTGCCAACACCTGTTGTTTCTTGTGTTGTTGAGTTTAGCCATTTGGACAGATGTGAGGTGATATCTCATTGTAGTTTTGATTTGTATTTCCCCGATGATCAGTGATGTCTTTTCATGTGTCTGCTGGCTATCTGTGTCTTCTTTGGAAAAATGTCTATTAACATCTTCTGCCCATTTTTTAATTGGATTATTTTTTGGGGGTGTTGAGTTGTACAATTCTTTATATGTTTTTGATAGTAACTGTTTATTAGATATGTCTTTCTGCAAATATCTTCTCCCATTCCATAGGTTGCCTTTTAGTTTTGCTGATTGATTCCTTCACTCTACAGAAGCTTTTTATTTTGAGTTCTAATAGCCTATTTTTGCTTTTGTTTTCCTTGCCTCAAGAGACATATCGGGAAAGAAGTTGCTATAGCAAGAGACATATCTGGAAAGAAGTTGCTATAGCAAGAGACATATCTGGAAAGAAGTTGCTAACACAGACTGCCTGTGTTCTCCTCTAGGATTTTTATGTCTCACATTTAGGTCTTTAATCCATTTTGAATTAATTTTTGTGTATGATGTAAGAAAGTGGTCCAGTTTCATTCTCTTGCATGTTGCTGTCTACTTTTCCCAACAGAATTTGTTGAAGAGATTATCTTTTTCCCATTGGATAGTCTTTCCTGCTTTGTTGAAGATTAACTGACCATATAGCTTCATTTGAGAAATGAACAAACTATGAACCTAAAAAGTTCAGAGAGTTGCCCTAGGTCACACAGACCATGAGAAGCAAAGAAAGAAAAAGATTCCTTAGGAATCCCAGGAGAGTGATTTTTCCAGTAGACCTCAGATGCTGGGAATAAGGATCCACCAAGTTTGGTGGGAGTCACTGGGAGTGGGGCAGTTTGTGAAGACTAAACCAATGACAAAAGTGAGTTCCTTTTAGAAAGTATTATTTCTTTCTTATTCTTTTTTCATGACCTTTTCTCCCCCTAAATACTGTGTCCAATATGACTACAAGTTATCCAATGGGAAGACTTTCCAGTTCCCTGGGTGAGAAGTAAAGCCAGATGCACACACCCCCAAGCTAGCTAGGATGATGTATATTTGGCAACTAATGGATTTTAAGAAGATAGGAAAGCATAAATCAACTTCTCCTGCAATCTAATACAATTGTTTCTTTTACACTGCTGACTTTTTGCTCTGCTAAACTCTCATCATAAAAGTTTCACTAAGCAAAAGTGAAAGTTGTGTTTTCTTTAGCTTCTCTCTCCCTTGTTCTATCATCTGGTCTATAAATATAGTCTAAAAACCATTGAAAATGATTTCACTCTTTAACCAATTATGCTACATTGAGTAACCATTTATAAACCTCCTTGTGTAAGTTTTTCTCTAAGCTATGTGTTAAAAATAGAAGTGTTGGGTGAAAAGTTAAGATCATTTTAATTATGGTCAAAACATCTATAAAAGTTTCACCTATTTATATTTCCATCAACAATACATGAGAGTACTTGTTAATCCAACAGACATTCACAACTTCACATTAACATGGTATATTTTCTCTCATCATGTGTGGTTGACCTATTTTCCTTTATCTCATGACATCTCATTCTTTTTCATATCCTTTGCCCATTTTTCTAAATGTCTATCATAAAGAATTAATTAAATATATTACTGTGTAGACATTTAATAAAATAATAGGCAGTCATTACTAAAAGTCAGGCAATTCTACATGATCTAATATGGGAAAACCTCCAATATGTATTGTTAAAATTTTTAAAAGATGTCAAATGGGCAAAATGGGTGAAGGGGAGTGGGAGATACAGGCTTCCAGTTATAGAATGAATAAGTAGCAGGGATAAAAGGTACAGCATAGAGAATATAGTCAATGGTATTGTAATTATGTTGAATGGTGGCTGATGGTAGCTACACTTAGGGTGAGCATAGCATATATAGACTTGTCAAATCACTATGTTGTATACCTGAAACTGACATAAAATTGTGTATCAACTATACTTCAATTTTTAAAAATGATAAAAAGAAAAATGTGTCAAATAGTGTGCATAACATGCTAACATTAATTTTCTCAGAAAGATATATACATCCATACTTGTATGTGCAGAGAATATCTCTGGAATGATACAGAGAAAACAAGAAAACAAGGTTACTTCTGAGAAGATATATGATGGACTTACAAGTTAAGGAAAACAACTTTCTTTTATACAATAGTCATTTGATAACTTTTTTTGTTTTTACTATACATGTGTTAGCAATTTAAATTAAAAATAGTAATATCTGAAAACTGAAAAAAATAACGTGTTAAATGGAAACAGTAAGAAGCAAGGGAGGGTGAAATCAAAAAGCTGTCAGTGAATCCTTTGCCACACAGCCATGGGAAGCTGAAAATACCATTGCTGGTTTTAACTGTCAATGAACAGCCAGAGGGCAACATGATCAAGACCTGCTGTGTTGGCATCTACCTCCTTGGGTGACTGGTAATTCTATTTTTCCCTGGTAGACTTTCCCTCTCCCTTGAAGGAACCCTGAGGCACAGAAGTAACACAAAGAGTTTTTGGAAGGCCATTTAGTAGTGAGTCTACTCACTACTCAGAGAGGCAAAATACAAAACAAGAACAAACAAAACCTAACTCACGGGTAATAATTTTTATCACTGAGTTCCTAGAAATCATGTAACACTCTGGATTATATTCTCCATAAGACAGATATAATTGGAATATGAATTATTTATTTATGTATTTTTATAACAATAGAAATAAATAAGAATTACGAAGAATTTAAACCATGAATGAAAAATGAAATCACCTATGATCCACTTTACAGATGAACCACAATGTTAGTATTTTGATTTTTCTTACATAGAAATGCATACATTACATATTTTATATGCTCTGTATACTTTTTAAATTTTTACATATACATAATTTACATATATTTATTGCATCTATTTTTACATACTTGGGATAATGTTTTTTAAAAACATTTCTATTAATAGATACAACCAGTTATCTCAAGAATACTTTCACAGGAAGCAAAATTTATATTGATGTCCAAAGTATTTAGGATTATTCTATTCTCTATAAGTGTGATTATTGAGTTTTCTTGTCTTAGACATTGGCAAGTTTTGATATTAGGTTATACTACCCTCTCTATTGGTGTGTGCATGCTTCTGTACGTGTGTGTGTGTGTGTGTGTGTGTGTGTATGTGTGTAAAGCAATTTAAAGGGCACTGCAATTAAAGTTTGAATATAATTTTCTACAACACTCTCTGGGCCCAGAATCTTTTGTGGAGGTAGCACAGATTTTTAAAACTTCTCCCAAGGTTATTGTTATATTTAGTTATCTATTTCTCATCTTCATTTTAATTATACATGTTTATCCATAAACTATCCAATTCAAGGAAATTGTCAAATGTGTATTTTTAATCTTCTCTTCAATTTTCATACATGCCTTCTGATTTTCAAATTTTGTGGGGGGTGGTGATGAATTGCTTTCATTATTTTTTACCTGATTGCAACTGTATATTTAACTGACTTTTTTTAAAGAACCAACTCTTCAAGTTGCTTACTTACAATTAACAATTTACTTAGACTTAGAATTCTACTCTTTGATGTTTTCTGATTCTGTTGTTATCATTATTACTCACTTCCTCCTAAGTATTAATTTTCCAAATTCATGAGTTGAATGCTTATTTACCTTCTTTTATTTTTAAATAATGAAGGCAGTTAGAAGTAGATTGCATTATTGATGCATATTGAATGTTACTTCATAAAACAAGGATATATTATGTAAATCTCTGAAGCCTTTAAAACATTTACAACTTAAAAATTATACTTGAAGCCACATAAAAATGTACTATCCATAGAAAAATCACCTAAGTGCTATAAACATATGGAAAGTATAAATCACAACACTAATAATTTGACCATATAAAATGAATATAGCAATGATAAATAACAAGGTAATGAATTATCAGAAAGTTTACCTTCTAAGACTTTAGAAGAACATCTGGAGATAAACATTACCATAGCAAACAAAGTCCTTTACTATATCCATTAATAATGGGTATAGATCATTTCTTCAACAACAAAAATATCACTGGAGGTGATTTTCTACCTCCCATCTCCACACTTCTTACTGTACAATGTAAAATCAGCTTTGAAAATAAAAATAAATGATATAAAGGTGACTTGAGAATTGTGATTGAATGAATAAATCACCAAAGCTCCCCTTTGTTGAAATAGAACTATGAAGGTTTTAATAAAACTATTGGCTATAAACTATCAACTCATCATGTGAATCTGGAGCCAAGAGCAGCAGTATGAAATGTTATGTTTATTTGTTGGAAGGCATTCAACATAATCCACTCAGGTTCTAATGAGCAAATAAATAAAGGTGGCAAAAAATTTAACTACAGGATTTTATTTGGTAATATTAAATAATCAGATTAACCAAATGGGTCATTGCAAGAACTAATTTGTACTGCTGCTATTTATATACATACATTTTGTATCTACTTTCTTAACTGGATTGAGGTCATATAAACAACTGAGTTTCTCCTCTATGAGCAGCCATTTTCAAAACACATTTTAAAGGAACACCTTTTTCTTCTGAGTATGAAATGGACAGGAAGCAAAATTTAACATAAAAGAAGAGCACTTCTGATAAAAATACATAGATTAAGTTGGAGTCTCTGAACTTTTCCTTCTCTTAAACAAGCATTGATTCTTGTAAGTTGATAGAAACATTTGAAGAACAACCTATGCATAGTCAAAGAATCACTATTATATCTTATAATATTGTTGAGATTAGGAAATGTATGCTGCTATAATACCTAATATTAGATTGAGGAAATATAAACATTAATAGTCTTTTCTTAGCTTTTTCTATTCCTACCCTCAGGAATTAAAAGAAATTTATTTGAAAGATGTTTACATTAATTTTCAGGACCTGGGCACTACTGCAAAAATGCATATAATGGACAAGCAATCATTAAATGCAAAAGCAGTTGTTTGCCATTTTTACTCAGAATTTTTAAAACATCTAAATCTTCAAACGGGAAACAATAATGTTATTTAAATCAGGAGGGAGTGTCACTTCTTTCTAATGCCCTTGTCAAACAATTACTCTAAAATAGTATAACATGTAATTCTGAAATGCCATAGATTAATAAGAGACATTCCAAATCCTGCAACGCAATTCAGTTTATGCCTCCAGTCATGACTTCCTTTTCCATGGCCTTTAGTTTAGTTTCTTAACTCATATATGTGCAAATTGACAAATTTTCTTATGTAATAAAAATAAAAAGATAGAAATGCACAGTAGAATAAAGGAAGTGGGAAAGAATTATTCACACACAGTTACCAATGTACACTTAGTTTATATACAAACTGTTTGAATTATAATTTTTTTACTAAATTTCAGAAAAGTGTGGGATCCACAGACTAGAAACTAAACCCTATCCAAGAATTTGTCCCAGAACAGGTAGAAGATGTGGTCAGTAGGGTAGAGGATAAACGGTTGTTTGGCGCAGCATAAAGTATAATGTTGACACACACATGTTAACTGCAGCTATACGAGATTTGATAGCTAGTGAAATAAATTCAAGAAAAAAGTTATCTTTAGTCTTCTAGCAAATCTTCAAAACCACTAGAAAGGAACTGAAATTTAAACCGCAAGTCTACTATCTTCATTTTGTTTAAAAACAATGTTTTTGTAGGGATTTTAAAACAGAAATTTTTACAGTAACATCTAAACCTAATTTTTAGAATTTCTAGTATTGTCCAAAGAAGATTAGATTTCTGACCTAACCACTACCATAAAGGAAACTCACTTTAATGGGACCTTTGATATCTTCCTCTTCTTAATATCCTTTAGTGAATTCCACTGCAGAAAGAATAAAATCTAAATTGTCAATCTCAGTTTTAAAGCCTTCACCTCAACATTTCCAAATGTTGTCTTGTATCACTTGTATCACTCCAAATGTGTCTGCCCAACACCTCCCTTGCTCTCAACCAAGGCCATCTGGCATTCCCAGCCTCCATGGCACAGCTTCCTCTCTAACACCAACCCCTTCACTACCTGCCATGGAAGTTAATTGGATAAGAACAATCAGAAGGTTAGGAGCCAAAGTTGTCTGACTTTTCAACTTTGGGTAGCTAGGAGGTTAGTGGTAACTTTAACAAAGTTCACAAAAGGTAAAAGCATGTTGGGGATAATAATATAGTCCATTTCAGAAGTACCATTTTGGGGTATTCCTGTGATATCAGCAAGAGGTACTTGACGGACAACTATAAATGCAGTACTCAAGCTCAGGATGTACCTTTGGGTGTCATCTCTTTACAGATAATAGTTGAAGTCAATGAGAATATAAAAACAAAGAGTCAAGGAGAGAAATTTGGCAGAATGTGTATAAGATCTCCTAAGAGTAAGAGTTGATAGGAAAAAAACAAATAGGAGTAGAAGAGTGTGATGAAATGAGATTTTCAAGAATGCAGAGTCAATCAAGGTACAGTTAAGGTTGTAATGTTGAAGGAAGATATCATTTGGAGTATGACCCTTAGATCCAGGCAGGGCCCCTCACACCACTGAGAGCCCTTTGAACCACAAGCACATTCACACAACACTGTGATAAAGAAGACAGAGCAACTCCTTCTCTTAGGATCCTCTAAAGATGAGATCAATATCCCCAAACATTGGCCTTAATAACCCCAAAACATTTCTGATTATGGCTCTATGTACTCTAAACAAAGGCGACTGAATCCCAATGTTGTCAAAGTCTATGTGTTGTGCTACCACCAAAGATGGGATGGGATGTGATGTTAGGAGGATTTGACTGACAGAAGAGCTTAGGAAAGAAAAAATCAGACAAATCAATTAACTTTTCAAATCTTTCCTCTCAGATCTCATGAACGCAATAAATTCTTACATTACAAAATGTGTTTTCCCAGTGATGCCAAATATCCATTTTCTCCTTAATTACACTTTGTATGAGGTACTTATAAATTAGTGCTGTATTTGTAGCAGTTCTAATAGTGATTAAGCAACATTTGACAATATTTCACAATTTATACTCTCTTAAACTTACATATAAGTAGGTAAAAAACTAATATGCTTGAACAGTAATACTGATTTTCACATTTACAGCTAGATAGACATTGACTTCTAAAATGATTAATAGTTGCATTTTTATAAAAAATTTTATAATTTAAATTTTCCAAAATATGAAAACAAAATTATTAGATTTAAATATTTTTTCCTTAAAATATTCATACTTATTAACTTATAACTTTCTCTTCACACTCAATAGATTTTTTATTCTAGAATAAAAATATATTTAACATATATGAAAAATAATTTTAATTTATTCATGTTTAATACTTTTATTAAGATATATGGACCCTCAACTCTATGGTCAAATAATCTTCGACAAAGCAGGAAAAAATATGCAACGGAAAAAGACAGTCTCTTCAATAAATGGTGCTGGGAAAATTGGACAGCTATACACAGAAGAATGAAACTCGACCATTCTCTAACAGCATACCCAAAGATAAACTCAAAATGGATGAAAGACCTCAATGTGAGACAGGAATCCATCAAAATCCTAGAGGAGAACATAAGCAATAACCTCTTTGACATGGGCCACAGCAACTTCTTTCAAGATACATTTCCAAAAGTTAGTGAAACAAAAGCAAAAATGAACTTTTGGGACTTCATTAAGATAAAAAGCTTCTGCACAGCAAAGGAAACAGTCAACAAAACAAAGAGGCAACCCACAGAATGGGAGAAGATATTTGCAAATGACACTACAGATAAAGGGCTGGTACCCAAGATCTATAAAGAACTTCTCAAACTCAACACCCAAAAAACAAATAATCAAGTCAAAAAAATGGGCAGAAGACATGAATAGACACTTCTCCAAAGAAGACATACAAATGGCTAACAGACATGAAAAAATGTTCATCATCATTAGCCATTAGGGAAATTCAAATCAAAACCACATTGAGATACCGCCTTACACCAGTTGGAATGGCAAAAATTTACAGGGCAAGAAACAACAAATGTTGGAGAGGTTGTGGAGAAAAGGGAACCCTCTTACACTGTTGGTGGGAATGCAAGTTGGTACAGCCACTTTGGAATACAGTGTGCAGATGCCTCAAAAAATTAAAAATAGAGCTACCCTATGACCCAGCAATTGCACTACTGGGTCTTTAACCCAAAGACACAGACGTAGTGAAAAGAAGGGCCATATGCACCCCAATGTTCATAGCAGCAATGTCCACAATAGCCAAACTGTGGAAAGAGCCGAGATGCCCTTCAACAGATGAATGGATAAGGAAGATGTGGTCCATATATACAATGGAATATTACTCAGCCATCAGAAAGGATGAATACCCAACTTTTACATCAACATGGATAGGACTGGAGGAGATTATGTGAAAGTGAAATAAGTCAGGCAGAGAAAGTCAACTATCATACGGTTTCACTTATTTGTGGAACAAGGAATAGCAGGAGGACATTAGCAGAAGGAAGGGAAAAATGAAGGGGGGGAAATCGGAGGGAGAGATGAACCATGAGAGACTATGGACTCTGAGAAACAAACTGAGGGTTTTAGAGAGGAGGGGGGTCGGGGGATGGGTTAGCCCGGTGATGAGTATTAAAGAGGGCACGTACTACATGGAGCACTGTGTGTTACATGAAAACAATGAATCATGGATCACCACATCAAAACTAATGATGTGTTGTATGGTGACTAACATAACATAATATAATAAAAAAAGACATATTCATTTTTTATAGATTTTGTACATAATTTCATTTAATTTTTTATCTCTTTGATATTGGGAATGAGTACAAGTTGATATCTTGATAGAAATATAAAACAGAAAAGCAGAGCTTAAAAAAGCTAAAAATACTAAAAAATAAAAGAAATAAAGTCTTCAGAGGAGGATTGCTCAAATTTTTAAAAAAACAAGAAGTAACAGAAAGGAGCTGACTCCTGCAGAGCATGATTTACATAAAGCTTATAAACAGAACATTACAAAATTTTTATTTTAAAAAGTTATCATTATTGATCCAAACAATGGGAATGGGCAGTATCATTATTCTTAATCAAATTCACTGGGACAAGTTAAGCAAAATTGCTGCAACTTCTAATCGTTTGATAAAGATTTCATTACTGATCAAAACAACAAGATTGAGAAAGAGAATTTCCATATCAGATGTGCAACAAATGCAACTCTGGCCTGCTATTTAGAATATAACAGAAATTAAATTCATAAAAACAAGAAACTGAGAAAAGAAAAATAGAACTTCCAGTTATTATGCTTTTCAGATTATGATTCTGGAAAACACCTATCTCATCACTCTCATAGTATGAGAATGGTTCTAGTTAAACACGATCTGACTCAAATTAAAATCTGATGAACAGGTTTTTGGATGAACGAAGAAAATTTAACATTTTATTAGACAACAAAATTATTTCAAATGAAGGAAGGAAATACAGAAGTTGAATGTTCTATTTCAGGTTGTTGTTACATGTTTTGCAGGCAATTTTTGAGATTCATTTCGGCTGAAGTTGTTACTGGAAACACTTTAGTTTTCAATTAGAATACAAAACTTAACTTACACAGAGAAAAGCGCATGCTCAATTACAAGAACTAATATAAAAGGGGCTAAAAATAGCAAATGATCAGTAGTGTTGAACAAATGTAAAGTATAATATGATGTTCTTAAAGAATATGTTATTTGGCCAATAATTAGCCAATCCTAATAATGCTTTTCAAAGCACAATGATTATAGAAAATAATAGAAATCTGGTTTAGTAGAAATCATTTCAAAATTGGTGTTAAAATGGCCAAACATGTACAATATATTTCTTCAAATATAACTATCACTTAGAGGAATCAAAATCAGATGATTAACTTAGTGGATAATAAAGTGAGAGAAGAAATTTTACAAAAATTAAAAAGTAAGTACTATTTACCAGTTCAACCATATTGCACAGGAAAATGAGAACCCAAGCTGAAAATGATATTTATCGTGCGTATCACAGAATTATCAGGGGGCAGAAAACAAGGAGGTTGAAATTATGAGTATTTTAATGTTTTTGCACTTGTTATTTTAAAAAGTCCACATTTTTACTTAAAAGAAGAACTGAAAAAACAACTGGCATTTTTAAGCCTTGAATAAAAAGATTATGGAGGACAACACTATGAAAATGTCACTAGAATGATTAAGAAAGAGGCTTTACACAATGATAATCCTGAAACATTCTTATGACATGTGCAGCACACAGTTTGAATTTGTTATCAGGAGACCTCAAGTGGACTCAAAGAAATGAAATACTTTGGAAGAATTTGAAATCTATATGTGCTATTTTCTGCATGTGCCTAAAAATGTAATATCTTGAAGAAATATATCAATTTTACAAACATTCTTGGAGGCATGATAAGAATGCTAAGTACTGTTAAAAAGATCCAAAATTAAAAATGCACTTGAAAAAATAAACAAAACCAAAGAACCTCAAGCTAAAGGAAAATTTGGTCTTCCATAAAAAATGCAAGAATGCTGAATTTGCATAATTCAAAATTATTTGATATTAACTGTTGAAAATTTTTAATATTTTCTTAAAAGTTACAAAAATAATGTATATGTTTGTTTCACTTTTATAAGGATTAAAATTTACATTTTTAAAGGTTTATAGAGAATGTTCTTCCATAAAAGAAATTGCCTATGAAATATATAATAAAAGTGGTATTCCAATATAATATAATGCAACTAGAATAAGAAAATATTTTTTGCATGACTATGTAGGAAATAATAGATAGATGATAGATAGATAGATAGATAGATAATCCTAAAACTAATGTTAATAGAGACTAATTTCTGGCCATTACAGATCAAGGTATAGTCCCAAATTTGCTGTCTTCTGAATTCTTCATAATACCACAGCACAAAAGGTTTAAAAGAAAAAATATTTAGTAAATATTCTATCAAACTAGATATTACTTTAAGAGACGGTGAGATGCATTATATAAATGATACAGATTTATATGATGAAGTTAAAATATGGTAGTATCTGAAATAATAAGTTCTTAGTTGTAGCCTCATAATGTTTTAAGACAGAGTAGCTGAAGGGACCCCATGAAAAGAAGCCATTTCTTTTTCTTTCTCCTTTCCTGCTTCTATTCTTTCTAGGACCTGCACCCTCCTCCTTACAGATGCCTTAAGATATGTCCTCCTTGTAAAGGCCAAGGAATTAATGATTTCCTTAGAGTCTTCCAGCATACTAAATGACAGCTAAGGAGTGACAGGGTGAGGTTGTCATGAATTCATGAACACTCTCCAAGACCATTGACTCCAAACATCTTGATGCCAAGATCCCTGGCTCCAGGGCATAAGTGACTTAAAGAGGACACCTGAGCACTCGTCCTTGTTCAGCTAGTTCCTGAATGCCTGAAAGGGTACATACACTAGACTACCATCCTCAATAAAAGCTCCAGACCCCCAAGCAAAGATGAGACTCATCTCATGCTCCTTTTCCTTTCTGAGTCTCCCAGGTGCTCTGTCTGTATCTGCTCTATGTCTTCAATAAACTCTGCTCTTGCTTCCTCTTGGCTCGCATTTGATTTCCATCCTGCATAAAGCCAAGGACCCTCTTGGCTGGTCCTGTGGGACCCACTCTGGGTCCTCAGACATGGACTGCCTGCATCATCTTATCATGATATAAAAAATTTATGGTTTATTTCTCCATCTTAGTTTTAAGAATTTGTTGACCATTCTATTAGCTACTGACTCAACAAAATAAAGCTCCTCCAAATTCAAATAACATTAATCAGAAAAAATTATTTTGGCATTGATGTTAATAGAAGATAAGTTACTTGAAGATATTGATTATGAAAACATAACAAGTGAATTTCCTAAAAAGGCATGAAAAATTAATTTTATGAAATTTATGATTTATGAATATCCTAATTTTATTCTCATCCAAACATCACTGCTCATCAACAAAACATGCAGACAAGTACAATATTTAAAATCATTCATCTTTGGTATTTTGCCAACTTTCAGTCATAAAATACCACAAATGCACACACTTATTGATAATGTTGTTATGAAGGTATATTTGTCAAGATAAAAGAATAAGCTGTATTTTAATAATTTTTAGCTATATATATGTATATGTATATATATCTTTTTAATAATTAGACTCATGGCATGTGGGCCTCCATTTGTACTATGCCCCAGAGTCTGAAAATGGTTTTTTTTTAGGATTTGTTTTGTTTTTTTCAGAGTCTGAAAATGTTAATGGCAGTCCTAATCATTGGTGTCTCTTAAAAAAAGTTATTTGCATTCTGGGGCTGCCTTGGAAAGGAAGAGGTTTTGGTAGAGAGAAACAACCCAAAGGAACCCACAGGACTAAATCCCGGGGAATAAATACTTAACTGGCTCTCTTTCTTCCCTCATATTTTTTGTGAGACTCCCATTGGATGAAAGCAATCATAAACCAGAGGGCAAGAGAGCTCATTGACATAATCCATATAGATTATCCTCTCAGGACATAGATTAGGGTAAAGAAGGACAGAGAGTAGATCTAGCGGGGGGGGGGCGGGGAGAAGTTATCTGGTATAGTACATCCTTTCTTCCCTTAGAGTCCACTCTTATCCTTCATCTGTTTGAATTTGTATTCCCCACATAGGAGACATACAAATATCACCAGGTACCATATCATTGTGGTGATATTAATTTGGCCATATGCCCAACCTGAAACCTAAAATATTAACTAAAACTCATATTCTTCATTTAAAAAAATGGAAGGAAATAAGTGGAGGGGATTAAAATAGCTGTAACATTCTGCTTCTATAGCTGATTCAAAGCCCTGAGTTAGTAAACGTAATTGTTTACCTCACAACCTATTCCATGTTCCCTTACACTCTCAGCAACTCCACTCAGACCACTCTTGACACATATTGTCACAGACTGAGTACTCTTGAAAAAAAGCTCTGAGATCATGATTTATGTACAGAAAGTTTATTTGGACATGCTCAATATCAACAGTTATGAAGTGAGAAGCAGAACTGGGCAGAGGGAGAATCTGAACAGTGACACAGTCTCAACAGACCTTAGATGATTCCATAGCTAACTTTAGAGCTGGGATGGTTCTTCAGAGATGTTCTATACTGTGGCATGGAGGCAGATCTTAATGCATGTATGACCAATTATTGAATTGTATCTGTATGACCAATTATTGAATTGAGCTCTCTCTAGGAAGGGGGCATGCCTTTAGGTAGATAGAATATCTTCAGCTAAGACAAAGTCTTGGACAAGAACTCAACTGAGAACAGCTGGTTGCCAAGACTCCCAGGAGCAGAAGAAATGAACACTTCAGTCTTAGAGGATAGTCACTGGATCATGACCTCTGTACAGTCACTCTTTCAGGACCACCTTGGGAGCTGCTGTCTACTAATAACTGATGCTGATGTAACAATCAGATCTACCCGTAAACCATGTTCATTCTTTTTCCTTCTGCATGGTGGCAAAGAAATGGAGGAAGTACCATGTTCAACTGATTCATTCATTGTGCTGTTTACTGTGTCTACGAAAGTAGCTTGGCTTGGGCTTAGTCTATTATATACCACCTCCATTTTATAAAGTAATGCTGCTGTTTATATCCAAATGTTATAGTTGGGCTCATTCTGGATAACATACAGCTAGCTCATCTTGGACAATTTGATTCACATAATCACAGGATTTTACAAGGTCAAGCATCTACTTTCTACCACAGTCCAGTGACAAGCTAGAAACAGTTGATAGAAGAATATGGAGAGTATCACATCACTCCTAAACTGTAGCTGCCTGGGCTGTGATTTCTCTTATTTGAGTTTGGAAGAGTCTCGTACAATATTGTGTCTGTCACAAATACTTGAAAAAATCATTGGGTATGTTAGGTTATTAGACCCAAATTATAAAATGGCTTGAGCCTAAACCAGCCTTGTTTCAGAGTTCTTTATAATTCAAGACATGAATCAATACTAGTACCTTTACTGGTCTGGATAAGTAAACAGGTTAAAGAAAGAAGATGATTTGGAATATATTGCCTCCCAAATCCAAAAAGATCCACCACGCTGTGTCTCTTTCACTAGGTTAGGTGGAATAATTTGTTTCATTGTTTAGAAGGGCTATCTTATCATGAACCCCTAAAAATTTCACTAATGTGGCATACCACTTAACTTTTTCAGCATTTATCTACCATTCTCTGGCACACATATAGCTTACTCAGACATTTATGGCACTTGTAATTTCTTGTTCACAATTTTCAATTAACACAATGTGTTTGATGTAAAGAATTGAGATGATTGGGGCACCTGGGTGGCTCAGTCGTTAAGCGTCTGCCTTCAGCTCAGGTCATGGTCCCAGGGTCCTGGGATCGAGCCCCACATCGGGCTCCCTGCTCAGTGGGAAGCCTGCTTCTCCCTCTCCCACTCCCCCTGCTTGTGTTCCCTCTCTCACTATGTCTCCATCTGTCAAATAAATAAATAAAATCTTAAAAGATAAAAAAAAGAATTGAGATGATTTTCCACACCCAGCCCACACCCCAGACTGAATCTAAATCTGCATTTTAAGGATTCCCAGGTGATTCACACGTACATTAAAATTTGAGAAACACTTCCCCAGACTACATCATGTAAGACAGCAGATTTGACACAGCCTTGAGGCAAAACAGGTAAGTACACTTATGTCCTACCATGGAAAGATCCCCATCCCTACATAAAAGTCCTATCCTTCCACACTATGGTCCTTATCTTGGTGTGAAATAATTAGCAAGGTCGAGTATTTCATTGAGGTTTACAATCAAACCCTGTTGGTCTTCAGTCTTACATCTCCTATGAATTCATGAGATGAAGGATTCCTTCAAAACTGCCAAAAGGCCTTCCAGATCTCCACAGGGTTCATAATTGTCTGTTCATAGCTGGTATTTTCACTTTTCCTATACATACATCTCTAAAACTATAAATTGAATCCAAGAAATCCAACAATCGTATAATCACTACCATTGCCATAACTACTAAGTGCCACAGCCACCAGATCTCCCTCCATCTATGCTTCATCTAATGATTTGATTTGATCAATTATAATGCCATGCTATGCCATGGACCCCCCAGGCCTCATCCCATTGGGCAAAGAGTTATTATCCCTGTGTTTTTTTGCATATATGAATGATTCCATTCTAGAATTCCATTTTGAGAATCTGTTTCCTGGAGTTATTTCCTGAAATAATTACTATATTAGTCAAGACCAAATATGGCTAATCTAAGCCTCAGTATGGTCCCAGTAAGGCATACTCTATCTAGGATATTTTGAAAAGGGCTGAATAAAGTGAAACCATAAGGGGACACTGCATTACCCCAGGCCTAGTAACAGTGGACTGTTAACATGTCTGGGCAGGAGAAAGGAGGGCGGGCAGAGATATTACCAGAATCCAGAAGTGGAGAGTGTTATAGACAAGAATACCTTGAAAGAATTAGTAACTTTTCGTTAAGTGTCACAGAAAGCACATAAGCATCATAGGGACAGGGAGGAATAATAGTCTGACCCCTTAATTGTCCTGCCCTCTTATCTACTATTAGGGCTTTTCCACTGGCCAAATACAACAAGAAGCCAATGGACAAAAGAACCCATTGATGTATAGTATTTAAATCAGTCACTTGGGGCAAATAATCAGGTGCAAAAAAAATGGAAAACACATCTGGGGGGAAACATAACTATACAACACATCACAGTTCAATATCTAGGATACAATGAGAGATAGGAGTGCCAAGAGCTGGAGAGGCTTAAGTCCTCAGCAGAATATTTTCTGCTGGAAGGCAAATTACCACAGGAAGGGAAGGGAAATTATAACCAGAAATTTGTTTGATGAAAAAAGAAATAAGAACAAGTATGTTCATTAGATTAATTTAATGATTATTAACACCAAGTTATAATAACCTGATGTACTCATCTTCACTATAGTGACAGTCTTCATTCCTTTTTTTAAATAAGGTTTTGAATTCTGCCCATGTCTTCATTCTGCCCAGGAGCTCACAGTGATGTGAAAAAACAGTCACAGATAATGTAATGCACCACAATAAGTGCTATGTCAGAGTTAAACACAAAGTGCATGAGACCTCAGGTAAAGTCACATAGACTAATGGATCAAGGGAGTTTCTTGGTAAGGATTATCTGTGCAGAGTGTTAAGGATTAGTAGGTGTTAACTAGGAAAGAAGAATGAGAAGTATATTGAGCAAAAACAACATTGTATGCAAAAGTAGTATGGACTACATGGAAAATTTCAAATTGCAATCTATTATGTCTGGGATGTGTGTGTAATCAGTGTGACAAGGGATGTTCATGTAGCCAGGAACAAAATCAAGCCAAGGCTTTTACATGCTAAGAAATTTATACTTTACCCTGGAGTTAACTGGGAAGCTATAGAAAAAATGTAAAGCTTGAGAATAGCCTGAATCCTGAAAGAAATCCACCCACTAATTAGCTATTCTTTCTCCTAGATAGTGTTAAAGACATTCTGGCAAATCTTTGTGCTGCTTCAGGGTCTACTTTTTTAGAATAAAAGCTAATGATTGCCCTTCTGTTTATATGTTCTCCTTTCTGACAGTGGTTAACTAACTTGTTAAACTTAATTTTCTGTTACAATCAATTTCCAAATTTTCTGAAGTAACCTTGACTGAAAATGGATATCCAAGATCTCCTCAGTCACATAATTATGTATTTTTTTCCATGGAGTCAGTTACTTACAGGATAGTGTACCTCTGTCAGTCACCCCAAGAACACATTTCACAGATTTTATTCTTAGGTAATATCTTTCGGGTTTAGGATCTAATTGCTCTTATTCTCAGGTATTTGTTAAAATTAAACGAAGAATTCAGAACATTAGATCAGCTCTTTAGGAAGCTTATCTCTGAATGGAAGAAAATATTTTTATATTCTTATTAGATCATACCATAAGAAGTATCAGAATTATGAATATATACATTATAGATAGACATTATTAGATGGATGGATAGATAAAAGGATATACAGAGATTGAGACTGACTGCTTCCAAATGGGAAGGAACTTGTGGAAGGCTAAGATTGACCAATATATGAAGAGACAAGTTCACAAAATAAAAAATTAATTTTGTATATAAATGAGAGAAAAACCAGGGCAAGAAAAAAAATCTCCATATATCTTTCTCTGAGAAATAAAAAAACAGAAGTAGCAAGTGAAGATATAGAACACTTCTAAAATATGATGTAAAACAGAGAAATTTCTCACAACAACCTTTTTTTTTAAGTTTTATTTATTTTAGGGGGGACAGAGGGAAAGGGAGACGGAGAGAATCTCAAACAAGGAGACTCCCCACTGAATGCTGAGCCGATCTCAGGACCCTCAGATCACTACCTGAGCAGAAATCAAAGAGTTGGGTGCTTAACCCACTGAGCCACCCAGGTGCCACTCTCACAACAGCCTTATCTGTTGCCTATCTCAATCAACAGCCTTATCTGAGCTGATCTCAATCAAATGGGAAAATAAGGTTATGCTACTAGATAATCTTATCATCTGAATAATGAATGTAACGCAACAAAATAGAAGTACTTCGAGATACAGAAACATGTTAGTAGGGAACATAAGAACCTAATATTAACTAAAGCATTATTGACCAAGAGTGAAAAAGTTGACTAAAATTAAACAGAATAACCTACATTCAACCTGCAGTTAATTTTCTCTAGCAAGCTGTAATAGCAAGAAGCTAAACTAGAAAAAGGCGGTTAATAAATTAGCCTGGTATGTAAGTTAGAAAAGAAAATTTTAAAGATATTTTAAAAAATAAATTTCATTCTCTTTTAATTATAAAACAACAGCAACAAGCAACCTAGCTTTCTGTCTGAGGTCTTATATTGGGGAAATAAAAGTCATAATTTATAGGATAATACAAAAAAAATTCAGTTAAGGAATGAAGTATTATCTACATCATTGTTTTTTATGTTCAAAGATGGTTATTAATACAGTGGTTATCCAAAAAGAATGATAAAAATGAAAGCTACAACTGATGGGGTCACAGGCTTTTTCTCCCTTTTCAATAACAAAAGTGATATACTGTGAGGGTCAATGCTTTTACAGAGTAATACCAGATTGTTTCAACAACTATGTTCTTCAAAATGAGTGTCTTCATTGAATATCAATATTCCCGTGTTATGAGATGAATCATATCCTCATAAAATTCATACTGTGAAGCTCTAACGTCCAGTATTTCAGAATATGACTGTATATGGAGACAGGGCCTTAAAAGAGGTGATTAAGTTAAAATGAGGGCAGAGGGTGGTCCTTAATCCAGTCTGACCAGTGTCCTTATAAGAGAGAAAATTTGGGCACACAAAGAGATACCAGTGATGATGCACACGAAGAAAAACCATGTGAGGACACAGCAAAAAGATGGCCATTTGCAAGCTGAGAAGAAGGCCTCAGGAGAAACCAAACCTGTTGACACCTTGATTTTGGACTTCTATCCATAACAGAAAGAAAAGAAATTGCTGTTGTTTAAGCCACCTAGTTAGTGGTATTTGGTTATGGCAACCCTAGCAATTAATACAGATTTTGGTACTGAGAAGTGGGGTGCTACTGTAAAAAATATTTAAAAATGTAGAAGTGGCTTTAAAACAGAATAATGGGTCAAGGTTGGAAGAATTTTGAGGTGCATGTTAGAAAAAGCCACAGTCACTTTAAAAAGAGAGTGTTGGTAAAAGTACAAAAGATGCTTCTGGTCAAGTCATTCAAATGAAAATGAGGAACATGTATTGGACTGATGGAAGGGCAATTCTTATTAGAAAGAACTTGTCTGAATTGTGTTCTAGTTTTTGTGGACGATAGAATTTATGAGCAATGAAACCCAATGTTTAGCTGAGGTGATTTCAAAGCAAAATGTTGAAGGTATGGGCTGATTTCTCCTCATGGTTTGTAGTAAAATACAAGAAAGAGATGAACTGAAGGAATTATTAAACACAAAAAGAGAACTTGAAGCTTTGAAAAATTCTCCACCTATCCATACTGCAAAAAATGAAAAACTATATTCTGAAGAGAACACTAAGGGTATGGCTGAGCAATCATTTGATAAAGAGATTATGGGTGTGACTTACATGTGTGAGTCATATATGTGAATCATATATGACTCATATATGGTTGTATCCAATAGAACATCTTAGGACATTTTAGGAATTTCCAATTCTTTATAATGGGCTACAAGAAAGCCTGCTCCACCTTTGCTCTTTGGAGAGATGCATTATCTTTATTATACTTGACAATAAAGAAAACTGTCCTCTGCTCTACAGAAATGATGCTTTCTCTATCTTGCAAGGCTGTTTCACTATCCATACCTCCTGAAAAAGACAGTTTTAAAAAACTGAATGCCTCCACTTGCAAGATGTTCATAAATGAGACACCCATGGAAAATTCTCTCCCAACAACAATTAGTAGAAAAGTTTTCTGACTTTTGTTCTGCACTCTTGAATTCGTGCTATGTTTGTTTCTTTAGGTCCTTTCCGGACAATTCCTCATCATCAAAGCCATTTGTGGAAGTACGCAAAAATTAGTCCTCCTTTTTAAAGTCTTATGTCATGAAATCATACCTGGTTTTCCTCTGAAGCTTTGGAATTTGCCTCCCCGTAGCTGTATTTACCCAAGTAATTATAATCCAAAGAATGAGGTAAGTGCTACATGAGTGGTACAAATTGTGATAAAAGAACCACAAAAGGAAAAAGTAATAATAATTTACATGGAAAGGATCTGGAATGTCTTCTCAGAAAATAGGGTTTAAAGAAGAAGGCCTGAAAGAACAGTTGAGGCATTGACAATCTAAATTTCAGCGCTAGGGAGAGAATTACATGAGCAAAGAAAGCAGGTTGTAGAAAGCAAGGTGGGTACTTAGAACAGCAAGGAACAAATCTGCAAGGTTAGGTCAAAGCAATAGGATATGAACATACTTTTTCATATTGTTTTGTGATTCAAATTCTGTTACTGCTAAAATGTCTGGGACATATTGTGTGTACATTACGCAGAACAGGAAGGAAAAGGCAGAGTCAGCAAAAAGAAGTCCAAGATAGCCTGCTGTGACAAGCAAAGCAAATGAGAAGCTTGTTTGACAAAAATAGATTCTACAGTCCAGTGCCTGTTCCTGATGTTGACAGAGGCAGAGGAGATGTGCATAATATAGAGCATTTATCAAGGTGATGTCAAAGGATGGTGGTTCCCACCTGGGTACTCGGTCTAGGATTATGATTTACAAAAGGCAAAGAAAGAATTCTGAATGTGTAGGTCATTGCAAAAAAAAAAATCTATCATTTAAATTTATCATAATAGAATTTCTTAAATTTTTCACAAAATTTGAAAGCTATCCTAAAAAGTGGATGTTTTGAAATTATGTATAAAAATTTTTGAAGGAACTTGAGGTAAAAAAAAAAATCTTCCAGTTTCACCAGGCTATGACAAGTACGTAATAATTTCATTAACTCTACAGTCCCATAGAAAATCTAGTCATATGATTTTTAAGAGCATTGCAAGTTACATATTAATATTTAATTCCCTTCTTTTTATATCTGCATGGTTATCTTATATCATTTCCATATGCAGTAGCTATAAGTCTCAATCCTAAACTTGAATGCTCAAGAAATAATACTTCATTTTCTGCAACTCAATGTTATTTCTGATTCTAAGTCCCTTTCCCTTCAGATACTCAGCCTTTCCCCCATCCTTCAGGCCATTCTATAGTTCTTATATCTTAACTCCGTACCAAGGCATTACAGGAGGCGAACCAATCATTTCCCTTCATAGACAAGCTCTTATTCCTGATTACGTGGCTGCTCCAGGACCATCAATTCTCTTCAGCTCCCATGCCTTGATTGCAACCCAGTCACTTTGAAAGGCTGTCTTTGGTTCTTTTTACTAGAATCACCACATAGTTTTCTTTTTCTCACTTCATTAATGCCATAATTGTATGAGTCTGTGAGAAAAATGCCTCTTCAAAATGCTCTAGCTAGCTCCTTCCCTTCTCCTTTCCTGTGGAAACTCAGCTGCACTATGGCGTGAGTCACTGGCTTGTGAGCTGGAGAGGAATATTTAGTTAGCATAACTGGCATGTTTCATAAGGTCGACACTAAGGAAACAGTCCAGAGCATTGCAGGACTAGTTAAAGTCAAGCAAACTGAACAAATAAGTAAATCTATTCAGAATAATAGGTGTTAGGGTTCTACTGTTGGATAAAGAAGGTACAAATGTTAAAGGGGACAAAGGCTAGAGCAAATCTGAGGTACCCATGTGAACATATGGTTTTTACATAGAAATAGATACAGATACATGTATGCGTACATCTGTGTGTCACCCTGGAGGTAATGAACACACATTTGGTTCCCAGACTGGGGTTTCTAAATCCATTCTCCAGTTAAAAAACAACAACAAAATGATTCCAGGGCCTCAGTTAGGAAAGTATAAGATTAACCTAAAACATTCTGTTATGACAGAAAAAAAGGGAGCTTATTCAAAGATTGATAGGGACATTTCAAAAGAATAGAGGAGTTGACCTTAAAGTTGCCCTACTGACTAACCCTGGGAAAAAAATTAATATCAAAATAAATAACGATAGTAATCTATTGTAGCCCATTGAAAATTAAAAATGGAAGAGAAATCTCTACCTTATAGTAGAATGCCAACTAACAAATATAGAAGGCATAGTGAAATTAGAAAATCACCATTCCATGATCATCATCATAATAAGTGATTCAGGAAAGAATCATCAATGGATGTGAAAATTAGTAGATCAATGTTTGATGCAAAACAGGATATTTACATAGTCTCAAAGTATCTTCTTACAAAATATTTTTTATTTATTTATAAGTACAGGTTACTTATTTATTAACCTTAGAAAGGAAAAATCTGGCAGACACAATTTTAAACAAGTGGTAAAAAATTTTTCTTTTTTAAGGATTTTATTTATTTCTTTAATTGACAGAGAGAGACACACACAGCGAGAGAGGGAACACAAGCAGGGGGAGTGGGAGAGGGAGAAGCAGGCTTCCCACTGAGCAGGGAACCCAATGCGGGGCTCGATCCCAGGACCCTGGGATCATGACCTGAGCCAAGGGCAGTTGCTCAACCAACTGAGCCACCCAGGTGCCCCACAAGTGGTAAAAATTAACCTTACTAACTGTAGGACAAACTGTATGCCCTCCAATAAGACAGACTAAGAAGAACACTATATTACTTTTGTGGTATTCCCAAAATGCACAGCTGGAAACAAATTATAAGAAAGCATTATAGAATACATACATCTTAAAAAAAAAATCAGGCCATGAAAGATAAAGATTGAAAGAGTCTAAAGACACATGGCCTCTAAACGCAATGTGTAATCTGGATTGGTTTATAGACCAGAAAAGAAATGAACAAAAATAAAAAAAAAATATTTTACTCTATAAAGGTCATTATCAGAAAAACTGGTAAAATTTGTATGCATGGGGATTGGATGATAGTATTGTATTCATGTTAATTTCCTTATTTTATTGGGTATACTAGAATTATGAAGGACAGTGCCTTTGCTTTTAAGAAACACTGAAAATTTTGGGAATCCAGGTCATTGTATCTACAACTTATTCACAAATGGCTCAAGACAGAAAGAGACAGAGAAAGAAATGTAAAGTGCTAAAAATTTTGGAATACAGGTGAAGGTTTGTGTTAGTCAGGATTAGTCAGAGAAAAAAGAACCAATAGTTTATAAATAGATACGTAAGAGGAGATTTATTATGGAATTTGGCTCACAGGATTATGGAGGCTGAGATAAGCCATCTGCAAACTGGAGCACCAGGAAAACCAATGGAATAATTTAGTCCAAGTCTGAAGGCCCAAGACTAAATTCTATACCTGAAACTAATATTACACTGTATGTTAGCTAACTGAAATTTAAATGAAATCTTGAAAAAAAAAAAAAAATGAAGGCCCAAGAACCAGAGGAACCAATGGTGTAACTCTCAGTCCTGTCAAAGTCCCAAGAACTAGGAGCTCTGATGTCCAAAGTGGGAGTAAACAGATGTCCCAACTCAACAAGAGAGAGAGAGTTTACCCTTCTTCCACTTTTTTGTTCTTTTCAGGCACTCACCAGCTTGGATGATAGACACCATGTTAGTGAAAGCAGATCTCTTTATTCAGTCCATTGATTCAAATGCTAATCTCTTCCAGAAATATCCTCACAGACACACCCAGAAATAATGTTTACCAGCTATCTGGGCATTCCTTACCCCAGTCAACTTGACACATAAAGTTGACCTTCACAAGGTTGTATCAAAGTTCTTTGTACTGTTCTGAGGATTCTTCTGAATTTTTAAAATTATTTTAAAAGTAAAAGTTAATGCCAGATACTGTTATTGCGCTGCCCTGAAACCCAATCTCTTTTACCTCCTTACTGTTCGTCTTAATTATCCTAAGGGCTTACAAGTTTGTAAAACACATGCCAGGAAATGTTGCAGACAACTTTTACTTTCTACCCTTCCATATAGCTCTTCTCACAAGACGCATGTTATCACATGAGAATCTTTTCCCTTATCTTAGCCATTATATAAAACAAGTATATAAATCTGTAAAATCTATAGAACACCAATTACTGGGTTATAATATTTTGTAGTTAGAAAGTTAAGATATGATGAAAAATAACTTAGAAAAATGCTTAATGAGCAAGTATTAATGTCAGTATTTGATTGAAGATAAAGCCAAAGTCAAATAACAACAACATAGGATAAACTTCCAGAGTAAAAAAAAAGAAAAAAAACACAGAAATTTTATTAAAATTAAATAAATAAAATTAAATTTTATTATTAAAATTTTACTGGTCAGAGTTCTGAATTTTGACATGACCATGCAAGAACAATTATTTTTCGACATACCGAACAGTTAGATTGCTCCTGTAGGCACAGTAATGTGCACTATGAAGCTAAACATACGCTTACTTTCAACTGAAGTCATTGAAAAAACAAGATAGTTTTTGGCTCACTCTGGTACTATATATGTTACTGCTGATGATGAAGTCACCCCCCCAGGTTATTCATCATTACTTTCTTTTCATATGAAATAACAAGCACTTATTTTTCATTTCTGGACTCAAGCATTTGGTTAATGGTGTGATGCAATGTCATTGAAGCGATCCCACAAATTAAAGCTTTCTGCAATACTGAGGATGCCTTCTGATTATTTTCAGAAGCAGGTTTAAAATAACTGCCCTCAAAGATAAGCAATTCTGGAATGGCAGAGTAAAGAACTTCAAAATTTGATTCCTTTTTAGAAGCAATAAAAACACTGGATGAATTGTCAAAATCAACTTTTTCAGAAATCTAGAAATTCACATCGCTTCTTGGCCTTTTGGCTAAGATCAAGTGTAGAAATCTAGAAATTCACTAAATGCTTACAATAATCCAAGGAGCATTTATCAAGAAAAAAAGGTGAATCTTGGTAAGAACAGTAGTAAGTTTTGAGGCACTTTCACTTACCCTACTCCCAGTCTCCTTTCCCCGGTTTCATGAGAACCTTGGAAATCAGCAATCTCAAACATGGTAGCTGTGAAAAACAGCAGATTAACACTCAATGGGGTAAGTATAGAAGACTTTTGGAGTCTCCCCCAAAGCTGCATCATCAGAGAACTTTCAGTGTTTGACCTATCAGGTAATTCCCTGAAAAGTCCCATTCACAGGGCTTCTCTTCATTTGACTGGACTAAGAGCCCCCTCAGTGTGAAAAGCACTTTCTCCAGGGCATTTCTTTAAAAACAAAACAAAACAAAACAAAATAAGAAAAAAGACAAGACAAGACAAGAAAAGAAAAGAAAAAAGCTTGGGCAATTATATAACATCACAGCTGCCTGAAGCAGCAATACCAATTGGGGCAAACAACAGACCAAAAACCATGAAAGAAAAATATAGGCAATTAGGTAATTAAAAGTAATAAAAAAGACATTCAAATTGAAAGGAAGGAAGTAAAACTATCTCTATGTACTGATGATATGCACTTGTATGAAAAAAAAGAAAATCCTAAGGAATTTACAAACACTCTGTGCACTCACGCCCATGTGCACACACATACACATAAATGCTGTTAGAACTAATAAATGAGTTCAGATAAGTTTCAGAATCAATATACAAACAGCAATTGCATTCCTATACACTAGCAATGAATACTCTAGACATGAAATTAAGAAAACAATTCCATTTACAATAGCATCAAAAAGAACAAAGTACTTAGAAATAACTTGAACAAAAGAAGTGCAAGACTTATACACTGAAAACCACAAAACACTGTTGAAGTAAAAGATCTAAATAAATGGGAAGACATCATGTTCATAAGTTGGAAGACTTGATAGTGTTAAGATGACTGTACTCCTCAAACTGATCTATAGATTCAACACAATACCTGTCAAAATCCCAATTGCTTTTTTACAGAAACTGAGAAGATAGTCCTCAAATTCAGATGGAAATGCAACAGACCTAGAATAGGTAAAACGATCTTAAAAAAAAAAAGTTGGAGCACTCATTCTTCCTGGTTTGAACTTACTACAAAATTACAATAAGCATGACAGTGTGGTACTGGCATAAATACATAAAATAGATATAATGTGTGTGTATATATAATATATATGATGTGGGAAACAAAAGCAGAAGAAAAATTATTACATTTCCTTACTATTTACAGCCCATTGACAAGTCCTTGAAATAGGCAGAGTGACATTCTTCTAGAGACTCACCTGCCTCAATGTTAATACTTTGCTACAGGCAAAAGGCAGTCTTAGCCCAAACCCCAGGATCCTGTAAGTCTACTTTAATATATAAAAATTCCTTTGGAAACTTCCTTTATCTCTGCCCCCCCCCCACCAAGATACATGTTGGCAATCATCCCCCAAGCATATGACCCACTGATATACATCTGAAGGGTCTCATGACTAAGGTTTTATTAGACAGTAATAAATGACCTTTTCCCAACAACAGCTAGCCCCCTCAAGGCCCTGGAAACCTTGCTTCCAAAATTCCTTAGAGACTTACACTATCCCTAACCCCCTCCCAACTTGAAAGTATATAATGGGCCACTCCTCATGACTCCAGTGCAGCTCTTTCTACCCACAGGTCCTATCCCCTTGCTTTAATACAACTACGTTTTTGCACCAAAGACTCAAGAATTCTTTCTTAGCAGTTGGCTTTGAACCCTAAGGTCTTTCCTACATCAATATATATACAAAATACATAATATACGTAAAATACATAAAAGGAATAGGATTGAGAATCCAGATATAAACCCATTTTGTTAGGTTCAACAATTTACATTTATTGTCAATTGATTTTTGACATGGGTACCACAACAATTAAAGAGGAAAGGATACTTTCAATTCCTGATGCTGGGATAACTGGATATCCATATAGAACTCTCTCTGTCAAATAAAAATAAATAAAATCTTTAAAAAATATCTCACATCACACACAAAAATAAATTCAGTATGGATTATACACTTAAGAGCTAAAACTATAAAACTCTTAAAAAAGAACATAGAAATAAATCTGTTACCTTCTAATAAGCAACAGTTTCTCATATATGACTTCAGAACTATAAGCAATATCAAAATTAAAAATTTATGTGCCTCAAAAAACATCTTTTAATTTTCTAATTTTTAAATTTATTATTTATTGAAATATATTTGATATATAACACTGTGTAAATTTACAGTGTACAACATGTTAATTTGTTGCATTTATATATTGTAGTATGACAGCCATTGCAGTGCTAATTAGCACCTCTATCATGTTACATAATTATCATCTCTTTTTAGTGGTTGGAATAATTAAGACTGAGTCTTTTAGCAAGTTTGATAATTATAATACAATATTATTGATGTCAAAGAACATCATCAATAAAGTAAAAGACACTCCATAAAATGTAAGAAAATATTTGCAAATCATATATCTGCTAAGGAACTTGTACCCAGAATTATCAAAAAAACACAGTTCAACAATACAGAGACAAATGATCCAATTAGAATAATGGGCAAAGGATTTAGATAAACAATTCTCCCAAGAATAAATACAAATACATAATAAACACATCAAAAGATGTTCAACATCACTTATTACTATGGAAATGCAAATATAAACCACAATGAGCTGCCACTTTACACCTACAAGGATGGCTAAAATAAAAAAGACAGACAGACAGTGAGTACTGGTAAGTTGTGAAGAAATCACAACTCTCCTACATTGCTGATGGAAACAAAATGGCAGCCACTCAGAAAGCATTTTGGCAGCTTCTCAAAATATTAATGGAGAATTACCATATGACCAGCAATTCTGCTTCTAGGTATAAACCCAAGAAAAATGAAAATATGTCCACACAAAAACTTGTAAACCAATATTCATAGCATCATTAAGCATAATGGCCCAAGAGTGGAAATAACCAAATATCTCCCAACTAATAATGGATAAACAAAATGTGCTATACCCATACAATGGAATATTATTTCTTATTTTTAAAAAATGAAGTAATGATTCATGCTGCAACATAAATAAACCTTGAAAACATTATGCTAAAATGAAGTCAGTTATAAAAGGCCACTTATCATATGACTCTATTCATATGAAATGTCCAGAGTGGCAAATCTATACAGACAAAGAGTAGATTAGGGGTTGGCTGGATCCAGGGGGGAAGGTTGGAGGGTTGGAGAATGACAGTGAAGGGGTGCAGGGTTTCTTGCTGGGGTAATGAAAATGTTCTAAAATCAACTGTGGCAATTGTTGCACAAGTCAGCTACCATACTGGAAGCCACTGAGGGGTTACACTTTAAGTGGGTGAATGATATGATCAATGAATTATATCTCAATAAAGCTGTTAAAAAAGAAAATTTCAAAAAAAATTATAGCCCACACTTACATTTTTATTTCTAATGCTTTTTAAATGTACATGCAACCTCATAAGATGCCTTGAGAAAATTCTGCTCTTAAATCTTGGATCAGGAAACATGGCCTGAAACAATGTGACTGGATTTCAAGGTAACAAAATCATCTTAGAATTTCTCTCTGTAGCTCTGCTTTCCTTACCTATACACCAATTTTAGCATCATTCCTAGAAAGGACTAATAAGTGCATCCTTACTACAGGTGACATGTAAGCAACATTGACAGTTCTATCACTTCACAAGCAAGTTCCAGCCATTGTATTCTGTGGGCAACTACTGATTATGTGTTGCTATACTGATAATGTTAACTGCAATATATAGTGTAAGGTTTTCCTTGTTCAAGCAGGAATTTAAAAAAACATTCACTGAGGTATAATTCTCTCTCTTCATGATTCAGTCTGAGAAAACTGTATGTTTCTAGAAATTTATCCATTTCTTCTAGGTTATCCAATTTTTTGGCACATATTTGTAACATGTAAAGAACATCTGAAAAGTCATTGAAAGGGGAGACAAACCATAAGAGACTATGGGCTTTGAGAAACAAACTGAGGGTTTTAGAGGAGAGGGAGGTGGGGGGATAGGTTAGCCTGGTGATGGGTATTAAGGAGGGCACATATTTCATGGAACACTGGGTATTATACGAAAACAATAAATCATGGATCACTACATCGAAAACTAATGATGAATTGTATGGTGACTAATATAATAAAACAAAATAAAATAATAAAATAAAAAACAAAACAAAACAAAAAAATCTTTCTCAACTTACAGTGGGGTTATATCCTGAAAAACCTATTGTAAGTTGAATATATTATAAGTTGAAAATGCATTTAATAAACTTTATCTTCCAAACATCATAGCTTAGCCTAGACTACTTAATGTGCTCAGAACTCTTACAACAGCCTACAGTCAGGCAAAATCATCTAACACAAAGCCTATTTTATGATAAACTATTTAATATCTCATGTATTTTATTGAACACTGTATTGAAAGTGAAAAACAAATAGTTATATGGGTATAGACTATTGTTTACCCTCATGATCATGTGGCTGACGGAGTTGTGGCTTGCTGCCACTGCCCAGCATCATGAGAGTATCATACTGCAGATTGCTAGCTTAGGAAAATATCAAAATCTAAAATTCAAAGTACAATTTCTATTGAATGCATATTGCTTTTGCATCATTGTAAAGGAATTATCATAAGTCGAACCATAGTAAGTTGGGGACAATCTGTACCTCTAGTATGTCATGTAGCTTGTCTGGCTTAAGGTCAGTTATCTGGTTATCTTATGGTAGGTAACAACTACTCTGTGAACATATAATTAATGAATATGAACACACACATAAACCTTCACACTTGCTATACATCAGTGACAAAATTCATGACACTTTCCATAAAGCTTTTCCATTCTTGAAATATACTTTCAATCACACTCAGTGCAATGTAAACTGTAAAGACTCAGAAATACCTAAGCAATGGGTAAAGCAGAAGCACAGAATTAGTCATTATTTCATTCTGCTCTCGAATTCAAACTCTTGACTGAATGTTTAGCCTCAATATATTTGATCTAGAAGGAATTGTCTTCTTAAACTATTTGTTTAGAATCTATTGTTTTGAGGTTTAATTAGTGAGAAACAACTATGTTTCAAATGAATGAAAATAATTCATTTTCACAAGATGTGAAAAATTAACGAGAACTTTTTCTTGAAAAAGTCATGTCCTAATTGTAAGTAGTTTCAAATCAAAAATATTATTAAAGTACTTTAATGCTATAAATGCTATTCCCTTACTTTACTTACTTGAAGTTCTCAATCACTTCATGCATCATCAATTAGTGATGTATTTTAACTTCGAAATAATCTATACTTTTCAATGATTAATGGATTTTCAACATAGAAAATATTTAAGGGTATTTTCCACTCCAACTGATATCTAGAATGTTCTATCCATCTAAAATGCATATTCAGATGTCAAAAATAAATTCAAATGATATACCTGCTTGTGTTCCTGAAATTAACTGAATGTGATGATAACCTCTGTGAGCAAATTAGCTGGAGATGAAAAAAATGACATGGCATTAAACATTCACTATTTGGTTTCGAAATACTGAAGTTGAACCCAAGGCTGATGAAATATTTGTGACCAGTCACTGAGACCAGAGTTGAACTTTGGTGCACATGAAGAAAGCACATACAAAGCCAAGGTAAAAGCATGTCACCCAACATTCTTTGAAAACTTGCCAGGCATTAGCACGGCCATCCAGACATTCCAGAGAATGTGTGAACTTTACAGTTTGCCTGAAACAAATACACATACACAGGGAGAGGTATTTTTAATGTTCTTTACTTAAGGTAGCCAACATCATTAATATTTATTTTCTTGCAAAGACACAAAAACTTGCACATAACATCTGTTTTCTCTTACAAATCTAGCTTTAAGAGACAATATATTCAAACTGCGACAAAGACTTTTCAAACTAATCTGTTCCATTTCTCCATTAACTGCCTTTTTTATTGTATTTCACTTAGTTAGTATAATTGACTGGTTCACATCAACTGAGCTATTGAAACAGATATCTGCAGAATGTAACCCGGATGTGGCACTCTTTACATTCACATTGAATATGCAGGGAAATTCAGAACTTAGTTGTTAGGTTTCCAAAGAGAAAGTTAAATATGTGAATCAATGTGATTTACATGGTTTTGAATATATTTTGGAGAAGATATTTATTCTATGTCTTTTGTACACCTTAAAACTTTGGGACCTAAATACTCCTTGTTGGCACTCTCCTTTCTTAACCATGTTCACTTTATGCCCACGTCTCTCTGAAGAATGTGTCATTTCTACTGACATCGAAGCGAGTTCTAAACCCTGATGCATTCTTCAGTCTGGGGATGGAGGGGCAGCTTTCAGTAGAACTCCTTTCTCATAGGTTTCATCATAAACATATTTTATTTCAAACTCAGTCAATATTTAAGGCAAGGAGAGAAAAATTCCCAGAGTAAACTACATCTTAAACTATCTAAACCACGAAAGTGAACATACACGGAATAGATCTATTTAAGTGTTTTGTCAATATCAGCTTTAGTATTGCCACTGGGCTTTATAAAAATTTTAGGACTTAGTAGTTTTTTTTTTTAAAAGAGAAGCGTTAGAGCTAAATTTAAGTTATTGTTATCAATTTGAGGGTGAACGTATTTTTAAAAGACTAAGTTATCATTTGACAAGAGTTTAAGAGTTATAACTTGCTCCCCTAAGGATGTCCATGCAGATTTTCCCATTCTCCCTTTTGAATTCCCCACAAGATATATCCATTGTATTTTATTGCTGACCAAAACTCTTCCTGAGCTGCCTTAATCATATTTCCTTTGGCACGGAGCAACCCTGAAAAGGATATGGGATGAATAAAAAAACATTCATGAGTTTTTACAAAGTAAACCCATGGGTTTGTTTTAAAAACAAACACTAAATGTTGTTTCAGGAAAGTCTTGCCATTTCAGTAGAAGTTGTAAAGGAAAAATATTTGACATCACTATCACATATTGGGTTTATAGTGCCCTCTCCAAACATAGCCTTTATTATTTTCTCCTTTTAAGGAAAAAGATGCGTGTGTGTGTGTAAATATACACAAATGTATAAGTGTATGTTTAAAATAATATTCATTTAACAAAAAGAAGCATGAAACACAAACACTGAACAAATATATATGGATTAAATCAGAGTTTAGAAAAATAGTTCCCAGGGTTTTCAAGGCTCTAAAAAAAAGTCAAAGTTACGGAAAACAAAATTAGCCCCACACTGTCCCATTGAGTTTCTTAGCAAAGCACGTGAAATAAGTAACATATAAAGGAAGAGTGTGGAAATGGGTCAGTTTGAGAAGCCTGGTAGGCAATTTTATCACACAGTTAAGTATTCAGGAACTACAAATTAATTTACTAGAAAATAAAATCTTATAATGGAAGACCAACTAAAATACTCACTTACCAGTTCTAATGAATTGGAATGGCCATGAACTAGAGTTTAGAGATGTTCTTCACACAAAAGATTTCTTTTGGAATTTTGCATCCTTACTATCTCTTACGAAATCTACATGACAGCACTCGAGTTACCTTCTCTTCCAAGAAATGTTATCTGATTCTTAGTCCCTTTCTGTCTGTCCCTCTACCACCCAGTATAGGCCTTCATCATTGTATTTCTCAACCTATAATTTTTGGTTTAACTCTGTTTTTTTTCCACTAGACTACAAGTACATTGAAAGCATAGGTATGTTGCCTCCATTTTTGTGTATCCAGTGCATAAACCACAGTAGCGTCTCGTTCAGGGTTTTTTGAATGAATGCCATGAGTAGCAATGTCTGGGAAAGATGAAGCATATAGGAACTACCACTGATAGTTTGCTTACCTTGAACCTAGCCCAGTGCTAGACAGTTAAGTATTTTACTCATCTATTTCTCACATCAACACAGTAAAGTGGCTATTTTATGTATGGATATGCTCAAATTTTAAGAGATTGAGTAGCATGATCTGGTCTTCAACAAGAAGTTATAAACCCTGCAATTTAAATCCAACAATTCTTGATTCCAAAGATCCCTGCTTTCTTCCTGAACCCTGCTGCTTCCAAGGAGCAGAGTCGAACTTAGAAAGTAGATTATTCAGAACAAAAAGTAAGATTCTGTGGAGACTGCCCAGATATAGCTTTACATTCTTAATCTCCATGCTGCCGTTTCTTGTTTATCCTTGTGTCATCGAGATTACCTTTTTAAATACTTCCCACTTTTTGATGTAGGATAATTTCTTTGACTCAAGCTTAGATTCCCTTCTCTTTCAAAGTTCATCAGAAGTCCATTCTTCTACTAATTTCAAAAGGACTCTGGTGCAGAAGGTTGACTAATCATAGCACTCATTTCATGGTACATTATCAGCACTGGCCCACACAAACCCACACTTGCTTTATTCGTCATTCCATTATATTCCCATAGCCCAGGCCCTTCCCCCTCTACCACAGGCAAACATTCTAATGGGTTTAACATGGTTTTGTTGGTATGTGTTCTTTCAAAATGCTTCTTTCTTGTATGCACATATTTTTAATTTATATAAATTATGTTTTGTTGTACATCATATTCTTTTTATTTTTTTGTGAATGCCATATTTTTTGTGAACATTATTTTATTGGTGTGAATATATTTAACACATTGCTCCATAGTGTGCATCAAATTTTCTACCAGAACCACCTGGAAACACTCACCCTTACTTCCTTATCCTATTTGTCAAAGCACATGGAAAAAAAATAAATGGGAAAGCAAATCAATTCAAGGTCACCTAATCTTCCACCAATGGAGATTAAAGTAAAGTATATATAATACGTTACATTAATGAAGTACTTTAAGTTGCTTATACTATACCTGCTCAGAACATTCACATGTTCATATTTAGGAATTTTGTGGGGTTATTGCTTGATATGCAACATATGGGATGAGGTAGAGAAATTAAAAAGAATCTGGGATAATAAAATGATATGAATTAAAGATGGGTTATGGAGTGGCTATGAGAACTAAAATAAAAGAATAAAAATTTTTTTTAATCACTGATGAATAGTATCATTTACTTTGAAGACAAGGAAGTATCATCATTTATAGATTCTTCTTTACAGTATCCTTAATTTCATCCTCCTTCAAAAAGTAATTTATGGAACACTAACTATGAGACAGTCATTTTAATTTAAACAACCCAACAAATTTGAAGTTACTACCCTAATTTATTAAAAAAGAAGCTAAGATATTGAGGAATATGCAAAAAGATGTAGAGTTAAGGCAAGGCTGGAAGGAACTGATTCAATCCTCGAGTTGGGTGAGCACAGGTTTTGGTCAGAAATACTTGGCTCAAATCTCAACCCTGCTATTTAACCATTCTCCGACATTTTGCAAGTTACCTACACACTCTGCCTTAGTTCCTTATCTGAGAGTGAAGTTATTGATGCCTACCTAAATAATTGCTGTGGATATTAGAGATGAAACATGGAGAGTATCCAAAACAGTGTCTGGCATGTAGCTGGTACATACGTATGTTATTTCCTCACTCTTACTAAACTCACATATTTCATGGAAAATGGCATTAGAACCCACATTTGGGGGGCATAAATTCAGAACCTGTCCCAGGAAAATAGTTATATCTTTAATTAATCAACATATGATATACTTCAAAAGCATCTGATGTCTAATCTATTTTGTGTCTTTACTTGCCTCTCTTTCCAATACTTATTGACCAGAGTAGTCTTCCTTTACTACCAGAGCAATCTTCCTTCTGGCCTTTTGCCTGGATCATGTTAGTAATTTTCTCAAGAAAGCACCATATATAAAATCCTTCACAACCTGGACTCCACCTACTTTCCAAATTCATCTGTTTCTATTACCTGGGCTACAACTTGGGAAAGGTCTTGTCTTTATTCTGCCTTCATTTTTACTTATCAATTGCCTTGCCCCTACATAGCAATCTCCCTGCTTCTTCATTTCAAATTTTCATGTATCCTTCAAGGCTCCAAAAGCCTTTACTTCCCTATAATTTGATGTGTGTAGGACAGAGCTCCTCTGAACCTTTGAAGTACAGACAAAGCTTTTTCCTCTTCTCATATGGCATTTATATAGAACTTCAAATTGTAGATATTTGTCTTCTTAACTCATTCTCCATGGTTAATTAAAGCCTGTTGAAAACAGGAACTGTCTTACTCATTTCTCGTCAGCTGTTCCACCTCATACGTAAGACCTTACACACAGTTGGTGCTTAGCCAATATTAGTTGGACATAATTAAAGAGCCTGAAGTTTTTCATTCCTGGGTTGTTGGAACTGTGTTTCTGAAACTACTTTAATTTTCCAGGTAACTTCTATAAAAGCAAAAGTAACTTTCAAGAAGATGATAGAGAACAACCAATGAATAAAAGCGTTAAACTTTCAGGAAGCAGTGACAGCATTCATTTGCTTCACCAGCTAAGACAGACTCAACAATGCAATTAAGAGCTATTGAAGTGAGCTGGGATCCTTGGTGAAACAACGTTGCATAATATCTCACAGTGGCTCTAAGTCACCACGGTGCAGTGAGTTAAAGCATTTTCCACTTGGAATCCAAGGCAACTTAAAAGGGTTATTGATTTTTTTCCTCTACTTATAAATGAGACTCACATATTAGGAGTGAGAACTGCAGACACAACATAATGACCTTTCTACTTGGCTTCTTTTTCCTAACATAAACAGAATCACTTTCAGTGGCTAAGAGGATATTAAGCAGTAAATCTTGTAATTATATGTATGACTGTCTGTACCTTGAGAGCAAAAATTAGCAGCCACATTTTTAATTTTAAAAATATCAGTTCTGTTCACTTAGTATTAGAAATCTCAACATCTAATTGTGTGTTTCTCTTCCTGCACTGGTGTTGAAAAGTCCTATGTTTGTTCACGCCTCAGCACTAATACACAAGTTCAGCTTCAAATAATCAGTTTATTGAAGACATAAGACCTTGCATGACCTTGTTTTAGATGTAAGATTTAAAATAAAGTTATTGATTCCCACCATTTATCTTTAAGAGAAAGATTCTAAAATATGAAACAGTGGGGGAGCCCTTATTAAAGTTGTCCCAAAACAAAAGCTAAGAGGTTGGTAGCTATTAAAATCAGATTTGTTTTGTACCTGTTGGATTTTGCTGTCATAATTTAATTAGGGACTTTTGGAAAACAAGTTGAGGCTTGATGGGTTTCATGTTCTTTGGTCTAGTTCCTTTCTCAGAGATTTAAAATAACTATTTTCTCTAACTTTTCACTCTTTGTTGGTGACATATTTAACTTATTTCTGTTTCATTTCAGGAGTTTTGTTCTCTGTTTGGGGTTTTTGTTGTTGTTGTTTTCTTTCCTGGGTACTCAGTGAGACCTCTTATCTCCTGTAACACTAGAATGGCAAGATGCTCCTGTGTGGCCAGCCAGCCACACCGCACTACAGGTAATCAGACATTTTCTTGATTTTAAAGGTACTAGGTAGATACTTACTCTATCTAAACATACTCCCCCATCCCCAACATGCACATACACTGCCTTTTGTTATGTCTACAGGTCTCCCATCGAAAATCTATTCAGTTCAGTTTGTTCAGCAACAAATACAAGTTTCAGAGATTATTAAGAGTCATTCTGTTTGACATCAGAGTGGCAAAAATGACAATATTCTGCAATTTAACCAGCACTAATTGTGTGCCGAGCACAGACCTGAGGGTTTTATATCTATATATTCTCTCATTTCATCCTTACAACATCATAATGTGGTAAGTTTTATAACCCTCATTTTCCATAGAAAGAAAGTGAGGTTCACAGAGTTAAGTACTTAGCTGAGGTCACGGAGCCAATCAGTGCCAAAATAAACAAGTTTTTCTGATTCCAAAGGTTGGGGTCTACCTGAAATTCTGTGAATAAGAAAGTCCTCTAGGTGACTGAGAGGGAGAAAATGGAAGTAACTCTTAAAAGTTTGAAAAAAAACTTTCAATTTTGGCAAGGATTCCATTTTTAAGAGAAGAAAACAGGTTCAGAGAATGTTTTTAACTTTCTAAGCTTATAAACCCAATGTGTCAGTTATCAGTTTGTAATGTCTCCGCTACACATCTGCTCTTCACCGCTGTTCAGTAATAGACATAGACCCTGTGTGTTAGTTTGCTAGGGCTGCCATAACCAAGTACCACAACCTGGGTTGCTTAAACAACAGAAATCTATTTTCTCATAATTCTGGAGGCTAGAAGTCTGAGATGGATTCTCAGCAGAGTTGGTTTTATTCTGAGGCCTCTCTCCCTGGCTTGTAGATGGTCATTTTCTCCTTTTGCCTTCATGACTTCCTTTTGTACTGGTCTGTATCCCAACCTCCTCTTCTCATAAGAACACCAGAAATGGTGGGTTAGGGCCCACCCTAATGACCTCATTTAACCTTAAAGACCTGTTTAAGGACCCTATCTTCAAATACAATCAATTCTAAGGGACTAGGGGTTAGAATGTCAACAGATGAACCTGGGAAAGCCCAATTCCACTCATAGCACCCTGTACATATGTCTTCTTTGCAGGCTGAATGGTATTAAGCTTTTTCAGTAAAAGGTGCTGACGGCACACTGGCGGGGAGGGGTTTCTTCTCCTGGTTCTGATGGGCTCCTCTAAACAGGCTCCTGGAACATATGCAACACAGCTTCTGCAGTACCAGACTCCTGCAGCCTGTGTGGCTTCTACAGCACATGCTTCCAACAGCACCCACCGGGCTACAGCATGTGGCAATTCCCTATGGACAGCTTCTTCTCTGGGGGCTTGTTAGTGAAGAGTCACCAGGATGAAGCTGCTGGGAACAGCTTCTCCGGCATGCTCTTGGGAGGTGGCACGGCAGAATGCTGTTAACCCCGTGCTTCTGAGGGGGAAGGTCATTGAAAAGAAGTGACCACCAGGTGACCCTTGAGCTCGACCTGGGAATCAGAGGCTCCTCACCCCCCTTCCTGTCATTGGAATAGGAGTTCCACTTGCCTTTTCTACTCCCAGAGGCTGTTCCAAGGACACATAATTATGTGGTATTGAGAACATCTGCTTGATATATATGACTGAACCCAGTTAAGGCCTCTTTATAAGCTTTTAAGATTTGGCAGGCAGGTGCAGGGAGCCATTTGTCTTGCTGGCACTCAAGACAAGTCTCATGTGTAAGTTCCCTTTTCTTATCAAAACTGCCACCTACCAACCTGGAGTGACCTGCCTCTTTCTTCAGTCTCTCCCTGCCCAGCAGTAGAGGGGCCAGTTTCAGATTACACCAGGGAAGCCCCCAAGAGAGTTGTGAACCAACAACTTCCCCATAAAAGGCTTTCCCAGGCACACCCAAGGAGCAGCTTCACAGAGAGTTCTAAGGTGAGCATATCCCCAGGGCAGCTTCCCCCCAGCACCCTACGGAATGGCTTCCCAGCCAACACTGCCAACATGGTAACTCCCTGTGGATGGCTTCCTCTAGGATCCATCCAGAACACTCTTGGATGGCCCTGCAGCCTCAGCCAACATCTTTGCTGACCAGTAAGCCATGGCTGCACTCTCTCCAATGAAGTTTGGATCTCAGTCCTGGGTTAGGAGGGGTCTCCTAGATTTTTTTCCCTCCTTGGGTATTCTTTCTTATCCTTGTGGATGGTGGCTGCTTCCTATACACGCTATTCCTCTACTCTTTATAGTATTTTACTCTTCAGTAGTCAATCTCCTGTTATTCCAATCCCCTGTTAATAATTGTTTATATTAATTGTCAAATCATTTTTTGCTTTCTGCCTGAACTGATAAAACTGGTAAATGGCAGACCCAGTACTCAGATAATCCTACAAGAAAGAAAAATGCATAGATGCTCTAAATACTGGCAAGAAATCTGTAAAACTGTCATTCTTTTCACAGGATAAGATCATCTATCTAGAACACCCCCTTATGTCCCCAGAAAACATAGAAAATGTAGAGGAAAAGGAGTAATCTATTCTAACAACAAATTTGTAAAGAATCTAAGAAGTAACCTATCATAGAACACATAAGATCATTACATAAGAATTTTAAATAAAAGATAAAAAATATGACATCAATATATGGAGAAATATATGTTTATAAATTATCTTACTAAACATTTTAAGGAATTCAATACTCCATAAATTAAATTCAATACAATTCCATATGGAATCTCAGAAGAATTTTAGGGGAATTTGGAAAAATTATGTTGAAATAAAAAAATAATGATTGGCAAAGTGTTTAATCATCTTTGAAAACTAAAACAAGTAAGGACAGATTTTAAAATATATTGATAAAACTGAAATCCAAAGCAATTAAAATAATATGATATTGTAGAACAGATAAGCAGACCACTGAATATAGAGGTCAGAAATAAAACTATATATGTACAAGAAATTGATATGTGGTAAAAGTAAACCACAGGGCAAGAACAGAATACATTTTTATATAGATAACTTCAGGATTGCTGGCATACTCTAAGGAGAACTCATGCCTTATACTATGAACAAAGAAAAATTCAGAATTATTGAGCTACACATAAAAGGTAAGTTTATAGACCCAATAGATGAACATGTAGTAGAACACTTTTGTGACCTATGGTTGAAGAAAGATTTCAAGAAGCACAAATGATAAAGAAAGCATGATTTGACTGTATTGAAATTTAAATTTTCTATTCAAAAAAAGCCATAATAGATTAAGTGAAATACATAGATTATAGACTGGGGAAAATATTTGCAGTATCTATAACTGACAATGGGTTAATAGCTGAAATATACCAAGAGCTCCTGAAAAATAAACAAAAATGATAGAAAACACAATAGAAATTATAGACAAGGGATATAAATAAGCAATTTGTAACAGGAGATGTCCAAGCATATTACAAGATGCTCCAAATCACTAATAATCATAAAAATGAAAATTAAAAGAACATTAACATGCCACTTCATATCTATCAAAATGGCAACAATTAGAAACCTAATTAATACCTTGGTAATACCAAGTATCCTCAAGGATATGAGGAGATGGGAATTTTTATGCACAACAGGTGAGAATATAAAATGACAATTATTGTCAAAAGCAATCTGGATTTTTTTTATTAATTAAGTTTTGAACTATGATACAATGATCCCATTCTTAGCTAAATATATAAGAAAAATTGTTGTACAAGTCTATTAAGAGGACATATACAAATATTTTCACCTAGAAAGTATTTGCATCAATAGGAAATTAGAGATAAACTAATTGTTTATTCCTAAGGAAATCACTAATTAAATTATGGCAGATGCATACTTGAGAACATCATGCAGCAGGTAGAAGCAACACAGTCAGCAACACAGAGAGATCTTAAAATTATAGACTTGAATGACTATAGTAAAAACTGAATGAGATTATAATACAGTACTATTTATGAAAATTTATAAACTAAGACTTTATTTTAGGATAAAAGCATTGTCAGAGTATATATGAAACTTGTGAAAATAAATGCCTTTAAAACACTGTAATCAAACAGTATGGTACTGGCATAAAGACAAATAAACCGTTGGAATTAAATAGAGAGCCCAGAAACAAACACTCGTGTATGTAATCAAATGATCTTCGGCAAAGATTCCAAGACCATTCAATAGGGAAAGGACAGTCAATAAATGGTATTGGGAAAATTGAATACCCACATGCAGAAGAATGAAGTTGAAACTTTATACCATATACAAAAATTAACTCAAAATGTAAGACCTAAATGTAAGACCTAAAACTATAACTCCTAAAAGAAAAAAAAAAGAAAAACTTCATGATATTGGATTTGGCAATGGTTTCTTGGATATGACACTGAAAATATAAGCAACAAAAGCAAAAATAAACAAATGAGACTATATGCAACTTAAAAATTTATATACCAGAGGACACTACCAACAGAGTAAAAAAGCAATCTATGGAATGGGAAAAATTATTTGGAAATCATATATCTGATAAGGAGTTAACATCCATAATACATAAAGAAGTCCTACAACTCAACAACAGCAAATCAAATAACCCAGTTTAAAAATGGGAAAAAGATGTTTCTTCAAAGATGGTATACAAATAGCCAACAAGCAGATGGGAAGATGTTCAAAATCACTAATAATTTAAGAGAAATGCAAATCAAAACCACAATGAGATAACACCTCACACCTATTAGGATGGCTACTAGAGAGATGATAGAAGATAGATAGATAGATTGATTGATAGATAGATGATAGAAAAAATATCAAGTGTTGGTGAAGACATGGAGAAGTTGGAATGCTTTGTACTATTGATGGGATTGTAAAATAGTGCAACTGCTATAGAAAATAGTATGGAAATTTGACAAAAAGTAAAAACAAAACTACCATATGAACCAGCAATCTCACTTCTGGGTATATATTTAAAAAAATTAAATCAGGGTATCAAAGAGGTATCTGCATAACTATGTTCACAGCAGCACTATTCAAAATAACCAAGAAGAAAAAGCAATCCATATGCCCACCAGTGGATGAAGGGACAAACAAAATGCAGTATATACATGTGATGGGATATTATTCAGCCTTTAAAAGGAAGAAAATCCTGTCCCATGCTACAACATGGGTAAGCCTTGAAGATATTATGCTAAGTGAAATAAGCCAGTCACAAAACACAAAAACTGTATGATTCCACTTACATAAGGTACCCAAAGTAGTCAAATTCATAGGGAAAAAAAAAACAAAACAGAAAGTAGAACAGTAGTTACCAGGAGCTGGGGAGAAGGGGATAGGGAAGTTATAATTTAATGAGTGTCAGGTTTCAAATGTGCAAGATGAAAGTCCAGGAGATCTGTTACACAACCATGTGGCTATACTTAACACCACTGAACTGTACACTTAAAAAATGGTCACGATTTTGGGAGGCGCCTGGGTGGCTCAGTTGGTTGAGCAGCTAACTCTTGGTTTTGGCTCAGGTCATGATCTCAGGGTCCTGGGATGGAGCCCTGCATCCAGCAGCTGCAGTGGGCTCTGTGCTCAGTGGGGAGTCTGCTGGGGGGGTGATCTCTTTCTCCCTCTGCCCCTACCATCACGTGTGCATGTGAGCAAGTGCTCTCTGCGTGCGCTCTCTCTCTCTCAAATAAATAAATCTTTTTTAAAAATGGTCACAGTGGTAAATTTTATGGTCTCTGTTTTTTTACCACAATAAAAAGAGGAGGGGGAGAGCACAGAAACACAATGAAAAGAAAGAAATGAATAATAAAAAGCAGTTCCTCACACAAATAATGATAAATGGTTATAAGCTTAGAATATGACTAATTTACTTTCTCTAAAAAATTTCCCCAAAAAAGTGTAATGAAATAAGGTAAAATAAAATCAAAGGCTATAGGAATGAATATGATCACCTAGAGAGAGATTTTTACCTAGAGGGAAGAATGTTGATCACAATGAGAAATGGAGTAGAGAAGGAATAGCCACCAAAGGGACTGAAAAGAAATGAACAAAAAAGTAGAAGGAAAATTGTGAGTGTATGATGTGGACTCCTAAAGAACAGGGGTTAACAAAACTATAGCCTGTGAGTCAAATCTGACCCTTTTTCCACTTCCTGCCTCCAAACTTTCACCCTGCTTGTTTTTGCACAACACCTAAGCTAAGAACAGTTTTCCTGCTATAAGAACAAAGTTGAACAGCTGTAACAGAGACTGTATTTTAGGCAAAGCCTAAAATATTTATTATTTGGCCCTTTACAGAAAAAGTTGATGATCCCACAAATAAAGAATGATTTTAAGAAAGGAACTGGTGAGCTATATCAAATGCTATTGTGAGATGGGATAAAAGGAGGACAAAAATATGACCATTAGTTGTCTGGGATTCTGTGTCTATTGAATGTGTTACATCACTAAATTGCAGATGTGTAAAAATCTAACCTCTTTCTCCCTAAAACTGAATTTTACCAACTCTTGAGCTACCATTCTCAAATTCAAGACATAATCAGTCACATTTCCATTGTGTCTTGCACAGATTCTTTTGAGGAAATATTCAATCCATATTAGAATCCTCAGATTCTTCCCACCTAGGGGTGATTTAAACTCCAGACAGATTACTTAACATTCTAAAATTGAGGAGAAAGACTACCTGGTCCACAACAATTCTTTCTCCTCCACTGACCTCCACCAAGATACATATTCCTCACAGAACTTTGGAAAAGAATGTCCTGGACCATGAAATGATTTATCTGATACTAGTGACTACTCCATACCTCCTTAACACTAGCTATTAAAATCATTTGACCAACTCATCTTCCTCTGATTTCTATTCCTACCACCAACTTTCTAATTATCATTTGGTTTGCATGTGATCTGCCTTTCAAGAGAGTATACCCGACCAGTGAACTCTGGTCTCTGTTCCGATTTTTATTATAAATTTTAAAATTAGCATTAAGTTTTACATTTTCATTTATTATAACTTTAGCCAGTTAAGCCCCAGGGCCCTCTAATTTCTACATGTATTGACTCTCATATTTCTAAGACTGAGACCCTCACCCTGAATTGCAATGGCTACATGGAGATTCTACCACTTTAGAAACATACAGCTATCTAATTGCTTACCTTCAAACTGTAACAAGCAGCATAACACATATTTGTTCCATTGTAATATAAAGAAGTTAGAGGCAGAAGATATATCTAAGCAAAGTAAATATCTTAAGACTAATTTCCTTGTCATGTACTCTGAACATAGGTAAAATTGCATTGCACAACACAGTAAGAGTAATGCAACTATTATGTTTTTTTAAAAAACTTGTTGGGGCGTCTGCATGGCTCAGTCACTTAAGCATTTGACTCTTGGTTTTGGCTCAGGTCATGATCTCAGGGTCGTGAGATCAAGCCCCACATCACATTCTGCGCTGAGCATGGAGCCTGCTTGAGATTCTCTCCCTCCCTCCCAACTGCTCCCCCCATTTGCACTCTCTCTCTCTAAACAACAACAAAAAGTTATTATATGTATTTGTATTTTATAATTGGCCATTATAGAAGAAGACATCTAGAAACCTGATGACCTAATGAGATATATTTCACTTTTTTGTCCCTCTTAGTATTGAAAAATGACAAAAGCAATATATTTCCAAAAGGATAACTGTTTTACTTGAATATATTGTCCATGTTGCCTTACTGTTTAAATAATGTTAACAGACAAACATTATCATACCCTCTAAAAAAAATCAAACATTTAGTCTCCCTTAATCAATTTATTTTATTAAAAAAAGAAAAATTATTTTTATAGTTCCATCCTCCATTGGCTCTTTTTCTTCCTAATTCCCATGATATCTTTAAGGGCATGTTTTCATTAAGGCCTTCCACACATTAGCTTCATTTTAATTTTTGTGAAATTTTAAAACATATATAAATAATATCAAGCATGCTTTTGCTATTTCTATATTTTGAAGCTTACAAATGCAGTTTGAAATAACAAACTGCCAGAGATTGCAGGGAAAACAGAGAACATACATTGAGTTGTTTTTCATCAATCATATTGACATGATGTGCATATGCTCAGGGAGGCATAGCAGCATCCTGCTAAATAATTCTAGGAAAAAGAGGTAAAAGTGTAATAAAACTTAATGAAAATATTTTTTCACCTATTCAAAGACTGATTAGGGGCACCAGGGTGGCTCAGTTTAAGGCCAACTCTTGGTTTTGGCTCAGGTCATGATCTCAGGGTTATAAGATCAAGCCCCACATCAGGCTCCATGTTTAGTGGGGAGTCTGTTTGAAGATTCTCTCCCTCTGCTCCTCTCCCCACTCGCTATCTCTCTCTAGAATAAATAAATCTTTAATAAAAAAAAGAAAGAAAATGACAACCTATTGCCTCCAGAGTTGTTAGTATAATACCTGAAGAAAGAAATATGAACATTTTGTTTAATGAGTGCTGATGACCAGACAAGGGTTGTGTTTTTCTTATGTGACCTATGACATAATATGAAATCCAAAGATAATAAATTCACAACTGTTATACTTTCATATGAGAAAATATAATTTTTATCCTCAGGAAATTTTGGAATAAAAAACATTTAAAATTCATAATTTAAACAAATCTATGCATTCTCTTTCTCCTCTTTGTCAATAAGTCTACATGTATCAGCAAATTAAAGGAGTTCGTGAAATAAGAAAATGATGAAAACTATACAAAGAAAAGAACTGTCTCATGTCCAATTTTGAGGAAAAAAATATTCACCTCAAAGGCCAAATGTGGTACTGGGAGACAGTACTGTTATTTTAGAATTTGCCAGATAAGTTGGGGGTATTGCATAAGGGTATTTACAACATAGGACCAATAAAACTCACATTCTCAGATTCAATCAGCAATTAGCCCTGCAAATTTGAAGTGCAAGCTTAGAGTGAACAAAAATACATACACAAAAGTTACGCCACACCATGCTGAACCAAAATTTAATCAACAAATAATGGGTGTTACATGGCTGGAATTTCCTCCATTTAGTTTCCAAAATAATTACTCAAATCTCAAATGGCCGGTTTAAAATGAGAGAGCTAAATACTCCATCTAGATGTGTCATGAACTGCAAACCCATCATGCTGAAAATTAGATTCACTACACATTCATTTAAAAATTATTTTGAGGGCGCCTGGGTGGCTCAGATGGTTAAGCGTCTGCCTTTGGCTCAGGTCATGATCCCAGGGTCCTGGGATCGAGTCCCGCATCGGGCTCCCTGCTCCTTGGGAGCCTGCTTCTCCCTCTGCTCTCTCTCTCTCTCTCTCTCTCTCTTTCCCTCTCCCCCTCTCCCCCTCTGTCTCTCATGAATAAATAAATAAAATCTTTATAAAAAAATAATAAAAATTATTTTGAGAAGTATTATGTTTGAGGCGATATGACTTTTCCCCTTCCCATTTTCTATTGTCTTATTGAGAAAACATAAATCACAGGACAGTAGACAGGCCAAATACTTCTGGTTGTTATATACACCAAAGTTAGCTACTTTATCACACACTTCTTTATATTCTTTATAATTATGGACATTATTCAGCAAATAATTGCACAAAATAGCCTGTTAACATGGCCTGTTGCCTTCAGTCCTTCCTATGCCTTCTTGTTTCAAAAGCTTCCCATATCAGTAAGGTACAATTCCACAGGTCTCTGCAGAATCTCTACACTTGCTCTCCATTAGTGCTAGGATTTTTATTGACAATAGAACCAAAAGGACATAATTGTCACTCCTGGAAAGAGGTGACTTTGTCCACCCTGGAAATGAACAGAGCTCTTCTCATGAACTTCCTGATGAGAGGCTCTTGGATGACAACTGGTACAATGTTTGCAGCCATAATTGGAGCTGGAATGCTGGTACAATCAGTATTATATGACCAGAGCCCAAGACCCAGAGCAACTTGCTTAGTTCCTATATTCTAGTTGAATGGTGCCATACTGGCTCCTCTCACGATATTGGTGATGGCGGGGTGGGAGGCTCATCTCATCAGAGCTGCATAGTACACAGTGGGCATCAGAAGAGGTCCCTCCACTATGGCCACGTTGGCACTCAGTGGGAAATTTCTGAACATGCAACCACCTCTGGGAGTGGGCCTGGGTCTCATCTTTATATCCTCACTAGGATCTATGTTTCTTCCACCTACCACTGTGGCTGGTGCCACTCTGTACTCTGTGGAAATTTATGGTGGATTAGGTCTTTTCAGTGTGTTCCTTCTAAATAACATGCAGAAAGTAATCAAGCATGCAGAAATAGTACCAATATATAGAGTTCAAAAATATGATCCCAACACTCCAGTGCTGGGAATCTACATGGATACATTAAATATATTTGTGTGAGTTGCCAGTATTCTAGCAACTGGAAGCAATAGGGAAAAGTGAAGTGACTCAGCTTTTGACTCTTCCAAATAAGCACACACATTTCCAATTTTCATGTTTGAGTAATTCTAAAATGCTCTAATGAAGATGAAAACTAACGTTAGTGCTGTGAGAATTATTTTATCTATTTTAAAATTTATTTGGTTAAGCAAAAATTAGCAAACTTGTGTTTACCTGTATATTTTTTAATGCAAAATATTAACAAGTAATGTCATAAGTGAAGTAGAGGTTTGGTAAAGGGACCAGAGAGAAGTAAAGGTTACCTGCCATCTTTCTTTGAATACTTAGCACTTGTGACATTGGTGGTGAGCCAGTATGAAGGGCCTGGCTATTTGGAAACAAACAGGTCATGCTGTTTTTATAATCATCTGCTGAACTTATCAAAAGCATTGAGCATAAAACAAAGACAACAGTGATTCATTCTCCCACCATTCCTTCTCTGTGCTATCTTTGCAACACGATCACTGACGTAATCATGTTTGGCTTCTCATTGTTTGACACTGTTAGGACTGTACAGAATGTTAATCATACAGAGAATTCCTGATATATAACACACACAAAGATAGTGTGTGTGTGTACTGGTGTGTAAGTTTTAATTCTGAATCTTCTAGAACAAAATATCCTTAAAACTCTTGTCAGGACAAAATACTCAAAGCGTGAAAATAGTTGCGTTTTTAAGTATTCAAATACTATGTTCATAATTACTGATTTTTTGCACATTTATTGAAATGTCTAATAGAATACATGCTTGTCTTATCTCTTCAAGCTTTGAAGGTTTTATCAGGAAAGCCTGTTTGTGGCTTACACTTGAGATTATGAAAGCAGTTTTTCTCCTAAGACTTGGTTTCTTGCATTCCCTTTCAGACTAAGCACTAAGAAAAGAAGGCAAAGCTAATCTTTCTTCATGAATTATATCAATCAAAAATGTAACAGGCAAATACTTCATTAGAATTTCCCCTAGCAGAATTTTCCTTCTCTCCTGCACACACTATTAGATTGTGTTTATATTTTCTAATAAAGATACCATACCCAACAAAAGAACTGAGAGTGGAGTATCATTTAACTTTATTTATTGCATCATAATCTGTAATGATCAATTTGTGTTTACAGAAGCCACAGAGGCAAATTAAATAGGGATATGATGTTACCAACTCCTCTCTCCACAGTCCTTTAAATCTTTCATGATGGCACTAAGCTGGGCAGCTCCTCTGGGGTTGCACTGTTGCTTCTGAATTTCTGTTTTTGCTGGGAATAAGGAAGCAGATCAAGGGGAATCCCATGAGGCTTCCTACAATAATGGCCTCTTATTTCACAGCTCAGGAAATGAATTTTCGAGTTCTGCTGGTCGCAAAATATACACTCAGTGGCTAGGGAAGTACACTCAGAGTAGACATATGGAACATGGGATTCATCAAGAAACTGACTTGGGCCAGTGTTCCCTTTACATCCTGGACTCCATAAGCCCCTACTTCATCCAGAAGACCATAATGGCATTCTGGGTCATCTGGTAACTGTGTAATCTCAGATCTTTATCCAAACTGTGCTCATAGTCTAAGTGTTTCTTGTCCCCAGAATAGTTACCTTGGAAATAAACAGCTACCTAGGAAAAAATCTGAATTTCTCACTTAAATTTTTGTGTTGATATTGCAAAGATCTTTCTCAGTAGAATCTGACCTATTTTCAAGCAATGGGTACTGGGTGTGTAAACTTATATCTGAAAACTGAGTGAGGCACTATAATTTTTCAGATGCAGAGTCTAACTTCAGACTGTTTCTCATCAGATATTGTATTTCTGTTTTTGTCATTGTTGTTGTTAATATAAGCCAGATAGTACTATATTTGGTTGATCATCTATCATGTACTGTGGGACACCATAATCTATTAGCTATGCCTGGAAATCACTGTGGAACAAAACACCCTGATTGTTTTCCTCTAGCATGCAAACTCTGCCAGCACAGAAAATTTGGGAAAATCTCGGTATTCAATATTCTCAATTCTGCTGCCTATTTTCAGTATTTATATCTAGTTTGTCTCTGCAAGTTATGTGCTTCAAGCTGGTGTCTAGCCTCATTGATTCCCATTATTCTCATTTATTCTAGGGAACCCAGTCTCATGGCTTCTTCTTATACTCTTCACACCAACCTACAGATGATTGTATATTCCTCACTGTACATTTCTTATTGTCTAAGTTAAGGGAATGTCCTCTGGGACCTGCTGGGAAACAGCTCTCTAGTCCTCTGTTTCTCAGGTCTTATATAGTAAAAAACATTCAGACATTCTCACTTTCCTGAGCTTTCTGGCCCTTTCCTTACTACTATGTCAAAGCAGTCCCAATATCTCCATTTTATTACTGTGGATCATTGTTTTTTGTTTTTGTTTTTAAATATTTTATTTATTTATTTGACAGAGAGAGACACAGTGAGAGAGGGAACACAAGCAAGGGGAGTGGGAGAAGGAGAAGCAGGCTTCCCGCAGAGCAGGGAGCCTGATGTGGGGCTCGATCCCAGGATCCTGAGATCATGACCTGAGCTGAAGGCAGATGCTTAATGACTGAGCCACCCAGGCGCCCCACTGTGGATCATTGTTATATCCAAACTATGAGGAGCCATCCCAGAGGTATATCTAAACAGGTTAGACTTACCAAAACATTAAAACATGGCCCCCATGTCAATAGGATTTTCCCTACCCAGGCTTATAATTTATCCCTTGAATTCTACCATCCTCAAGATCCTACATAATTTCCTCTGGTTCCTGACAGCATATGTTAGCCAAATCTTGTGATTCCTTTTGTTTATGAAATATTCCCTCCCATAGCAAGAATTTCATTTTCTTTTTTTTTTAAGATTTTATTTATTTGTTTATTTATTTGTTTGAGAGAGAGAGAGCATGAGTGGGGAGGGAGGAACAGAGGGAGAGAGAGGGGGAGAGAAAGAATCTCAAGCAGACTCTGTGCTGAGCACAGAGCCCAACACAGGGCCCAGTCTCATAACCCTGAGATCATGACCTGAGCCAAAATCAAGAGTTGGACTGAGGCACCAATGCCCCAAGAATTTCATTTTCTAGCTCAGGCCGTGTTGAGTTCTTATCATAATGTGGGGTGGAGGAAATGGGGAAAGGCAAGAGCAGAAGTTGTGGACTACAAAGCATCGTGTTTTAAATTGCTGGTCTTGGTTGAGATTTTCACAGGTTCTCCAAACAAGAAAAGTCTTTTTTCATGGTTCGTCTCCCCCTCCAATTTCCCCCGCCTTCATTCTTCCCCTCCTGCTATCTTCTTCTTTTTTTTTTAACATATAATGTATTATTTGTTTCAGAGGTACAGGTCTGTGATTCAATTCACAAACTGAGGGTTCTAGAGGAGAGGGGGGTGGGGGATGGGTTAGCCTGGTGATGGTATTAAAGAGGGCATGTTCTGCATGGAGCACTGGGTGTTATGCACAAACAATGAATCATGGAACACTGCATCAAAAACTAATGATGTAATGTATGGTGATTAACATAACATAATAAAAAAAAGAATAGTGTTTTTTTCTAGTATGCAGATTCGTTGCTAGCACAGAGAATTTAGGGAAATCTGGCCACATTTGCAGTCCTAATGTCTCCATCCTAAGTCTCAGGCTTATAGTTCCTTCTATGAAGATCTTGTCTCTGACATAGGGAACTGTTAAGGCTATACATTCTTTACTGGTCTGCTACACTTATAATTAGATGTTGGGCCTCCTTTCCAGAATAATATTTTTTGAAAATATAGGTGAAAATGTCCTCAGAAGCTGCCAATATAGCCCCTCTGGTTCTGACAGTATACTTTGATTTGATCATTACCTAAAATGAACTAGCCATTTTCTTTTTCCAGTGTATCCAAAGCAGTTTACAATAGCCAGACAACTCCACAATTCTTAAAATTTTCATTATCCCTTTCCATTCAAATGCAACAGTTTTGGCATAACCCAACACCTTCTCTTCCTTCATACCTTCATTTACCTTCTTCACAGATGTGTAATGGTTAGCTTTATGTGTCACCTTGGCTGGGTCATGATGCCTAGATATGTGGTCAAACGAGAAATGAGAAAAAACACACGAAAATGGGTAAAAGGAATATTTTATCCATATCACCTATCCCTCAAGCCACCATGGCACAATGCCTAAAAGGACTCCGCAGACCCACAATTTCTCCTATAAGGGAAAAAGGGACCAAGATGAACATCCAACTTCTTTAGCCTTTGACACTGTCTTAGTGGGCCCACTCCTGTCTCCACTCATGAAGAACAATGGAGGAATTATGGCTAGACCACCTGGGGACAGCTAGGAACAAATAAAAGGAACAGGACTTCTAGATGCCAACAAGTGCATATCCTGGCATTAGCCCCTTGACCTCCACCAGTGGCTTTACAAGCCCTGTGTAACTGCTGTCCCACCAAGTCTTTACCAGCTTTTCCCAACTATGGGGCCTCCCCTGGCTCTGCAGATGCCATAAAATCAAGAGCTCCACCAGTCACCCTGCCCAATGACAGAGGCTGTCAGAAGTCTCTGTCCCACTGGGCGGTCCTGCCAGCATCCCTGCAACTAAGAAGCACGCTCAACTAGCCCTGCCCAATCACAAAGACCTGTTAGGGACCTCAGGACCATAGAGCCCTACTTACTGGCTCTGCCAACCATGCAGTCCCAAAAGATCATGGCCCAACTATAAAAGCTTCACCTGACCCAGGAGCCCTGCCTATCAGCTCTACCAAGGAGCCTCATCAGTAGCCTTGCCCCACTTTGGAACCCCACCAGTATGACTATGGAGCCTGGCTACTGGTCCTGCCCAACTAACAAAACCCCATCAATATTCTTACTACACTGTGAATCCCTGCCAGTGGCCTTGCCTAACTGCAAAGCCTCTCTAACCAGCCCCTCCCGACTGTGGGGCCCCAACAGCAGGCCTGCCCAACCATGGAACACCGATGGTTGGTCCCATCTGACCATGGACGCTGGCAACAGATCCTGCACAACCTTGGAATCTGGCAGCAGGCCCCATTTATCTGCCTGTGCCCCCAGTAAGAGATTCCAGGTGACTACAGACACGACAACTGGCTCATCTAGAATCCTACACCAGGTGACTGGTGAATGCCTTCCTCTGCTAAAGCCAGCCTGTAAAGACCAGAAAAAGTGACCATATCTTCAAATGTACAGATACCAATATAAGTATCATGAAGAATCAGGGAAACATGACACCACCAAAGGTAACTAATAAAGCTTCAGTAATTAACCTTAAATATATGGAGATATATAAACTACTTGACATCAAAAAGAAGCTCCATGAACTACAAGAAAATACAGAGAGACAACTAAATGAAATCAGGAAAACAGTACCTGAACAAAGTGAGGAGTTCAACAAATAAATAGAAGCATAAAAACAAAGAGCTACCCTAGAACTGAAGAAATCAGTGATTGAACTGAGAAATTCATTACAGAGCTCCAACATCGAATTCAATCATGTAGAAGAAAGAATTAGTGAACTCAAAAATAAGTCATTTGAAATTATCCAGTTAGAGGAACAAGAAGAAAGAAGGATGAAAAAGAATGACAATGGCCTACAAAATTTATAGGATATCATCAAAAGAAACATAATATACATTATGGGAGTCCTAGAAGAAGGAAGAGGTAGAAGAGGACAGAAAGACTTTTCAAATAAATAATGGCTAAAAACTCCCCAAATCTGTAGAGGGAAATGGACAACTAGATTCACAAAGCCCAAAAGTTTTCAAATAGGTTGAATATGAAGAGGTTTTTGCCAAAACACATTATAATCAAATTATCAAAAATCAAGGATAAAGAGAAAATTCTGAAAAAAGCAAGAGAAAAGTGACTCATTATATTCAAGAGAATCCCCATGAGACTATTAGCAGATTTCTCAGAAGAAATCTTGCAGACAAGGAAAGAGTAGGATGATATGTTTAAAGAACTGAAGGAAAAAAAATACCAACCAAGAATAGTATACACAGCAAAACTGTCCTTCAGAAATGAAGGAGAGATAAAGATCTTCCCAGATAAACAAAAACTGAGGGAATTTTCCACCACTAGACCTACACTCCAAGAAGCAGCATTGCCAGCCCCCATAATCATATAGGCCAATTTCCCAAAATAAATCTCTGTATGCATATATACAACCTATTTGTTGTTTCTCTGGAATTCCTAACACAGATGAGAGTACTTTTATAGTACTACAGGACAGAAGATATCTCCATCCTCTTAAGACCAGGAACAGGATTATTATTACCTTTTTAACAGCAAATGATCCCACTCCAAAATCCAATCCAGAGAGTGTGCTTTTAAAGGCCACTCCCAGAACCAGTTGTCTTAGCAGGGGTTATCCACAAATCACAGTCTGGGACAGAGGTGTGTGTGCAAATAATTTATTTGTGAAGTAAGTCCAAGAGGTAGGAGTTAAGTACAGGGGTTGTGAAAGAGGACAGTAGGTAATGTTGAACAATGGCTTTGGCTACCCCTTCAAGCAACTTATTGTTGTTTCTTGCCAGACTATCTGGCAAATCTTATGAAATGAGTCATTTAGGCACTGACTCTCAACCACTGTTGGCTAAAGAGTGGTCCTATGGGCTTGGAGTACCCACGCATCTGTGTTCCACACGTGTCAGTGCTGGAAGGATTCTCTGTAGCGTCAGTAAGCTTTGGCACAGGAAGGCAGAATTAAGCACATAGCTGAAATAAAATGCTCCCAGGTTGCATCTGCATGAGGTTGGTGGAAACCTGCACATAACGGATTGCCAGGGCAGTGGCTGGAGTCAAATGTGGAGCTGAGATGTTTTAAAGTACTATACAAAAGACGTCTGTAACCTTCCAGAGACCTAAAAGAGAATCAACTAAAAAGGTTTTAAAATGGGAACATGGACTAAGAGGTAGGATAGGAATAAGGTGGAAAGATTTCTTCTGAGACCACAAAGAATCCTTTACATACCTCTCTGAGAAAAATACATTTATTCCACTTTATTGTAATTATTGTCTTGTCTATATCTCTCACTAGATTGTGAATGTTGATCTCCTTGGGGATAGAGATGTGTGATCTTAATGTGTGTAGCACAAAGCAAAATGTTAACATTGAAAGCTGGATACTTTATTATTTTTATGGCTGAGCAGTATTCCATTGTGTGTGTGTGTGTGTGTGTGTGTGTGTGTGTGTGTGTGTATCACATCTTTATCCATTCATCAGTCACTGGATACTTGGGCTGTTTCCACAACTTGGCTATTGTAGATAATGCTGCTATAAACAAAAGGGTGCATGCATTCCTTTGAATTAGTATTTTTGTATTCTCTGGGTAAATACCTAGTAGTGCAACTGCTGGATTATAGAGTAGTTCAATTTTTTTAATTTTATTTTATTATGTTAATCACCATACATTGCATCATTAGTTTTTGATGTAGTGTTCCATGATTCATTGTTTGCGTATAACACCCAGTGCTCCATTCAATACATGCCCTCTTTAATACCCATCACCAGGCTAACCCCCCCACCTCCCTCCCCTCTAAAACCCTCAGTTTGTTTCTCAGAGTCCACAGTCTCTCATGGTTTGTCTCCCCCTCCGATTTCCACCCCCTTCATGTTTCCCTTCCTACTATCTTCTTCTTTTTTTTTTTTTAACATACAATATATTATTTGTTTCAGAGGTACACGTCTGTGATTCATCAGTCTTACACAATTTACAGCGCTCACCATAGCACATACCCTCCCCAATGTCTATCACCCAGACACCCCATCCCTCCCACCCCCCACCACTCCAGCAACCCTCAGTTTGTTTCCTGAGATTAAGAATTCCTCATATCAGTGAGATCATATGATACATGTCTTTCTCTGATTGACTTATTTCGCTCAGCATAATACCCTCCAGGTCCCTCCATGTCGTTGCAAATGGCAAGATTTCATTCCTTTTGATGGCTGCATAATATTCCATTGTGTGTATATGTATATATATATATATATATACGTATATATACATATACATATATATACATATATATATGTGTATATATATATACACCACTTCTTTTTTTCTATTCATCTGTCAATGAACATCTTTGCTCTTTCCATAGTTTGGCTATTGTGGACATTGCTGCCATAAACATTGGGATGCACGTACCCCTTCGGATCACTACATTTGTATCTTTGGGGTAAATACCCAGTAGTGCAATTGCCAGGTCATATGGTAGCTCTATTTTCAACTTTTTGAGGAACCTCCATACTGTTTTCCAGAGTGGCTGCACCAGCTTGCACTCCCACCAACAGTGCAAGAGGGTTCCCCTTTCTCCACATCCTTGCCAACACCTGTTGTTTCTTGTGTTGTTGATTTTAGCCATTTGGACAGGTGTGAGGTGATATCTCATTGTAGTTTTGGTTTGTATTTCCCTGATGTTCAGTGGAGCTAGAGAGTATTATGCTAAGTGAAATAAGTCAGTCAGAGAAATACAAACACCATATAATTTCATTCACATATGGAATTTAAGAAACAAACAAGCAAAGAAGGGGAAAAAAGAGAAGGGGCAAACCAAGAAACAGACTCTTAACTATAGATAACAAACTGATGGGTACCAGAGGGGAGGTGGGTGGGGAGTGGGTTAAATAGGTGATGGGGATTAGGAGGGCACTTGTGATGAGCACCAGGTGTTACATGGAAGTGTAGAATCACTATATTGTATGTCTGAAACTAATTATACTGTATGTTAACTAACTGGAATTTAAACAAAAACTTAAAAATAAATTTAAAAAATTTTAAGTCGGATACTTTATAAATGTCAGTTTCTAATTGTCATGCCTAGTTTATAATCATCATGATACTAAGCTATGTTACTTTTCAGGATAATTAGAGTTTAAATTCTTTTCTTTCTTATGTTTATGTAGATGGGTGCTTAATTCTGAAACTACATAATTACAGTTTCCTTAATACTTATGTAAACTTACTTTAATTAATATTTTTACTCCACTTATTTAATATTCATGTTCATAGAAGTCTTCTCTGTAACTGCTATTACATTGACTCATTTTTTTCAATTTTTTAAATGTTGACTCATAATTCCCTTCTCTGACAATCCTCATCATGTTTAGTAGCAACATATTAGAACTTTGATCTTATCCTCATATCTAAAAGACATTTACTTTAAATTTTATTTTATAAATATTTTCAATACTCAAAGAACAGCACTGAAATCTCAACAAAGATTCCACTATCCCAGTGGGAATAAATCTCTACAAGCTAGAGCTATCTGAATCAAAGTAATTTTCTATATATGTCCCTTCATAAGTAAATACATTATTTTTACACTGCTCTACCAGTATTAGAGAAAATACTTGAACTCCGCTGCCTTAACATTACTCTAGGCATGAAATAAGAGAAAATGTAATCATAATATCAGCAGCTCTGTTTAAATCTCCTTCAAAGAAGTTTGGATCAGGTCTCACACTGCGTCTGAAAGTAGATATTTATAAATTGCTTTGAATTATATGACACCTTTCTTCTCCCAAGGAGCTTATTCTGATAGTATTTATTCTGTGGCATTTCAAATAATTGATTTGTTTTGGCGTGCATGTCCAGAGGCCCCAAGGACATGGCCATGTTTTTCACAGACCTAATAAGTAAAATTAACTTGGGGCAAAAACCAATGAAGGTACGCTAATGCAATCTAGTGGGAGGAACAAAGACTCAGCATGTTGTATGTCATTCATCTTAGGGACTATTTTTCTGTGTGCTGCAAAAATATTGACAATATATAAGTTATTGAATTTTCTATTTCTATTCCTGGCCCTATGCTGACTCAGTAACTGACCATGGGCAAAAAGTCACTAAACTTTTTGCAGTTGCAATATATTTATTTAGTAGAAATTATGTTATTGGCCAGTTGTGTTTTAACAGCATTACCTGCCAGCCATTACAGTGATGGATGAGATCATATTGTATATAACTTTAAATTCCTTAGATGGTGAGAAGTAGCAAATCATAGCTCATATCTCTTAGAGGACAAAAGAGACCTCCTGCTGCTATTCCACCTTCATGTTACTTGACCCATGAAAATTCCTTGGATTCTCTAATAAACCTTTGTCTCAAGAGAACTTTATAATATTACCCGAGTTGAGGCACCAATGATCAAAGATCTTATCTAATGGAAACTGGAACAGAAAATGGTGCTAAAACTTCCAGTTTTTAGTAAATACACATCATAAGACATTAACACTGTTACTTAAATTTATAATATAACTATTTTCCATTCTCTTCCCTGATATAACTCTAATGTATAGTCATACTGGTTAAATTAGACTTGTATGAAACACTGTAACCTAAAAAAAAAAAAAGAGCAAGCACTTTTCAGAAATCACCATTTATGCTGTTTCAGTCTAAATCTAGAGTCCATTTTTACTCTCAATAAAGTACTTTTTTTCTTTCATTTTAAACAGGTGTCAAAAGTTCATACATTTTCTAGAAGTACATTTCTTAGCATTATTGTATGTCCAAGCTATCATTGTCAGAATTAGAGAATAAGAGTAAAGGAGTGTAATGTGCATGTGCTCATTTATTTTGTATAAGTTAATGGTGACTCAATCCCACTTGAAATGAAATGCAGCTAATATACTAATATAAAATGCTATCTACTATTCTTTTTTTTTTTCTATCTACTATTCTTGGTAAAATCTTAACACAAACAAAAAAAAACAACAGCATTTAATAAAATCTTTTTTTTTAACATAGTCCATTTTCTTTTTTCCCCCCTATTAACAGTTAAGAGTTCCATGGGATTTTGCCCAAGAGCTAGGTTTTGATCTCACATTTCTAACAAATTCTGCCAGTGGAGGCAATAGATTTAATGTTGCCTGCCAGTTCAGCTCAATCCTTCCTTCTACTCATATACATATGCCAAAGTAAGTTCTGTCTATCTCAAAGCTTCATGGGCCTGAACCAGCTTCCACAACTAAAGAAATACTCCCTACACTAAGGCTCCTTTCAAATACATAGGTTTGAAAGGAACTGTATATTGGATTCACTTCTGAAAAGTTCACTATGTCCAGTTACAAAGATAAAGAATATACAAGACTCTTCAAATTGTTCGACGTTAGCTGTTTTATTTTAACAACTTTAATATTAGTATTCTACCTTAATATATATGTTAATGATTATGGATCTTAAGGGGAAACGGTTGTTTTACTTGTGTTTTTCTCCAGTAATATTCAACTGCACAGGTGAAGATACTAAGTATGTGGTGAGTTGGATTTAACCTGTGCTACTATCTCCTAAAACAGGTAAAATAGAAAGAAAAAAAAAAAAGACTTCAAATGAGTTGAAGGTATACACAATAGTATTAAAAACGACTGGTCCCTGACACTTTCTAAATCTGAACCCACCTGAAACAGATGTCTCATTATGTCTAGGGTAGGAATACCATTTAAAAAATGATCTGGAAAAAAAATAAAAAAATAAAAATAAAAACTGATCTGGCTTTGTTTGTTTGTTTGTTTAATTAACATATAATGTATTATTTGTTTCAGGGGTACAGGTCTGTGATTCATCAGTCTTATATAATACCCAGTGCTCATTACAACACATATCCTCCCCAATGTCCATCACCCAGTTACCTCATCCCTCCATCCCTCTCCCCTGTTTTTACTTCTGCCTCCACCTTTACTCCAACAGAACAATGACTTCCGAGACAAGGGGAAAAAAAACAAGGTAAGCCCTAAAATTGTCCCATTCTGCTATTTAGGGAAGTTTCCAGAACACAGCACAGGGAAAGAGGACAGCTACACAAGAGAGGACACCAAAGGTCTGCAGAGGGCTCCCTTTGAGCCTGCATCATGAGCATGAGCATGCAGAGTGGAAAGCTTCCTAACACATGGGGCATTGGGTAGAGTCCTTAGAAGGACATTGCTTTAAGCCACACCTAGAAAGGATCAACTTCTTTTGAAGCAATTTAATGCTTCCCAGAATAAAGTCCAGAAACATTAAAAGGATTGCAAATACTGTAGAACACCACATATAAAACTTACAATGTGATATCCAATTAAAAAAAAATACCAGGTATGCAAAGAAGCACAGGAAAAATCAATCAGTACAAACAGATACAGAAATGACACACATTAAAGAGTAGAATGTTAGAACAGCCACTATAAATATGCTTTATATATCCAGGAAAGGATAAGAGTGGGCATAATAAGGAGAGACATGGAAAATTTTTAAAAAATTAAAAGCTAATAAAATATCTAAAGATGAAAAATACAACAGAATACATACTTTTTTGAACACTTAACAAAATATTTTGGGCCATAAAAGTTTCAATGAATATAAAAGTTTTGAAAACATAAAAACTATGATGTCTGATGACAATTAGAAATCAGTAACAAAAATATATGGAAAACAAAAAATTTTTAAACAAAACAACACACTTGTAAATAATCGATGCGTCAAAAAAGAAATCAAAAAGGAAATTAGAATATATATGAACTAAATAAAAATGAAAACACAATATGTCAAAAGTTGTGAAAAGCAGGTTAAACATTCATAGAGGAACAATTAAAGCTTAAATGCTTATGTAAGAAAAACAGAAGTGTCTGAAATCAATATACTAAGCTCCCACAATAAGAAATTAGAAAAAGAAAAGCAAATAATATTCAAAGTGAGAAGAAAGTAAATCAGTAAAAGAATAAAGTTATATATACATATGTGTATATAGAGAGAGACAGAGAGATAGGGAAAGAGAATGAGACACAGAGAAAAAGAGAAACAAAGAAAATCAATGAAAGAAAAACCAGGTTATTTGAGAAGATAAATAAAATTGATAAACTTTTGGCCAGAAAAAGGAAAGAAGATACATGTTACCAATATCATAAATAGGAAAAGGAGACTCACTACAGATGCTCTAGACATTAAAAGAATAATAAAGGAATATCATGAAAATTACAATTATTTCAATAATTTAGATGAAATGAATAAAATTCCTTTAAAGAAAAAAACTACCAAAGCTCATTCAAGAAGAAACAGACAAACCAGAATAGCCCTATATCTATTTTATTTTGGGTTTTTTTATTTTTTATTTTTTTAGAGAGAGAGTATGTATGCATGCACAAGTGGGGGGGAGGGGTACAGATGGAGAGAGAGAATCCCAAGTAGGCTCCAAGCCCAGCACAAAGCCCGAGGTGGGGCTCAATTCACCATCCTGAGATCATGACCTGAGCTGAAATCAAAAGTCAGATGCTTAATGGACTGAGCCACACAGGTACCTTATATCTATTTTAAAAACTGAATTTCTACTTAACGATTTTCCCAACAAGTAAACTCCAGGCAAAGTAAGACTTCACTGGTGAAGTCTACCAAACATTTAAGGAAAAATAACACCAACTGATATTTCAGCTCATTCCAAGGCCAGTGTTGTTCTGATAACAAGATTTCAAAAAACTCAAAACTACATATTAATGGCCCTCATGAACACAGACGAAAAATTATTAATCTCATTTTATAAAATGAGACTCAAATATATATATATATATAAGGATCATACATCATGGTTAAGTGGGATTTGTCTCAAAAATGAGTTTTATTTAACATTTGAAAATCAAACAATATAACTCACTGTAACACAGAATCAAATAGAAGTATCATATGGTATTATCAACAGAGCAAAAAAAAGCAGTTGACAAAATCCAGTATCCATTTATGATTGTAAAACTTAGTAAACTAGGAATAGAAGTTGTGATAGATTGAATAATTGTTTCCTTATCACTAGAACCTGTCAATGTTATTATATATGGCAAGAGAACTTTGCAGGTACGATAAGGTCAATGATCTTGAAATGAGATTATCTTGAATTACCTGCATGAGCCCTAAATGAAATCACGAATGCCAAAATAAGAGGGAAGCAATTTGGAGATACTAATACAGAAGAAAGAAGGTTTTGTGATGACCTCAGAATCTAAAGATTCTATATCATGGGTTTTAGAAATGGAGGAAACAGCCATGAACCAAAGAATGCAAGGAATGGAACTCTAGAAGCTGGAAAAGGCAAGAAAATGGGTTCTTCCCTAGAGCCCCTGGACACTGATGATACCTTGGTTTTGATCCAGCGTAACTGATTTCAGACTTCTGGCCTTCATAACTGTTAGAAAATAAATTTGTGTTGCATAAGCCACCAAGTTTGTAATAATATGTTATAGGAACCTTAAGAAACTAATACAGAAAGGAACTTACTCAACTAAATAAAAGGCATCTAAGAAAAACCAGTAGCTAGGGCGCCAGGGTGGCTCAGTTGGTTAAGCATCTGGCTTGGGCTCAGGTCATGATCCCAGGGTCCTGGGAGGGAGGCCCGCGTCGGGCTCCCTGCTCAGTGGGGAGCCTGCTTCTCCCTCTCCCTCTGCCCCCCAGCTGGTGCTCTCTCTCTCTCTCTCTCTATCTCAAATAAATAAAATCTTAGAAGAAAAAAGAAAATCAACAATTAACAACATACCTAATGATGAAAGACTAAACACTTTTCCCATAAGACTGGAAACAAAACAAGGTTGTTCACTCTTACCATTTCAATGCAACATTATACTATAGACACTAAATATAGACTTCAGTAAAGGAAGAAAAAAAGGTAAAAACTATGATAGAAAAAGCACTAACACTATTTACAGAAATCAAGTAGGTTTAGATAGAAAATCTTAGAGAAGCTTTTAAAAAGCTACTATAATTAATATGTAAGTGTAGTAAAATCACAACTCAACCTCAATATTTAAAAATTAAAATATATAACAAAAAAAACCTAGAAAATGAAACGGAAAAAAATACCACTTACAAGAGCATCAAAAATATTAAATTCTTTGAAATAAATTTGACAAAGATGTAGACTATTTGTACACTAAAATCTATAGAATATTTACAGAATTAAAGAAGACTTACAAAAGTGGATAGAGCATGCTCAGATATCAAAAGATTAAATGTAAAGTGCAAACTCTTCCCAGACTGACCTGTTCAAAAAAAAAAAAATTCTAGCTGGAGGGCAGCACAAAAACAGACTGAAAGCTAGAATTGACACATGGGCTATAGTTCCCAAACTCTTACTATAGATTCAATGAATCCCAATGAAAATCCCAGCATGCTTTATTATGGAAACTGATATAGAAATACAAAAGTCCTAACATAGCTAAAGTTTGAAAAAGAAGAACAAAGTTGAAAGACTTATACTACCTGATTTGAAGACTTATTTTCAATCTCTGATAATCAAGTTAGTATGTGATTAGTGTAAAGCTAGATATATAGATCTTTGGAACTATAAAGGAAGTCCTCAAAAAGACCCATGCATATATGGTCAATTGAGTTCAACAAAGATGCCAAGGCAATTCCACAGAGATAGGATAATCTTTTAATAAATAGTGCTGGAACAATTTGGATATCCATTTGGAGTAAGAAAAAAAAAAAAAAGCAAGAGTCCTTAGCTTGGGGGAAAAAATTTAAGAGTAAATCTTGGGTTAGGCAAAGATTCCTAAATAAAACACAAAAACCATGAACTTTAAAAAAAATCAATAAATGCTAAATTTCATCAAAATGTAGAATCTATGTTCTTTGTAAGACAGTGTTAAGGAAATGGAAGGAAAAGACACAGCCAGAGAAAATACATTTGCAAAGCATGTATCTGGGAAAGAACTTTCATCTAGAACAAGAATCAGCAAAACAAGACCCACTGGCTAAGTCTGACCTGCCATTTGCTTTTGTAAATAAAGTTTTATTGAGACACAGCCATATTCATCCATTTTGGTCTTATACGTTGTTTTCATGATACAAGACCAGAGTTAAAATTGTTGCAACAGAAATCACATGGCCCATAAAGCCTAAAATATTTACTCTTTGGATCTTTAAAGAAAATGTTTGCCAATCCCTGATCTAGAATATATATAAAAAAAGTTTGTCTTGGTATGTGTAGCATACCAAGACAAACTTCCACTTTTCAAAAATTAGAAAACATGTGACCAGGCACTTCACAAATGAAGATATATGAATGGCAAATAAACATGAAAACCTGATTGACATCACTAGTGATTAGAGAAATGCAAATTAAAACCATGATGAGATACTGTTATATAACCACTAGAAAGATCGTTCATACCAACTAAGCAAGTGGGGAGGGAGCAAAAACAATCCTCAAGCATTGCTGGTGGGAATGTAGGATGATACTATCACCTCTGATAATTTGATTATTTCTTAAAAAGCTAAACATACACATGCTCTACAACTCAGTCACTCTTCTCCTAAAGAAACAAAATATGTCCATTCAAAGACATGCCTTTGAATAAACATAACAGTTTAATGTTACAGGCCCAAACTAGAAATGACACAAATGTCTATCAGCAGCTGGATGGATAAACACATTGTGGTACAAGCATTCGATGGAATACTACTCAGCAGTAAAAAGTACATGCAACTCAATTTTGAGACAAAAACCCAATTTTCAAAAATGGAAAAATGGATGAATTTCATATCTATGCTGAGTGAAGCTAGATAATAAAAATTACATATTATACTGTATAGTATTTTATATAAAATTCTGGAAATGAAAAATAATCTAAAATGACAGAAAGCAGATTAGTGGGTACATGGGGTGCAGAGAGGGGAAATCAAGGAAAGATTACAAAGGGGCATGAAGAACATTTGAGTGATAGAAATATTCATTATCGTGCCTGTGGTAATGGTCTCATGGTTATATACATGTTGAAACTCATCAGATTTTACACTTAAAAATGTCACTTTGCTGTACATCAATTTCAGCTCAATAAAGCCATACAAAAATGGAAACTTTTCTGGACTAGTATTTCCATAGCCACACTTTCTCCATAGATACTTTTAGAGATAGATATTTTTAGAGTGTTACTTGTAAGGGGAAAATAATTATAGTGACATTCGGCCTGGCTACTCAAATTGTTGTCTAAGAAGCAGCAGCTTTGGCACTGACTGAGAGCTTGTCAGAAACACTGAATTCTTTCACTAGCCCAGCAACCACCCCAGAGCTTTTGATCAGAATATGCATTTTGAAAAAGTCTCCATGTGACTTGTATGCACTGTGAAGTTGAAGAAACACTGTACAAGAGACAGCAGCTCTGGTTCACTTGAAAAGTAAAAATCAATACAAATATCCCTCATCACAGATGTTATTTAAAAGATTCCTTTAGGGGGACCTGGGTGGTTCAGTTGGTTAAGCGACTGCCTTCAGCTCAGGTCATGATCCCGGCGTCCCGGGATCGAGTCCCGCATTGAGCTCCCTGCTCAGCAGGGAGTCTGCTTCTCCCTCTGTCCCTCTCATGCTCTCTCTCTCTATCTCATTCTCTCTCTCTCAAATAAATAAATAAAATATTTAAAAAAAAAGATTCCTTTATCATGCTTTGGGTATTACTAGATAATTCTAAAATACCCTTTGATTCTGATCCCACAGTCCTAGGTCATTGCCTATTTTCTACTGGGTCTGCCACCACTTTTCACACACGTATTTTCTTCTAGTATTCCCCTCCTTTGTATTTTCCCCATATGTAAGCATAAATCTTCATTTTTTTTTTTTTAAGTTGACTCCATGCCCAGTGTGGAGCCCAGCACAGGGCTTGAACTCATGACCCTGAGATCAAGACCTGGGCTGAGATCAAGAGTCAGATGCTTAACCAACTGAGCCACCCAGGCAGGCACTCCATAAATATTCATATTTTTATAGGGAATGAAAAGTGTTTGTAATGTCTTTAAAATTATATTGGGCTCCCTTGCCTCCATTTCTATTCAGGATTCTTGTGCATTGTGGTAAAGTGGGACAAAGGGTGGTTTCAGAGAGTTAGTCTCCTGACTTGAGTCAAAATCTCTGAAATGAATGCCAGAAGTTGACAGAAATAAACGAAGAGAAAACACTTAACCATGTTAACAACTGTCCATTTAATTCTTTAAAAAAAAAAAAAACTTAGAGTAAAATAAGTACAACTCAAAGAGATAAGATAGAAATAAAGATTTGAAAAGAAACATAATATAAAGCAAGTGTACTGAGAAAAGAACACACACTAAGAAAATAGCACCTTACTCTATACAACTTTTTACAGATTTTAGTGTGCTTTCACATTCATCATTTCATTTAATCTTTTCTATGAATCTATGATATAAAAAGTCAAGTGTTATTATCACCATTTTCCAAACAGTTATATTATTTATCCAGCCTCACTCAGCTGGGGATTCAAATCCTGTTGTTTCAACTTCCAGCTTACCAGCCCATACTGCATGTATGAAACATCCTTGCAAGACACACTAAAGATCTCTTTCAAGTTTCACATATAAGTGGTTCAGTTAAAGACTAAAACAAACACTCTGGGGCATTTGCTCTCATGATGAGCCAAAGTCTGAAAGAGTTTGATATTAAAATCAAAATTGCCTTTGAGTTACAAAAGCACATAAACACATCTTTATCTCCAAAACTCTGAACTGTCTTTTCACCTAAAATGAAATAGCAGGCAGTTTTGTTTAAAAAAAAACAAAAACAAAACAAAACAAAAAAAACTTCTGGTTAAGATTTTTTTTTTTAAATTTGGAAAGTTTTTTTTTTTTTTTTCCCATCAAGTAGTTAATTCTAGTGAGTTCCAGATGTCATATTTTAAAAGGCACTGTTCTCAGACTTCTTTCTACTAACCAAAGAAACCCCCCTTCTTTAGGTAAATTTACTGTATTTCTACTACCTTTTATTCTGGAGTCAACCATCTACTGTATTCTTTTTTCCTTTTCTTTTCTTAAATGAGGGTTCTCCTTGATTTCTTATCAAAGGGCTTGACAGAAATAGATAAAAATGACACCTAGAAAAGAACACTTCTGCTCCTGGGAGTCATCAGATTTCAAACTGAAACTTGGAAAAGTATCTGAAGCAAGCCAAAATGAGCAGAGCAAAAGCACAAAGACAAATGTTCCTTTTTCTCCTTCTTTTTTAGTTTGAGGGGAAGAGATTATTTTGTTTTGTTTTGTTTTACATTTGGTCAGCTGGCACACTACAGTTAATTTGAGGGTTTTTTTTCCCCTTTCCCATTTCAGTTACTTTAGATGTGTCCTACATTCGCTTTTCTTTAAGTCTTGAAGGGAGTTGGCCTCCATTCCCCAACTGGAACAATAGTTTCTCTCGGTTGACAGTGCCAGCTACATATATTATTTGTCCTGTTCCCAGCAGGAACATTCCAGTGACTGCTTAGAAAAATTAGTCACATGGATTTTTAGATTGGGAAGGGGGTGGCTAGCTTCAGTTGTCATCTTTGTGAGAAAACTGAACTGTTTCTCTCTTTCACGTCTCCCACTTACCTATTTTAGACTTTTATAGATGCTACACCTTTTCTTCATGACAGTCAAGAATGAGTCCATCTTTGGAATCCTCCAAGAACTGGGGGCACATTTAGCTTGTTAATCCTTCTTTCTTGGCCCAATTCCACTTGGGCTAATTACATTCTGTTCAAAGAAAAAAAAAACTCTTTGCATTTTCATTTGGAGATGAAAAAGATTGTTTTTCAACCTCTTCTTCTAAGCTCTAAAACTCTACCCTCAAAAGCCCAGCATGGATCCATCCAAAGTTGCCTAAGGACAATTCCCAGAGTGTGGGAGAATCCAAAAAAATACAGCCATTCCCAGAGGATAAAGTGGCCATCCTTGCACCCAGTCTTCAAAGAAAAATATATGATTTTTTGGCTGCAGAAGGTTACCCTTTGCTTTAAAAGACATACTTCTTTATCAAGGGATAGTGATGACATACTTGAGGATCCACACCAACTACCATCCAAGAGAGACAGGAATTCCCTGGAAACACATTGTCTGTTTCTTTTTTGAAAGGAAAAGCACTGCAAAGTAATCCAAAAAGCCAAAGTCCTACAGTTTCTAACCACTTCTTTGATGCTACATATTGCACGGTCCAAATATGTCTAGCATGCTATAGACATTCACTGAAATATAATACACCTCTTACCATGATGTCTCTTTTTTGCTACAATCTTTATAAAAAGGGCTCTTCACTTTTATTTCAGTTGAATGAAACAATGTGACATTTGCCCTTGTTATTTTAGCTTTATTTCAGAAATTTCTAAAACACTTGTCTCTGCAAGATTTCCTTGATGTTAAAGCACAGGAAATTGCTCTAGGCTCTGCTGACTCGACATTTACACATTTTTCTTCTGATGAAATATTTGTTTGCTTTAAAACCAAATGATGTAATGCAACTAAAACAATACAGAATTATACTAATTATGGTCTAAGTTGACAGATTTAGATGGAATCATACTTTATGTCTGTTCTTGTAGTATATATAGTCATTATCTATCAAGTATTCACATGTAGTTTGGGAATTTTCACACCAACTGTCAAAACTCCAACAACTTAAAAAAAAAAAAAGGAAACTTCAAAAGACTTACAGGTTTAGTTACAGTACCACCAAGAAGGGATCACGAACAAATTCATTTTGCTAGTCTTTGTGACTAGAAAGTTCCCATGATTAGGCACTGGGGAAGAGGAAGAGGGTGCATCTTTTTTTTTTTTAATTTTATTAAGTTTTTTTTTTTTACTTTAATTCCAGCATAGTTAACATACAGTGGTATATTAGTTTCAGGTGTACAATATAGTGATTCAACAATTCTATATATTACCCAGTGCTCATCATGGCAGAGGTACATCTTAATTTTAAGATTCTTGGGCGGGCTAAAAATAGGTTCAGGGGAGGTTTACTGTTGGTGTCACTACTTTTACATTTTCTATTACAAGTTTTGTATAAATGTAAAATGATGTTTGTTTTTGTCTCATAAGTAGCCTTAATAGATAGGAATGAATCACAATAGATTTTCTTCCCCAGGTATCAATGATGACAAGGCATTAGGGACTATAGTTTTAGGTGACAAGAAAGAGGGGAGACACTGAGAAACCTCCCAAGTTTCAGTTAACAATAAGCTTTCTTATAAAAAAAAAAATCACAAGTTGCAAAAAAAAAAAATCTTAGTAAGCTCAATGAGAGGGTAGAAAAGTGGTAGTTGAGCTTCCCTTTTGAAAAATGAAAGATACTCTATTTGTGATTATCATACATCACAGATCATATAGACTGCTCCTAGAAGATAATATAATAAGGAAGGGTATTTTTTTTTAAGTTGCTTTGCTTGTGTAACAACGTAAGTCCTTGACTTTGGCAGCTCTGGAATCTATATTTTAGGAAAGCCAAGTTAGGTGTGTTCATAGAAAGGCATTCACAATGAATAAATGATGAACTGACTTCTATTTAAGGATAGAAAATTTAGGTAACTTTATCTGAAAATGTAAATTTATTTTTAAAAGGGAGCTGAAATTAAAAAAATACTTAAAGAATGCAGAAAGTCTAAAAATACTGGACTTAAATGTCACTTGATAGTTGAAGGGAGCAGGATTAATAAAAGATAGTTAACAAAAGGAAGAAATACTTTTCAAAGTGTGTAGTAAATCTCTGATATTCATGACTCCAAGAAATGGAAAATATCCTGTGCTCTGGATGAATGTGGATTATTACCTTAAAGACAACTGCAAGCAACAGAAGTGGGTAAAATAAGTTTATAAAATTTAGTTGCAGTACTGAGCCTTTTATATCTGTATTGAAGGTCAGTTATGCTCAGCTTAAATATCTTAGTTTTATTATGAAGAAAAAGATTTGACCTAGGATAGCTTAAATTTTTTGTAGGATTCTAGTGCTTAACCTGTAGTACAAAAATCTGATAATGGAAGCACTGAAGAACAACAGGTGAAGGAATATAGAGAAATGCAGCATGCTTAAGAACAGAAATTCCAGAATGCTGTAGACTCCACCGAATCTTTACTGCTCTCTCCTCATCACCAGTTCTTACAGCACTTTTGGAACATGGAAGAGTCCCAGATCCTTCACAGACATACTTTCTTTCACTATCCAAATTATACAGTGTCAAGGACTCTTTCAGTAGTCCTGTCCGACATTTTTAAGTTTCTAAGAATACATAAAGTGATAGCCAGTCTTCTCTTCCTGATATAAAGTGCCAACCTCCCTCTGAGGGACCAGAGTCTATATAGATTGGTTCTTAACATTTTCTGTTACTTTCTCTCAGAATCTCACTAAAGATAACAAAATGAGTGTCTAGTAAGACTAAAGCCATATAGGCTCTTTAGTGATTTTCTTAGTTACTTTGACAAAAGATAAATTTTTTCTTCTCCTACTGGAAAATTTGACACAAAGAACTAATTTCTACTTCAACATGTAATAACAGTGGAAGAAGCTGCAGGTTATTTGTTGATCTTCTCAGCTAGTTAGGACTCTTTAAAATGATGTAATTTTGATGGCAGCAACAACCCAAGGGGACAAAAGAAAATGTTACAATGCCAGTGACCTCTGCTACTAGGGGAACATGAAAATTTAGTTTTCAAAATGCCAAAATGCTTTAAAATGTTATAGTCACCCTGTTCCTAATTTCACTTACTTGCTCAATTTTAACTATATCATTTAGCTGATTCTACACAATAGCAAATGGAAATTTAAACAGTGCCACTTGGAACACACTAAACTATCTTTCATGAGTGACGTAATTATTCCAAATTCTAACTGTACAGCAAACGATATACTTGCATGAATGTTGGCTTGAATGTTTTGGCTTCAATTTCAACTTTTGTAATAGCTGCAGCAAAATTTTCCTATCTAAATGTTTTTAAAGGCAGAATGTCTTCATAAATGAGCAAAGTATCTAGATAATTCCCTGGAAGCAAAACACAGACAAGTGTCCAAATGCAAGCTTTCTCATTTATATGTAGTGGAGTTTGAATATAACACAGCTGTTTAGTTTTGAAAGATGTGGGTATAATTACTCTTGTTAGGGCTCTATCACTCTACCTGCTTGACATATAGCATTATGGGCCAGTTGTGGGAGAATCTATGAAGGAAAGTTGATAAAGCAACCCCTGATGTTCACATGGGTTGATGTGGTTCAGCTGTTCCTGGCTTATAAAACCCAAGAGGGACTGTATTGAGATGAGGATAGAAAAACATGGAGAACTCATACACTACATGCATAAGGACTATGGACTGGCAAACCACAAAATCGGCATTTTTGGTAAAGTGGCATCTTGGAAGACTGTATAGACAAGAGAGTAAAAGGCATAGTCAAGTGACAAGCTTAAACAGAAAAAAAAAATATTGAGAAGAAAAAAAATGAATAAAAAACTGCATGTAAGGGAAGGTGCTAGCAGTGAGTTTCCCAAAAAGTAGAGGTAGCGAAAACCTAACGCAGAGCAGTCAGAAGCACATGGAAAAGTGGTAAGAAAGCTAAATTAAATTATGATATAAATCAGTTCATGGAATTAGTCACTAATAATTTTCTTTACATGGAATGGAATGGGTGACAGTCTCTGTTCTCCTTCCCACTTTGGAATAACTCCTTGAAGGAAAAAGGAGAAAAGGGAAACTAACATTTTCTGATGACATACTATGAAACTGGCAAGACACCATACAGACACCATTCTGTCTTGTTCAATCCTCATGATGACAATGGGTAAGGATGCTTCGGAGTAGTCTGTTGAGGTAGAAGATACACTGTGCAGAGATTCTCAAGAATGCCTATTCCCCATCAGAAGTGAGAAGTGACTGATGATTTACCTGGATACATCAAATATGATGGGTTAGAATGTCTGTTTCATTCCCTGAGTAAAATTAAGGAAGGCGGTGCAAACTGATGAATCCTACCTTTAGAAATGAAAGTTGAAAACAGAAATCTAAAATGGATTTCAAGACAGCAAGAAAGGAAATGGGATCTCTAGAAGAGGCACGAAAACTACAACAAAATAACATTTTTAAGCTTTCCGATTTTCCTACGACCTGCTTTATTTGCCCTTTCTCATCTACTTTTACAAAGTGATTTGCTTTAAAGCAAAAAAAAAAAATCCTTGTCCTATAAATTATAAAATAGATTAATAGTTGGAGAACCTGTGTCTAATTCAACACAGGCTGAGGAAACACATCCCCTAAAGCAACCCAACAATACCACCAATGGATATGTTAGGTTTTGTTTGCTACATGGTAGGGGAGAATTGGACAAGGAATAATGAAGGGAGAGAGGAAGGAAGGGAAGGAGGGGGAGAAAAAAAGCAAAAAGAACATACCTAGGGTTTAAGACTTTGTCTAAGGTCTGAATAGAAAAATCTGTGAACTTCGGGGTAACCAATGAAGCTGACTCACACCACATTTTTGTTGAGAAAATTTAGGCTCATAGAAGTTTTGTGATCTGCCCAAAGTCACACAGCTAGTAAATGGAGTTGGAATTCAAGAACAGTTGTGATTCACTCCAAAGCCCATAATCATGTTCCTTCATCACAATGACTGGCAGCTGAGAATTTTAAGCCAAGAATGAGAAAATGGAGCCATAAGAAAGAAAGAACAATAGGAATATGCAGCAAAAAGGTTATTTAACATATATTAGTGTAATCACTTTAATTGAGAAAGAAAAATATTACAGAATTTAATAAAATATTATTGCATATCTTTTAGTCCAATGAAGTACAATTTGTATAAGAATAAAACATCAGTGAAGTACCTTAATTTAACTTGAGAAAAAAATATATGCATGAAATAAATAAGCAAATACTCTTGAGGAATAGGTTGAGAAGAACTAAATTTTGTTGTCACTGAGTGGGGTCTGTATTACATAGCCCATGTTTACTATATCTGAGCTTTACTGGACATATTCACTGTAGTTTGGGGAATACAAAAGAATACTGGACTAGGGTTCTGAGGCTTAGCTTGTTATAAGATCTATAATAAATCACTTCAAGGAATGTATGGCCCCGAGTTTTCTAACTTACAAAAATGAGGCACTTGGCTAGATTAGTGGTTATCATATTTTGTTTTGTTATAGAACTCCTTTTTTCCAAATAAATTCTCCAGTTGATTTCAAATAAGTAATGCTGATAAAATTGCAGCATGACAAATACCAAAAAATGAAGACTTTTTTCCTTGAGCTCTTAGATTTATGTTTTAGAAAAGGCCTAGCCTTAAAACATGTGGAAAATGATATTAAAATGAAATATATTTCGGCATTTCACATATTGTGTTCCAAACCATCCTAGTTCTTGGAAGTAGTGTTTTAAAAAGAATTCTCTGGCTAATAATATCTTTGAGTGATGAACACTGCATCTCTATTGTGGAGAGTTACAATATATGTGTATCATGTTAAGATAGCAGTAAAATTCTGCCGCAAAATAAATTTATTTAACTTTGCTTATTCACATGCATCACAAGTCACCTCAGGTCACTTTTTTTTGTTTCCCACCTGAAGTGAATGTTCCAAGGAGCATGCTTTCTAATATAGTTTGCAAGTTCATGAACTTCAAGGACCCCAGTTTAAACCTATTTACAGGTTCTGAAATGGCACCTACTATACCTAAACACTCAATGGCTATCATTTCCATGAATTTAAAGTTGAATTCCACAAACACAGGGTTAACTGAGTACAAACCATGACATATGTAAGGTGTCTTTTAAAGGAGGAGGGAAGCTGTTGATGATACAAAGGATATTCAAAGCTCTTCAAAGTAAACAAATGTGAGATGAGCAAATATACATTCAAAATAGGGAAATATCTTGAAAATTATTCTACCTCCCTTTTCTCCTTGGCTTCAGCCTAACTAAGATTTTGTCCTGTTGATTCATCTTCTCTCCACCTCTCAGCCTTTCCCTTAGTTAAGGTCAGAAGAGAAAAAAAACTAAAGAAAGAAGTGCTACAATCTCAGTAAGCGGCCACACCTCCACCCTCCTCCTCTCCTAGACCTGGTCATTTCCACTGCTCTGTCTTTATCAGCTCTCATCCCAGATTCCATAATAAGAGCTTCTCCCATCTCAGAGCTAGTGCCTTTGGTGAAGCTCCAGCATGGCCTCTGACTGGTTTTCCATTGAAATGTGGACTGATGTTCTTTTTTTTTTTTTTTAAAGATTTTATTTATTTATTTGAGAGAGAGAGAATGAGAGATAGAGAGCACGAGAGGGAAGAGGGTCAGAGGGAGAAGCAGACTCCCCACCGAGCAGGGAGCCCGATGTGGGACTCGATCCTGGGACTCCAGGATCATGACCTGAGCTGAAGGCAGTCGCTTAACCAACTGAGCCACCCAGGCACCCTGGACTGATGTTCTTTACACCCTTTTTGTATAAAGATTATCTTCCACCATCCATATGCACCTCTAAATCACTAAGTGAAAAAAAAATAATTTTAAAAAATAAAATAAAATCACTAAGTGAAAGAAGAAGGGTAATGTCACCTAGAAAAAACTGTTATTGCCTTATTTCTACAAATGGCAAATAAATAATGAGAAAGAAAATTTGTTTTAGAAAAGAAGAGGAAAAAAATACTATTTTTCTTCTGTATTAGATCATGATGAACAGAAACTTTACTTCTAAGCCATAGATGGTGCTACGAAACAAAGTAGGGGAACAAAGAGGAAGGAAGGAAGGAAGGAAGGAAGGAGGGAAGGAAGGGAAGAAAAGAAAGAAAAAAGGAAAAGGAAAGAGAAAGGAAGGAAGGGAGGGAGGAAAGGGAAGGGAAGAAAGAGAGAGAGAGAGGGAGGAAAGAGAGAAGAAAGAAAGAAAAGAAAGAAGAAAGAAAGAAAGAAAGAAAGAAAGAAAGAAAGAAAGAAAGAAAGAAAGAAAGAAAGAAAGAAAGAAAGAAAGAAGGAAAGAAAGAAAAGAAAAGAAAGAAGGAAAGAAGAAAAGAAAGAGATAGATAGATAGATAGATAGATGATAGATAGATAGATAGATAGATAAATAAATAAATAAATGTCAGAATCTAGTGCCAAAAAGTGAGTTTTCTCCCCAACACCTCAGCTACTTAAATCACTAAACTGGCCCCAGTGGTACCCACAAAAATTAATTTAAAAAGTTTCCCCCTTCTTCTTGCTAAAAGACAGGATTATCAGGGAGACTTCTATAATTCCATCACAGTAAAAGAAGATGCACTATTACTATCCCAAACTGAAAACGTATGGTTTTTCATAGAGACATTTAAGTATGCAGTGTTAAATTGCACAGCATTATTGACACAATACTTTTGGTATACAATGTGATTGGTGAACTAGCCTTGGGACTGAAACTCCAGCTGTGACGATTCCTATCCTTTTGGAACACAACTTGTTCATGAAATGGAGATTGCACTTATTTTAAGGAAGGAAAAGTACTGAGGTTTCTCTAATCCAGAATAGTTTAAATATAGGAAATGTTCCCAAGGATAGCAATCAAAATGATGAATGAGTTAGATTATTTTATTCATGTGGAAATATAAATGAAGCATAAATTACCCAAGACAAATTTGCCAGGAAAAAAAAATGGGGGAAATTGTGTGATGGTCTGCAGAATGTGAAAGGCACAGACCTCAAGGCTAGAGAAATAACATAGTGTGATTCAAAAGCTAGTAGTACAGATAATGAGAATGTTCAGAGTAAAACAGAAGCTGCCTCCCCTGATGGAAAAGGAGCAGAGAAACTACACTAATTTGAATGTGGTGTAGGAATCCAAACCAGGTAAAGACTCAGGAATAAACTCTAATACAGTATTAATACTCATGTCAAGGAAAATAAAACTGTCTAATCATGTTATCTAGATTATCTAGATATAGAATTTGGCTCATTGGGGTCATCTTCTTTCATAAATATTGGACTCAACCATTTGGTTACCAACTTCCCACCATTGGAAAAGCCTGTTGGAAACATCAATGTTTAGGTGGGGCAAGTTGCTTGTGCTTTTCTCTGGGCATCTAAAAAATCAGTAGATGCATGATAAACAATTTAAAAATCACAATTAGTTTCTTCCCAGTGACAAATAAATAGCAATCTTACACATATCCTTAACAGTCTCCAAATTGTGCAACAGAAATATAATATGATAAACATATGTAATTTTAAATCCCCAAGTAGATACATTAAAAAAACAGGTAAAATCCATTTATTAATACATTTTATTTAACCCAATATATCGAAAATATAATTTCGTCTTGTGGCACTAGCCACATTTAATGCTCAGTAAGCACATGTGATCAGTATATCATATTATACAGCCCAAGAACTAAGAGAAAAGTAGAGGTATAAGACCAAAATAAAAAATTGTGCATGGGTCAATGAAGGGACACTCTTTCTGACCCACAGTAATGACCATTATGATTATATTGAACACGACAGGTAACTTCACTGAGAAGGGGAAAGAGGACCACAAGTACTATGTGTGTGGTGAAGTGAAAATCTCATTAAAATAAGAATTAATTCATTTATGTGATTTTGGAAATGGGTTAATTTTAGAATAAAATTATTTTCTTTATATCCTCCTAAGTGATCAATCAAAAATATATCAAAACATAATTTAAAATATTTTTATAATTGGCAACTGCAATGATGTTAAGATACTGTGACAAAAAAATAAAATGTTATTATGAAAATTATTTAAAAATTGTCAAGGACAGCACTTATATTAAGCACTTAAAAATGTTGCTAGGACAGTTGAAGAATACCTATTCTAGGTTTAGAATACCAGTTGCAGATCATCATTCAGAAATATACCAACAATTTATTTCTTTATTCAATAAAAATTTCTTTAATATTCATTCTATTTCAGAAGCTGTCCTAAGCCCTAAGGATACAATGAAAACAAAAACAGGTAAAATCCATGCTCCTCAGAAGCAAATATTCTAAGATAGATACATAAATTCATTCGTCTACCAAAGCTTTGTTAAACAGTTTTCAAAGAACTTCCTTTTTCTATCACTAACTAATATGACCTAGAATTTGTTCTCTTAAGGGTACATATTCATTGATTGTCAGCCTCAAGAAGTTGGAACCTGTTTTATCTATCATCTAGTTCAGTACATCTCAGAATGCCTTATACATTATTTAATGATGGTACTGAATCGAATTAATTGAATCAAATTGAAATAAATCAAATTTAATTTAATTAGAAGGCATAAAATAGGTGTTATTTCATTGCTAAAAATCCTAACCAAAAACCAGGAATATCTCCATTAAAAAGTAATACTGAAACCAAATGAAGACAATAATTACAAGAAAGGAAAACTTCAGGCCAGTATCTCTCATAAACATAGATGCAAAAATCCTCAATACAATATAATCAAATCCAACAATATATAAAAAGAATTATATACCATGACTAAGTGGGATTTATTCCAGATACGTAAGACTGGTTCAACAAATGTTAATCAATTAATGTAATCAATCATATAAGCAGGCTAAAGAAGAAAATTTACATGATCATATCAATTGATGTTAAAAAAATATTTGAAACACCCTAACATCCTACACTAATCCATGATAAAAACTCTCAGCAAACTAGGAATGAAGGGGAACTTAGTCAATTTGATAAAGAACATCTGTAAAGAACGTATAGTTAACATCATACTCAAGGTGAGAAACCAAATCTTTACCACTAAGACTGAAAACAAAGCCAGGACATTCCCTCTTATAACTCCTATTCAACATTATACTACAAGTCCTAACTAACACATTAATACCAAAAAAAATGGAAATAAAGTGTATACCGTGTTTGAAGTAAGAAATAAAATTGTCCTTGTTTAGAGATGACATGATTGTCTATGTAGAAAATCCCAAAGAATCACAAAAAAAAACCCTCCTGGAATAAATAAGTCATCATAGCAAAAGTGCAAAATACAAAGTTAATATACAAAAGTCAATTGTTTTCCTATATACCAATGATGAAAAATTTGAATTTGAATTTATTTTTTTAATGTTTTATTCATTTATTCATGAGAGTCAGAGAGAGAGAGAGAGAGAGAGGCAGAGACAGAGGGAGAATCAGGCTCCCCGCCTAGCAGGGAGCCTGATGCGGGGCTCAATCCCAGGACCCTGGGACTATGACCTGAGCAGACGCTTAACGACTGAGCCACCCAGGCGCCCCTGGAATTTGAATTTAAAACACAATACTATTTACATTAGGACCAAAAATAATGTAATACTGCTCTCTTTGGGAGAACATACACCAAAATTGGAACAATACAGAGATTAGCATGGCCCCTGCTCAAGGATGACATGCAAGTTTGTGAAGCATTCCATATAAAAAAAAAAAAAGAACAAGAAAATAATGTAATAATCAGATATAAATCCAAAATATATACAGCATTTATATGATAATAACTACAAAAATCTGATAGAAGAAATTAAGGAATATCTAAATACATAGAGAGATATTCCATGCTCATGGACAGGAAGATTCAATATTGTTAAGACGTCAGTTCCTACCAACTTGATCTATAGTTTCAAGGTAATCCAAATCAAGATTCCAGAAAGTTATTTTGTGGATGGATATAATATAATAAAGTCATTCCAAAGTTTATATGGGAAGATGAAAGATTCAGAATAGTCAACACGATATTAAAGATGTAAAACAAGTTAGAAAATGAGACTGTCTCACTTCAAGACTTAATATAAAGCTACAGTAACCAAAAGAACATGGTTTTGGCAAAAGAACAGACACATAGATCAATGAAACAAAACATAAGACCCAGAAATAAACCCACACAAATAAAGCCAACTGATCTTTGACAAAGGAGCAAAGGCAATTAAATGGAAACAAGATCGTCTTTTCAACAAATGGTACTGGAATAATTGAATATCCGTATGCAAAATAAATCTAGATTTGGGACTTACCCCTTTCAACTAATTAACTCTAATAGATCACAACCTAAATGTAAAATTAAAAACTATAAAATTTCTAGAAGATAGCACAGGAGACCATCTAGGTGACCTTGGTGTGAGGATGAGTTTTTAGATACAACACCAAAAGCATGATGATCACAGAAAAAAAAAAAACTAGCAAGTTGGCATCGTTAAAATTGAAAACTTTTGCTCTGCGAAAGACAACCATAAGAGAATGAAAGTCACATGCTATGAGAAAATATTTGCAAAACACATATCTGACAAAAGATTTGTATCTAACATATGCAAACAATTCCTAAAGCTCAATAATAAGAAAACAACTCAATAAAAAAATGGTAAAACGATCTGAACATACACCTCATCAAAGAAGATGTACAGAAGGCAAATAAGTATATAAAAGATGCTCAACGTCATTTTTCATTAGGGAGCTTCAAATTAAAACGATAATGAGGTATCATTACTAGAATGACTGAAATCACAAAAGCTGACAATAACAAATGCTGACAACCAAGTGCAGCAACAGGAACTCCTGTTCATTGCTGGTGGAAATGTACAAGAAGGTACAGCCACGTTGGAAGACAGTTTGGTACTTTCTTACAAAGCTAAACATAGTATTACCATACATTTCAGCAATCGTGCTCTTAGGTATCTACCTGACCGAGTAAAAAACATGTCCATAAAAATATCTGCACTCAAATGTTTATAGCTGCTTTATTTATAATTACCCCAAATTGGAAGCACAAGATATTCTTCAACAAATGATAAACTGTAGTCCAACCAAGCAATGGAATGTTATTCAAGGATAAAAAAAAAAATGATCTATCAAGCCACAAAAAGACATGGAGGAACCTTAAATGCATATTGTAAGCGAAAGAAGTTAGCCTGAATGATGCTACATGGTGCATGACTCCAATTACATCACATTCTGGAAAAGATAAAACTAGAGACACATAAAAAATCAATGGTTGCCAGGGCTCAGGGTGAGAGTGAGAGGAATGAAGAGATGAACTACAGTGCTCAAATTTTAAAAATTTTAATTTAAAAACATGCTGAAGAAGGTCAAAGAGACATAGGAGCCAACTAAAAGACCTCCCAATGGTTAAAGCTGGAACAACTGGAGCAATAAAATAAAGTAGTCCTGGACTGTAACCCAAAGGCTAAAATAAGTATCCATGAGTCCATACTGATATAAATAAATGATTAAATAAGTTAACAAATGAGAAAGAAGAGACAAATCTCCCATGCAGAAGAGTTCCACATAAATTATTTAGATACTCCATCCTAAAGGTTGAGGAAAATAACTCCCCATTCTTAAATGTAAGCTGCACATGGTGACTTCCTTCCAAAGAGTATAGTATGAAAATACGAGGAAGAAAGTAACAGTGAAGAACCCAGAAAAATATTCCTTCTGCCTGTTGACCAAGGTCAACATCAATGGTCACAAATCATGTAGATTGTATGTGCCCTTGATATGATTTGATAAAAATGATACACTTTACCTCTGTGACCTTCCTCCCCAAAACACATAACTCCTGTCTAATGATGAGAAAAACATCCAATTCCAGTAGATGGTCATCCTACAATATATCTGACGAGTACTCCCCAAAATTGTCAAGGTCATCAAAAACAAGGAAAATCTTGAAAATTATCAAAACCTAGAAGAAACTAGGAGACATGATCCCAGAACAGAAAGAAGGCATTAGGTAAAAGCTAAGGAAGTCTGAAAAAATTATATACTTTAGTTAATAATAATGTACCAATGTTGGTTCATTAAGTGTAACAGACAGGCTATGCTCATGTAAGATATTAACTATAGGGGAAACTGTGTGGGGTTGCTATGGGAAAAGGATGTATAGGAGTTCTCTGTACTATCCACTCAATCTTTCTATAAATCTGAAATTTTTCCAAAATAGTCTAGTAATTCTATTAATTAGCTAATTAATTAATATTCTGACTAAGCTATTGACACATACTTTAATATAAGTAAGATTAATTTTTGGAACATCACTAATAACCAGACCATGGGCCTTGTCAATGCCCACTTAAATGCAGTGCCAAGAAATTCTAGTCTGAAGAAACTTGCCACACTTACTCATTTATTATGAAAATTATAATACTACAATTACCTATGAAACCAATTCTTATCAGAATATAAACTATAGCTGATCCTTGAACAACCCAGGTTTGAACTGCATAGGTCCACTTATGTGGATTTTTTGATAAATACAGGACAATACTGTAAATGTATTTTCTCTTATGATCTTCTTAACATTTTCTTTTCTCTAGCTTATTGTAAAAGTACAGTATATAATATATATAACATAAAAAATATGTGTTAATCGACTGTTTATGTCACCAGTAAGGCTTCCAGTCAACAGTAGGCTATTAGTAGTTAAGCCTTGCTGGAGTCAAAAGTTATATGCAGATTTTTGACTGTGTAGGGATTGGCACCTCTAACCCTCATATTGTTCAAGAGTCAACTGTACTCAAGTCTCCTCCATAGTTTTACAACCTAATCCAGACACTATCCTATCTCTTTATTCCCATTCACAGCTATGTTCATTGTTTCTACCTCATTTTCCACTCATTGTTCACAGTAATTTGGTTCTGCCCAATTACTCTTCCAAAGTCACTGGTGGTCTCCCTAAACCAGTAGGCACTCACCTATTATTTTACTTCCTCTTTTGGAAGTATCTTACACATTATCCATTCCTTCCTTTTTAAAACACATTCTTCCTTTGCATTCATCACATTTCATTTTCTTGGTTTTCTTCCCACCTCTCTTGCATCTTCTTGATGTGTGTGTGTATGTGCATATGTGAGATTCTTACCCTGTCCTTAAGTGATATTGTCCTTAAAGTTCAGTTAAGCAAATTGTTTTCACTTTTTTAAGTTTTTTTATGTTCAGTTAGCCCACAGACAGTACATCATTCATTTTTGATGTGTTCGATGATTCATTAGTTGCGTATAATGTTACTCTATGAGTGTACCTTAGCTTCCACGGCTTTAGTAAACTACTACATGTTCATGTATACCAAGTCAAATATTATACTACTTACACTGCTATTTCCACTTTGCAGCTCTACTCACATTTCAAAGTCAAAATGTCCCAGAATAATCTACCATGCCCTCTTCCCCAAACTCCTTATACTCCATATTCTCTCTCTCTATACATGGTATCACCACTCTCTACTCAAGGCAATAGTCATTATAATCAATTTCATTCTCACTTCAAATGTTAAATCATTCCTTAATTCTCAGCATACCTTCTAAAAAATTTCTCACTTCCATCAAATTCTGTCCATCCATAGAACTACCATTCTAGTTCAAAACACTATCATCTCCTACCTAGATTTCTAAAATCGCCCCTTACAGGTGCCCCACATCTCCATGCTTTCTCCCTCCAGTCCACTCTCCACTCTATCTCATCATTCCCTAATTCAAGACACTTCAATGATTCCCCTTTGTTGTTAGTTTGAGATCCAAATGATTTAATTTTGACTATAGTTCATAATTAGGGCCCTGCTTAATACTCCAGTCTACACTCCTACTTCTTTCTCCACTTCCCTACTTCTGCCTCACACCATGCTAAACTGCAAATGTGTATGCTGCTCATTCTGCATACATCATTACTCTTCCCTACTCTCACTGTCACTCTAACTTAGGAGTTCAGCTTAGATGGTCTTTTCAAGAAGTCTTCTCTGAATCCTCAAATCCCAGATAGTTGCCTCTCATATATATTGCCACAGAGGCTTTTACTTCTGCTCTCAAAACCCTTAACATACACACATACAATTTTAAATTCCCTCATTACTTATCTATAATGCTTGTTAAACTCCAAGGTCCCCAGAGGTAATAAATATTTGTATTATTTATTAACTCTTCTCAAGAATATCTAGGACAATGACTGACATTCAGACAATGTTTGATATATTGACTGATGAAAATATAGATGGATGGTTACAGTAACTCAGAAAAATACCCTGAAAGGATTTTAAACTTAGAAGTTTAAAAAAAAAGAAAAAGAAAAACACCTCTCTGGAATGAGTTACTGCTTGCTTAGAGCTTTTGATTCTAATACATTTTCTTAGAAATAGACTTGGCTTCTGTGTGTATGAAAAATTCATAAGAATACCCACTGTATCCCAGGTTTAAAGTAAGGATTTTCAAAGACAGTATTATTGCTTTTAGGTTGCAATAGTCATGTTAATCACCTAATACCATGTTTGAACTACACATGAATGTACAGGACCAAAATTCTAAGACATCAAAGGACTCAAGTTTGATAATAATAGTTTGGAAGCAGTCAGAGAATGGTGAAGGAAGGAACTGTCAGCAACTGAAAGGTAACAGTGGGAATTAACCAATACATATCATGGGACTATGACTGCAAATTCAATATGGGACGTATAAATAGCAATACAAGCCAGAATGAACCCCTGGCTCAAGCAGCCTTTAGACTTGACAATTGGACAGTCCAGGAAGATTTCAAAGCTTCAAGGAACAGACATAGGATAGATTAGGAAACTTTGAGTATTAATAGCAGCAAAATATATAGAATAATAGGGGTGAGATCAAAGATATTCTGCCATGTCTATGTACAGTATGTACAGGAAAGAAAAACAAAAAAAATGGCATGAAAGACTTACAGAGTCAAAGATACATACAGTGTCTTCTCCAAATCAGCTTTCTTCATTCAAAAGCAACAGTGACCAAATAGTTTCAAAATGCTTTATTTTTTCTTTTGGTTATACTTAAATTAAAATCCTACAAAAAACTACTAGTAAATATTTTACTTTTAAAATGTATAATTATCATGTATTATGTTACAAAGAAATAGGCATCAAAATAACATTAATGATAAAGTCAGTGTTAACGCAATTAAAGTAATAGAGTTTCTCTTGACTTCTACTCTAAAGTCTATTATATTACTCATTACTGAATTTTTTTGTAAATGAAGATACAATCAAAGAAGGAATGGTTGTTAATATTTTACCAAATCTGAAATTCTACCATTCCATCTTCCTTCAATGATGTCATCTCCACTTAATTATTCACAAAGTCGTTGGGTTAAGAAACAACTATGCTTAAATTTTTGTCTCAAACGTTTTAGATAATCTAGCTCTAAAGATCCAAATCACCAGGTTGCTGCAAATCCCCCACCTTTTCCTGTCTAATTTGACCTACCTCATGTTCAAGATCATCAAAAACCTCATGAGTCCAAAATTATGATCCAGCTTTTCTTTTTTAATCTCCCACATGTTACATAGTAATAAGCAAAGGAAATTCTCATAACAAGTGCTCAAAAAATACTTGTATGGTGAATGAGTACACCAGGAGTAAGAAAAATAAATCCCTAATCCTTTGTTCACCTTGTGCCAGGTATCATGCCTGGATTAAAAGAGTGGATTCAAACATACTTGACCACCTCTCTTTACAAATAATATCAAGCTATTGAACTAATTTCTGAAAGGTGTGAGATTACTTGGCATATCTCTCTTTTTTAATTCTTTTTTTGATTTACTTCCAGGAGTTCCACATTTTCTCATTATCTCTCTTTTCCTGCAGCCATTTGTGCATATAATTGCTTTTAAACCATAAAGTTGTTGTTACAAATAGTGCTCTCTTTAATGAAGAAGACAGTACTTGACAGATTAATGATATTAAATTATTTAATAACCTCCTATATTTAAATAAATTATAAGAGACACAGTTCATTTGTTTATTTTTAGTCCTCAGACTTTGTATAGGCAGTTAATACATAGAAAGGAATTAGAGCAAACTCATTTCTGCCTCAGGAACTAGAGTTGAGCTCTTCTCCTAGCACTGAATATTTATTTGAATTTCTGTGCAGAGTCAAGCACCAATTACGTTAAAATAATCTAAGCATCTTTAAAATCTAAAGGCCCATTCACTGGGTAAATTGAACGCCAAAGTTTATGGAAATAGTGATTTCATAGAAGCCTGTAGTAACTTGTTCCCTTGGCTAATGTACCCACTGAACTAAACAACACAGATGCAAAATTTTATGGGAAAAATTATATTAGGTAGCCATAGGTGGAAACATCTAAACCTTTCAGCTGGTTCGTCTTAAATAAAGAACAGTAAGTATCATGAAATAAAACCTATAATTAGGTTTATGATCTCCAAAGACTAACCATTCCTAATTTTAGAAAACAGGCCTACCTGTTCATTCAAATTTATAAAAAATGAGAATTTGCTTAAGTGTTTTCTATTTACTCCTTTAATTCTCAAATTCGATTAAATTTTAATCTTAGAACTGTTTTGAGTCTTGGGCTTTTTTTCCTATAGTTTATTTAACTTAATATTCTCAGAGGGTGGGGTTTTGTGTATGTTTACTTGTTTTTGTTTTTACTCAATACAAATACAAATACACTCCACCTAACTTCCTTTCTATATTTCCATTGGTTTTGTAAAATAATTTAAAGCATGTGTACAGACTTGAATGGAACTCATTGTAGAAATACCTAAGTATTTAGTGAGAAATTTTCACTTGGTGTATATGAAATGTATCTTTTGTAGATAAGTTTTAGAATCTACTCATTCTTGACTTATGGATATAAAACCTAGGGTGCCTGGGTGGCTCAGTCAGTTGAGCATCTGACTCTTGGTTGTGGCTCAGGTCATGATCTCCGGGTCATGAGATGCAGCCCGGTGTCAGGCTCCACACTTAGCATGGAGCCTGCTTGAGATTCTCTCTCTCTCTCTCCCTTTGCCCCTCTTCACACTGGCTCACTCTCTCTGTCTCTATCTCTCTCACTCTCTCAAATAAATAAATAAATCTTTGAACTGGATATAATACCTAATTTTCTTTTTTTTTTTAGTTTTATTTTATTATGTTATGTTAGTCACCATACAGAGCATCATTACTTTTTGATGTAGTGTTCCATGACTGTTTGTGTATAACAGCCAGTGCTCCATGCAATATGTGCCCTCCTTAATACCCATCATCGGGATGACCCATCCCCCCACTCCCACCCCTCTAAAACCCTCAGTTTGTTTCTCGGAGTCCATAGTCTCTCATGGTTCATCTCCCTCCCCGATTTCCCTCCCTTCATTTTTCCCTTCCATCTCCTAATGTCCTCCACACTATTCCTCATGCTCCACAAATAAGTGAGACCATATGATAGTTGACTTTCTCTGCTTGACTTATTTCACTTAGCATAATCTCTTCCAGTCCCATCCATGTTGATGTAAAAGTTGGGTATTCATCCTTTCTGATGGCTGAGTAATATTCCATTGTATATATGGACCACATCTTCTTTATCCATTCCTTTATTGAAGGGCATCTCAGCCCTTCCACAGTTTGGCTATTGTGGACATTGCTGCTATGAACATTGGGGTACATATGGCCCTTCTTTTCATTACATCTGTGTCTTTGGGGTAAATACCCAGGAGTGCAATTGCTGGGTCATAGGGTAGCTCTATTCTTAATTTTTTGAGGCACCTCCACACTGTTTTCCAAAGTAGCTGTATCAACTTGCATTCCCACCAACAGTGTAAGAGGGTTCCCCTTTCTCCACAACCTCTCCAACATTTGTTGTCTCTTGCCTTGTCAATATTTGCCATTCTAACTGGTGTAAGGTGGTATCTCAGTGTGGTTTTGATTTGAATTTCCTTGATGGCTAATGATGATGAACATTTTTTCATGTGTCTGTTAGCCATTTGTATGTCTTCTTTGGAGAACTGTCTGTTCATGTTTTCTGCCCATTTATTGACTTGAATTGTTTTTTGGGTGTTGAGTTTGAGAAGCTGTCATTTAGAATATCTAATTTTCTAAAATGTATTTATCTATTCAATTTATGCTCTGGTTATATCACTTGTGATATTCACTGTAATTTTATAAAATATTTTTTTAAAGTTCAGCACATAAAGAAGTACCCCATTAGGTATATTTACTCAGATTTGGATACCATGACAATAAGTATTATGATTGCTATAGCCATAGAAAAAACCTTGAGACATTATACTTGCTTTCCTTAAGGTTCTATATGGTGGTGGCTAGGTGCTCCTCATTTGAGTATGAATGTTCAAAACTGGCATAGGGATGCCTGGGTGGCTCAGTTGGTTAAGCAGCTACCTTCAGCTCAGGTCATGATCCCAGGGTTCTGGGATTGAGTCTCGCATCGGGCTCCCCGCTCAGCAGGGAGCCTCCTTCTCCCTCTGCCTGCCACTCCTCCTGCTTGTGCTCTCTCTCTCTCTCTGACAAATAAAAAATAAAATCTTTTTAAAAAAACTGGCAGACTTGAAGAAAAATTTTAAAACCATCATTTTTAAAAATGTATTTTCAAATTTGGAGGAAAAAATAAAAAATAAAAAACAAGAAAAAAATGTATTTTCTGAGTAACCTCTAAAGAAATGAATGCCTTAGGTAAACTTTATTACTCACTTACAGTATTTTTTTTAAGATCTTATTTATTTATTTATTCGTCAGAGAGAAAGAGAGTGCACAAGCAGGGGGAGTGGCAGGCAGAGGGCGAAGCAGGCTTCCTGCTGAGCAAGGAGCCCCATGCAGGACTCGATCCCAGGACCCTGGGATCATGACCTGAGCTGAAGGCAGACAACTGACTGAGCCACCTAGTCATCCCACAACATTTATTTTGAATACATTTTGTGTCTTAGCTTTGTCTTCCACATTTTCTACAATCTTCAGCTCAGGACTGTAGTCAAAGTTTCCATGGCTGCTTATCTCTCTTTATATAAAGTTCCCTCTCTCTCTCTCTCTCTCTCTCTCTCTCTCTCTCTCTCTCTCTGTCCTAATAGCCTCTTCTTGTAGGACACAAATTGTATTGGATTAGGGCCCACCCTAATGGCTGCAGTTTAATTAATTACCTTTTTAAAGGCCCTATCTCCAAATACAGTGATATTCTGAAGTACTGGGGGGACCTCAGCATATGAATTTTGGGAGAACACAAGCCCATAACTACCACAAAATTCTAATCACCCCAAACTCAAAGTCTTTCTGGCTCTTTTCTTTCTCTTCCTCTTTCCATTCAAATATGTTTTGTATAAATTCTCCTGGGACACTTTTCCCTGCTCTCCGCATCTACTCTAACAGAGGTCTCCTACCTATACTGTTATTATAACATGCTAACAAACTCTACAATACCATCTACACATTTGCTGCCATTTCCGTCTTTCTAAAACTAAGCAGTAGTAATGTTACATCAACTCAAAAATCTATAGTGACTCCTAAATTATTGTTTAACATTTGCCTAATAATAACTTAGACTGCTTTTTAAAGATGCCCTTTGCTTGCCTTTTAAGGCCTTCCTTGATCTCCTTCCAATGAGGGCTCCAGTATTATGTCCCAGGACTTCTTTGTGGAATCTTTAGTCTTTAGAACAGTGTATTTTATATTGTAGGTAAAAAAAAAAAAAACTATTAGTGAACCATAAAACTAATTTTGACAAGCATTTTAGAAACCAAAGAATGAGATGGGATGGAATGGAATGGATGGAATGGAACGTATCAGAATAATATTTTAGGGGCACCTGGCTGGCTCAGTCGGTTAAGCGTCCAACTCTTGATTTCAGCTCAGGTCATGATCTCAGGGTCGTGAGATCAGGATCGCATCCAACTCTGCGCTCAACACAGAGTCTGCTTGTCCCTCTACCTCTGCTCCACCCCCTGCTCACTCTCTCAAATAAATCTTTTAAAAAAATAAAAAATAATTTTAAAGAATAATATTTTAATAAGTATTTAAATACTCATACATGTTACAAAGTTTGGGCTCTTTTTTTCTTCCCCACCAAATTATTCCTTAAGACTCTTCTGAGTTCTTTCTTTATTTGAAAATTTTCCTTCTTTGAATATTTTCAAGAAGATACTATTACTTTATACATAATTAGATTGTGTACTATATGAATATAAATTACACTGATTTCCCCAAGCAAAAATTGAATTCGATGCATACAAGTCCTTGTTTTCTGAAAATTTTCCTCTGACTACTGACTGACATGTGGGTTCAGAACCTGTAAGTATACCACATGGCACCTGTGCACAGCAGCCTGACAGTAGTAAAAGTATTAAGAACACCATATTTCTCAGCATTTATCAGATTTTGAAACCTCCTAAACAGCCATCACTGGGCAATTTTTAATTTAACACTGAATGGACCTCAGCTATTAGTCATAGACAAGTGTTGCTGTAGGTACCTAAAAAGATTTGTGTTGTTTAATCATCAACAGAGCCAGAGCACTACAAACCAACACAAAATAAAGACCTAAGAGTGAAAACAGAAGTGAAATCTGACTGTTAAAGCAATAGACTTAAGGGGATGGAAGACCCTCTTTGGCAGGATAAGGTAAGAATATAACAAAATATCAGGTTCCAGAGAGCAGAGTATCATGAAAATCAGCAAGTTATTTCTGATATATTTTCTTTTTTAAAGGAAAGAGAAAAATAAAGCAATTCCATATAATTAAAAATAATTTTAAATAATCGTATCTATTCATTGATGCTGCAAAGTAGCCTTTACCCTGAGTTGGGTCATCTCTCCCCTGGGAGTCCTTGCTCTATATTTCAAGTGACACTAAAGAGATCACCAAGACAGAGAAGGGTTTGTCTCACAATAATCAAAACATGAATACATGTGAAGACTCTTTTACTTGTTACAAAATACAAAGAAACATTGGATAAGGAATTAAATCTAGTTAAATCTGGATGTCATCTGGATTTTTGTGGCACTGGAAGTTGTAGCCAGGCAAGATTTGTGCTTGAAAGAAAATATAGAGACCACAAAGAAATGAAGAGGGTACACCTCAAGTTACAGAAAGATATACATTTTAAATTGTGTTCCTCATTGTCAACATAATTATAAGACTAATGCTTAGATATTTATTGTTTCTCTTTAAACAAGTCTCTAAGATCTCGTTTCCATTTCCACTGTGGATCAGTGGTTTCAAATGCATAAGAATCACCTGCAGAGTTTGTCACCCAGGCAAGCCAGGACCCTGCCTCAGCCAGAGACTAAGGAAGTTCTATGTTTTGGAGTGCCATCCTTGAAATTGTGTAAGTCTCCCTCCTGTGCATGGGATTGCAGTGCTTTTTAAGTGGGGCACCTAAGCCTGAACTCCTCTTGGGAGCACTTTCCAAACTTCTAGTGGAGTAGATCAATGTCACAAGGAGCTCTAGGGCTTGTTGGCTTAAGTCTGTCCCCAGGCCAATCCAGGCCACAGCGCCAGGAATGCAGCATGACAAGTGGATCACTCCTAGTAACCAGAGCGGTGGGATTGTGTTGTTGTTGTTTGCATAGTTGCCTGAAACTGGACAAACAGAATAGCGTTAACACACAGAGTTTGAGTAACCATCACTCATGTTGTCAGGCACAGGAAGAGTTCAGGGTTCAGAGCTTCCAGTGTTCACTGCTAACCCTTGGCCTTAAGCCACAGGTGGGCCAGTGTGATAACTCATGGACATCTAAATGCTGCCTATAGAGCAGCCTCTAGTCTACAGCACCCACAGCTATCAGGGTGAGAGCAGGCATTCTTTGTCCCCCACACTGTCACACCAACCCCTCTAAGGCTCCACACTTCATACCAGGTAGTCCTCCAGGAGGTGTCACTCATGTCCTTTAAGGACTTTGAGACTATTTTCTCCTTAATACTAATGGTCCAATGCTGTCCTCTTTTGCTTTTGCTAAATGTAGTGATGCCATGCTCTCCTAGACTGGCCTTGACACATGCCTGACAAGGAATGGGCGTTCCTTGTATAAATGAGATTATTCTTATTACTCTAACCAGAGATCCTATGGCTATCCCCTTCGTTAGTAGCAGTGTGAAAAGCAAGGGTAGAGTCAACACTGAACGAGATCACAGTCTAGAAATGCAGTGATTATGGATTAAAGAGTTCAGGGGAAGACATGATTGAAAGAAAGGTTGATCCATGATTAAATGCAAATGGCATTTATAATGTGACCAGAAAACAAATAATCATTCACAGTTCCCTGAATTCTCTGCGCAAGACTTGCACTTGTGGTCATCATCAACAAAGCACAGTAAAACTTTTGAAAGAGGCAATGGAAGCTAGTATTTATGGGCAGCATGATGGATGAGGCATCACCATAAGTGATGACATACTCCACAGTAAAGAAGTGGCATGAGGGCATCACTTCAATACAAACACATTCCAAAGGGCCGTGATACTGTAAGAAATAACAGCATTGCTATCCTTTTCTCATGATGGGAGAAATAAAATTATCCAAGAATGATGTAGTTGACCACCAAGAACATAAAGAAATGGTTCCTAGATCTGAATTTAAAGAGATGGTGCTTGGATTCTATAATGAATCTTCACATGTACCAACTGAACAATAAACAAATAACTAAGTACCTCTTCCTAACTCTATTTTTTTTAAATCATCATTCATAATCCCTGCTCTTCACATGGGGCCATGAATTTTGTAATACATTTGTAATAAAATATAGACAGGTGTCTGCAAAAATATTTACCTGAGGAACGCCAAACCTCAGAGGCAATCTTGATTCCCAATTCCCTCCCAGTTCATCTCTCTCTGTCTCTCTTTCTTTCTGCCTTCTGCTGCCCACCTCCCAACTCTACCCCAACTTCCATCTCCTAACCAGCACTGAGGCCAGAGTGCAAGACTCCATCTATTTTCCTATCTGGTGATTTTACAAAACCTTGATAAGCATTTGTGGTGCATAATACATGGGACCCAGACAATTATGTCCTGATTTTTTAAAAAACAATTGTTGTTTAATTTAGAAGTTTACCATAAAGTAGGATGACAGAAAGACCTCCTTGATGAAGAAGTTTAAGTCTCCTCTTTCTGATAAAGCCAGCTGATGAACAAGTTTGTTGCCCAGGATATCCAAAGGTTGGAGTCAGCTGGTTGGAATAGTGTTGGCTGAGAAACTAATTTTGAAATCATTTCAAGTTGGGGCACCTGGGTGGCTCAGTTGGCTGAGCATCTGACTCTTGATTTCAGCTCAGGTCATGACCTCGGGGTTGTGAGATTGAACCCCACATCTGGCTCCACACTCAGTGGGGAGCCTACTTGAGATTCTCGCTCTTCCTCTGTCCCTGCTCTTTCTCTCCCTCTCTCAAATAAATAGATAAATGTTTTTTTTTTAAAAAGAAATCATTTCAAGTTATTCTTTTGTTCAAAAAAGTACTGAGGTTGCTTAGAGTTGTACATATGCTCATGAAGACATCTGATTGTAAGCAGCTGAAGGCTTCTAAACATCAAATTGAGAGCGATTTTAAGCCATCATAATTTAGCTTTGAAAGTAAACTTTGTGGAGAAATGAATCTTAAATTAAAACACTGAGATAAAACATAGAAAAATACATCAATTCATGCCCATATAGTGTATCTTGAAATCTTGCTTATGATGGTATTTTCTTCCAAGGTATAGATCTATGTATAGATAATTTGGGGTTAATAAGTACTCCATTATAATTTTAATAAAAGGTTTTTATGTATTTTGTCAAAAATATATCATTCTTATGCTGGAGAGTTTGTGTTTAGCCTTATCACAATATCCTGCATTTGAGGAATATAGAACTGCTAAGGTTATTGATTTAGTGAAAGACATTAAATTTGGCAAAGTGCTTTGGAGAAATTAACAAACTCCTAAAGTCTGGCCTTCAGATCCAAACCCTTCTTATCAATATTAGGAGTGAAGGAAAAGCTCCTTTCTGAGTCCAGTGCTATCTTAAGAAGATATAACTTCCAGCCTATTTCCACCACCTCAGTACTTCTTTCTTATCCTCTTACCTCCTGTCCTCTCAACCCTTATCTCCATGCTCCCATTAAATTCTAATGTCTGCATCTGGTCAGAGTAAAACACAAATAGTACTTAGCAAAGACCTAGATAACCAGTAAGTCAAGGTCAGTGGTCCCAAAGAAAGCCCCTTTATGATTCTCCTTACAAGAAAAAGGCAGCTGGAAAAAAAAAAAAAAAGGTATACTTCATGCAATGGGAAATGGAAAACATATTGAATGCATTTGAAATGGATGATTTGAATATAAAGAAAATCCCTTTCTCCCTCAGTTGCTCTTCCACCACAAGGAGGGCATGAAACTTTAGAATGAGTCAAGAGGGCCATAAGACATGAGAAAGTTTTAAACTATTCCAAATCATTATCCATATGTGGATTTTAAAAACCATTACTCCTATGAGATTGTTTTTCATTTCTAAGACTCCATAGGGCATTCTTTGGTCTTATATCCTATATTCCTCCTCTGTTTGGATGTTATATAACAGTACAAAAACTCTATAGTTCATTCTGATGAACAGCTTTATTTACTTGGGAATATGATCCTCATCTCAGAAGGACTTTGTAACATTTGATACAAAGGTCACCATTGCTATACTGCTTACAAATTACAATTTTTAATAGCCCTTCTGCCCTACTCTTTACCCCCATCACCCACATATGCCTAGCATGAAAAGAAGACCTGTTCTTCTAGCAGTTTGAATATAAAACACTTAAGTTTTTGTTTAAATGAAAATTATTTTCAATGAGGCCTCTTGTTCAATTAATGTATATGGAAACTTGATGGAAGCTACGGCCTATTCTGCTATTATGTTGCTGATCTGTGAATATGATATTTTTAGATATATTTTTAATTTACCATATCCTATGCTAAAATTAGACTAAAATTTTCTCTCCATCAAAAACTATGGCCAATTTTCAAATATCTACTGAGAATCTTATCTAAGTCAACATGATAGCCACATAGAAGAAAAACTATGATCCCTGCTCTGCCTTAGCTTAGATGAGCTAAGTGAGAAATTATGCTCTCACGCACACAAAAATAATGATAATGAATAAATAATTATGAAGAGTTCTCTAGACTGGCCCCTAGTATTGCAAATCTAAAGGCCTGTAGAAACCAGGTTGACTGTGACAAGTAGAGAAGAGAGCACATGCTCCATCTTGCTAAGTATCCACTACTGACTCTACACAATATTCTTAGAAATGTGGCCCTTTTCTCCCTCTCCCCTACCCCCCCCCGCTAGTGCACTCTCTCTCTCTCTTTCTCAAATAAATTAAAAAAATCTTAAAAGAAAAAAAGACAAGAAATGTCGCCCTTGATTTGTCAATTTTGGCTTTTCAAAAATGTATTATCAGATTTTGTATGTGAAATCTATCCACTTAAAATGTTGGCCATAAGTCAATTAAAAAAAAAAAAAACAACTCCATAAACCAAACCAAAAACATGCTAACAGCCATCAGTTTGCAAGTCCTCATCTAGACCACTGACTTCTAACCTTGTTTATTACCAGCATCATTCAATTATTTGTGGTTTCTACATTTAACAGGAGCCCTTCTGTATGCCTGCTTCCTCCTCCTATTTATTCACCGGGGTGTGGTGGGCTCTTCATTACTTCATTTCCCAGAAAATTCTCCTGAACCTATGAAAATATACTTCTCTAAGCTTATGATCATGATGCAAAGTTACAAGAAATAAGCCCTGATACAAATCCATAATTATAGTAGGATGCAATTCTGTGAGGATGAGAACAGACAGATAAATAGACACATAGATAACTGATTGTAAGGAAATAGGCCAAAATATCTCCAGCGTATTCCTCTGGATAGTGAGAGGACAGGTAAAATTTTAAAAATAAATTTCTGTGTTTTGGGCAATAAATATATATATTATGTATATATCCATTGAAAGAGTATTCAGAGTACACTCTGCCTAGAGGTATAAGAGTGGGGATATATGGGAAGGACGGAATTAGGGGGAATCACATTTTTTCTGAAAGGGAGTTACAAGATTGTGTCAAGGTTTTTTCAAGTGCAATTTTTTTTAAGGTTTTATTTATTTATTTGAGAGAGAGAGCACGAGTGGGGGGCAGGGGCAGAGGGAGAAGCAGACTCCTCACTGAGCAGGGAGCCTGTCACAGGACTTTATCCCAGGACCCTGAGATCATGACCTGAGCCAAAGGCAGCCACTTAAGCAACTGAGCCACCCAGGTGCTCCTCAAGTACTATTTAAATCTGTTAGATTTATAAATGTTGTATGAATAAAAACTAATTTTCACTAACAAATAAGTGTACAATTCAGTTGTCTTTTTCTTTTTAGAGGTGGGTATACATTGCCTACCAGGCCTGTCCCAACCTGGTACCATGGAAGGAAGAGACTGTTCTGCGAGTCTGTGTAGTACATCCCACATGGCTCCATCTTTCATGCTGGTATCATCAGAGTTTTTGAGGCCCCATGTATCACCATGCTCACCTCAAGGACTATTCTTTTTTACATACACAATTCACTTTAACACGTTGGAGAAAAATATGATTTGGCTGAGAAATCTCAAGAGAGCCTTTTCCACAGAGTGGGCAGCACCATCCTGTGGAAACATGCATCCCCCTAGTCATCAGATGTGACTTCACGCCTCTGAACCTCATCATTTTCTTCCTAAAGCAAATGTCCACATCTTTGCAAAACAATGTATCATTTAAAAATATTTTTGAATAAAATAAGGTACACAGAGACTAATACAAATATTTAGATTACATTTTCAAGTTCACTATTGTATTTTTAATTTGTTTGTTTTTGAAATTTACCCCTTTTCTTTCAAGATAACCTTTCCTATGTTCCTTTCCCGCAAGCCTTTTTCTTTTCTATCTTTCCCCTTTCTTTTTTGCCTTTTCTTTCTCTATTTTTCCCTTAATGGAAAGGTAGGTGAACATAAGAAATTCACATTTATCAATTGAAATAAACCTCATATTCATCATAAATGAAAGGACAAACTAATATATATATTCATGTACACAATTACACACCTCTTAATATTTAATGTATCACCTAAGAGTGGATTTGACAAGTGACAAAATATAAGAATGACTTAAATAAATAAAACTTATTTTTCTTAAATAATAATGCCAAAGGTAGGTATTTCCTAACATTAGTTTAGCAATTCTAAAACACCATCAGGGACCCAGGCACTTCCCATTCTCCTCCCCTACCATTTGAATGGTTTTGACTTTCATCTTCTTGCTTGTTACCTCTTAGTTACAAGCTCCAGCTCATGCTGGAACCCCAAACATCACATCAACACTATAAAAGAAAAGAAAATATGAACAGTAGTACCAGATGCTTTGCCCTTTCATCAAGAAAGAAAAGAGCTTTCCCAGAAACCCCTGTAGACATTCACTTTGATCTCATTGGTTAGATTTTAACCTTTCAAGTCATTAGAACTGTTACATGGCCTAACCTAGCTGCAAAGGAAACTGGGAAAGAGAATATACACCTAGAGTTAATGCTGCATCAAATGAAACTCATTTTTTGTTAACAGTAAGGAGAAAAATAGGTATCAAGTAAGCAAATAACAGTATTTGCCACAGTGACCTATTTAAAGAATAGCTAAATTATTCCCTACTGTAATATACCCCACCTCAACTAGGCTAATAGAGGATCTAGAAAGACCCTTAGAAACTTATCTGAAGAATAAATTTAAATTATCTCTAACTAGCATAATGATTGTTTTTAGTGGAGTACCTTTGAAGTGCTCTGATGCTTCTGAAAAAAAAATGTGTTAGCATATAATAATTTTCCTTACCCAAATTTTTGCCCCACTGAATTAGTAATACTTATAAAGAAAGGATTTGCTTTGTAAAGATAAACTTGAGCCCAGATTATTCATATTTTACCAATTCAAATTCAATAGATGGTGAATGTTCTATTACTACATTGCTTTAAAATAAATCATGATAATTAATTCAAAGTGTTAAATTCAGATATTGAGGTTGGATATTTAATAAACCATGGACAGTATTAAACTCCCATTGAAATGACAAAGTATTTCATTTCAAATCCTTTATAGTTTACAATGTCCTAATAATGCAGTTTTCACTACATGGAAGTAGTCAAAACCTGTGATATTGAAAACAGAATTTACACACCATAAACAAGTCATAGTAGGGTCTCACATTGCCAGCAAAATAATAATGATGACTCCAAGTAAGCCTAATTTCCTGATTTCTAAGATTGGTAAATTCTCTCTGGGAAGAAGTTGCTTAACTCATATACTCCTACTGTTGCTTTCTTTTCTAAATTTTCTGGAATGTACACATGTCAAGAACCTAAAAACATATGAATCACTTTTCCTTGTTTTCAATTATGCCACACTTCTCAATTTTTCTCTCTCTCCTTTCAGGCCTTCTCTGTACTATGCAAATTTTCCCTTACCCCCAACCTTCTACAACCTCCCATTTTTCTTTTCCCCCCCTCATCTTACCAACCCCACCAATTGTCTTCCTTTTAAATTTCCTTGAAGTGTGTTCCAGGTTTCTCAGAAAGTTAGCAGCGGAACCAAAGGGAAGAGATCTGGTTCCATAACCCTAAGGCGGGGTGCTGTCCAAGTGCACCTTATAATTTGGATTTGGCTGGTGCATGAATAACAACCTAAATTACTAACACACTGCCTTAAGAGCTTTATGATTTCAGTGGTTTTTGTTTATTTGTTTTAGGAGGGATTTCCAGCCCTTGCCCCTCTTTCTTACTCTCACTTTGCTTTTTTTCCCATTTCAATGTAGTTGTTTTTAGATATTTGATACTAAATTATTTAAATTAAACTTATGTGACTGAGAGGATTTTCACTCTTTGAAAATGGAAGGGCCTCTGGGTAAAAGCCAGCCCCCACCCCTCCCCCCCCACCACTCACACAAACCATCCATCCAGTACAAGGCTAAAGTAATAGATTCTGAGATGGGCTGCAAAGAAGTGAGGGATTTTTCCAAATAAAACTCCTTTTTAATATTCTTTAGGCCTCTTTAAAGAGCCAAAGTATGTGTCATTAAATTAATCTTTAAAGTGCCTCTTTAAATGACTAACAAGTCTCATTTCAACTGTTATGGCATAAAATTTAAATGCAATTATACACAAAGAAATTGCTTTCTCCCTTTGTACCTGATAATGACAAGGTCATAAGTTGCCCTAAATCTATATTCTTTGCTTAGCCATTTGCAATATAGTTTATTGTAGGTATTAAGTGCTATTTAATGAAATAGCTTATAATATTAAGAAAGTGTTCTGTTCTCTAGAGGTAAAATGGCAGCAATTCAGACCTTTACCCCAAAGCTTTTTGAAAAATGAAGGTTCCCACTTGGTTATCATACATGAATTAATTGTGTAGCTATCTGAATACTTCCTCTATCCGTCACTCTCCACATTTCTGGATTATCCAAACAAAGCCTTAAGGCACAACTTTGCCTTCCTTAGAAGAGGTCTTAATCATGAGCACTAGATAATTTTTGTTCAGTTTATTCACATATTCATTCCTTTTTGTAACACATGGAATCTGCTTATGTTTTGCTTATGTTAGGAAGGAAAAGTCACAAAGAAATAGACTGTCAGAATCAAGTCAACCAGGGAGTATAGCAATCACTTTAACAACTAATTATATAACATAATAAAATAAAATAAAAATAAAAAATAAAATAAAACAACTAATTACACTGCAGTTCCTAAAACATACCAAATAATTTAAAAGAAAAAGGTGAGGAGGAGTCTAATGGCTTGAAAACTAGAATGTATTAGTTTTGAAATTTTTTTTTTTTTCCTGGAACTGGAAATGACTTTGGAGATAATCTAGTCAGACTCCTTGCTCTGTAGGAACTGAAACCCAGAGAGTTAAAGTGACATCCCTGCAGTTCCCAGTCTGTTCCATCGCTTGAACCCAGATGCAGGTGAGGGTTATTTTCCCAGTGACCTCCCACTGAAACTGTGGCCTCTGACACAATGTCTTTACATTCTTCCATAGATGCCATATGGACCTGATAATATGTGCAGTATGCTTTTAAAACATGGCCATTTTCCATAGGTGGGGAATTGAACAGAATGCACATAACTTGTCTTTAGTGCAGCTTTTAATTGAAGGAATGCATATAGTAATATTAATGTGAATAAATATCCAAAGCCAATGTTTCTCAGAATGTGTGTGGTAAGTTTTCAAAACTAGTAGGAATACTCAAATCAATATTAGTGTCTATGTCTGTTTATGACCTGCCAAATGTGAATTCTTTTCTCAAATACACACATGAATTTGCTGTTGATTATTATTTGACAGGACCCATTTTACCTGCAGCAAAATTCAACATTTTACTACCAGTTGAAAGCTAATCAATACTTTTTGTTAAAGCTTCAGGCACAAGAAGCTAATCGTATGCAACACTGATGGATGGGAAATATAAAATCAGATTTACCTGTTTCTGGCCCCCTTTAAAATGATAGTGGGGTTATAATTATCAGATAAGATTTGTCACTGAACCATGAGGTTTTGGATTAGCTGTTAGGACATGGGAGTTTCAGCAAACATTGATTATGCCTCTGATAATATTTTTCACACATAATAAGATGGTCAATGTCAGGTTAGGTAAAAGAGTAACTGAAAACTTTATTGTGGCTCAGAAAGGTGAAACAATAGAAACTATCCAAGAGATTAAAATCTGGCTTTTGGCTCAATTTAACAAATGAAAACTTGAAGAGGAAACTTGTATACTAATAGAGAGATTCAAAATTATTCTATCAGCAGATCTTCAGACCAAGAAAAGAAAGCTTATATGTTATTAAATTGAAAAAGTATACATTTGCTTGGGATAATTATTCACCTTCAGTCACATACTTTAGACCTATAATTCAAAAGTGCAGGAAACCAGGATTCCATTATGTTTTCCAAAATGCTTTTCAGTAACTTAAATATTACAGAATAGCTGACTATAAATGCCTCTGAGAACTTAAAAATTGTATCACTTCTCCAGATTATGTGTTTTAAAACTTGACTCTCAGAAATAACAAGATACTGTGATCACATTTCACAGAGATAACAAAGACAGGAAGCCAACATGCCACATGAAAGATTAGTTCTTTAATCATGTTTTTCTCTTGCCTGTATTTTTGAAATGTTGATATTCATGTTGCATCTATCATATATTATCCAGGCTCAATCAACAACTCACCTCTTTAAACTATTAATGATAAACTAAAGCATTTATTAACATAATGGTTGATTTACATCTTAAACCTAATTCCCAATCTAACACTTTAATATAAAACCAAGCACTGGAATAAACAGCATTAGCTTTTCCTTGCTAAAATACCAAGGGTGGCTTTAAAATAAGTCAGTTTGCTGTTGTAACGTATGAATTAATGTGCCTTATAAATATGCCTTGTTAACTGATTAATGAAATGCTTATAATTGCAAATTGTAAATTAAACTGAGGCAGATGGATAGATAAACGAATCTATTTGAAATGTACTTCCTTCCTATTGCATTAAACTAGGCCTTATTTTGGGCTTGGATAATAATAAGTTTTCAGGTAATTTGAAGTAATTTTCTGCAGTGAGCACTGATCACACCCTCAATCAGCCTTAGTGACTAAAATGAACATTGTTCTCCATCCCTATCCCCAACACATTAACTCAAAATTGATTTTTTTAAACTCATTTTTCCAGAATGGTGCAATCAGCAGGTGATCACTTCAGGAAGAAAGCCAATGTGTTCATTCAGGTTCTTCTTATTTTTCCCAGGCCCCCAACAATGATGGCTTGTGATCGTATATGGCCTACAAATTCACTATGGATGTTAGTTGGTTTTCATCGATGATCCTCCTTCTTGCACCTATTTTCATAATAATCCCTTGAGACTGCTACCCTCATCCATTTATATAACACAAATGTAGTAAGTGCTGGCTATACAAAGCCATGACACAATGTTTTGAAGGAAAGCACAGTCTACATGGGAAACAGATAAATGTATGATTTAGCGGAATGCAATGTAAAGACCACTGAACTGGTGGTTTGGACAAAAGGAGTAGGGATTACTTGAATGGGAAAGAGGAGAAATCATTTGAATAAAACTTGAATGAAATATCATGAAATGTCTCAGATTGGCACAGCATTTCAGGCAAAAGGAAAAGTTTGAGCAAATAACACAGAGTTTAATTCCCCTTTCTTAAAATTTAATTTAAGTCATATTATACCACTACATCTTTTCCAAAAAATGGGCAGAGTGAATCAAAAAGCACTCCTAGTGGAGATACTTAGAGCTAAAAAAGAATTAAAGTCAACAAAATAAAAGAGAAATAAAACAGATGGGAAAGAAACAGTCCTTTTAGAAGAAATCAAGTAGATAAAACAAAAGCAACTTGGCTTTGAAATTGCGTATCTGTATTGGCCAATGGGAAATAGTTCAAAATTCATTCTAACACAAGATGGCTCCAGGTCAGAACGTGTGTCTCTATACTTACATGTCTATTGTGAAATTTCTGTAAGACTGGGATTTTTCATAAACACATCTTACCATTTTTGAGATGTGCCTACCACGGTATATTTAAGAAGATAATGAAATACTTGTGTGAAAGAGTGTGAAGTGAGAACAGAGGATGATAGAGAGTTGCATCTAACCGAGAGTTTTCTCTGGAATAAATCCAAAACTTAGTCCCAAATGATATGAAAAGAACTAGCTTGAATAAAGACTTGGGTTGGAGAAGATCATGCTCTCCCATAGCCTGGTTTGAGTTCCTTAATAAAGTGCTAATTTGGGGCGCCTGGGTGCCTCAGTCATTAAGCGTCTGCCTTCATTTCAGGTCATGATCCCAGGGTCCTGGGATTGAGGCCCACATTGGGCTCCCTGCTCAGCGGAAAGCCTGCTTCTCCCTCTCCCACTCCCCCTGCTTGTGCCTCTGCTCTCGCTGTCTCTCTCTCTCTGTCAATAAATAAAATCTTTAAATAAGAATAAAATAAAGTGCTAACGTATTCATTTTTTAAAAAAGAAGTAATACCTGTCCTACCAATTCACACAGTCAGTCAAAGTATTTATTATGCACTACTCATTGTACATTCTAACTGAGCCTTGTCTTGTAATGGTAAGTGCAATGCCTGCATACACGCTGATAAAAGAAATACCTAGTACCCTGCACATGGGTAATGGCCCTCAAACATTCACCAACCACCAGCCTGATAATCCAGTGCACCTACCCTATCATGCTTTGCATCTGTCCTTTGCAAACTACTGATCCCTTGATCTGAACTTTACCATAGGCATCTCTGCTTTCAAAGACCGAATAGACATATTTCTCTATTTCTGCTCTTGCTGTTTATCATCTGCTCATCCTCTGGCCATGTACCCAATGCTGAGGAAGGGATTATCACCCCATCTCACTCCAGACCTCATCCGGTTTGGGGCAATAAAGACCACTGCTGTGGGATGGACATAAAACTAGTATAACAGGTACTACAGGTCGTATGATGATCACACCCAGGTACTCATTTTCTAATGGGTAACACACGAAGAAGTGATCATAATGCATTAACATAAGTGTTTTTAAAGTACATATTTAGAAGGAAAAGAGGATGAATGAGTTGCAGATAAAGAATATCTGAGAGAGAAGATCAGCATAACAATGTGAAGACTAGGAAAATAAAGTACCAAAGCATCAGGGAAAAGAAGAAATGGTGTGTCTGAGCAACTGCACACATTCTTCTAATAAGGACAACATAGATAATTCCTACAGTTTTTTTCTACAAGCAGCTACTAATAGTTTGGAAAAAGAAAATGGGTTAGGATATGAGTTAGCAGACTAAAATTGCTATAAAGAATTATAATAGCAGCTAAGAAGACTGGAAGAGACTGTTGATGAGATAAAAGACTGTCAAATGACTTTCAGAATCCAACTACAATTAAAAATCTAGAGTGCTCATGGTTCTGCAATTTTTCCAGCATCACTTGTCAATACTAGAATCAAAGATGAAAATAGAAAACAGACACAACAAAGTTTAAAAAAAGATTTAATAGAGGAAAATGATAGAGAGGAGTAAAAGTATGGGAACTGAGAACAGAGAGAGGCTTCTTGGCTCAGATTATGTGACTTTAGATGCACCTTATAAACTCCAAAGCCCTACGAATTTGGGAGGTATTATCTTTATCATTACTGGAATATTGCGTGTATGTTCCCTATACCCCTTGGAAAATGGTTACAGGTGACAGCAGAACAAGGAGAGAACATACACTTTCATCTCAATTCACAAAAAAACTAAGTATCTAGAATCAAGACCTGAAACTTGCCCTGGAGAAGCTTCCTGTCAATTATGGGAGACAAATATGTAATTAGAGCATTTCAAAATAATATGCTAAGAGCCACATTAAAAATAGGAGAGGCACTTAGTTCAATCTTCCTAGAGAAAATGATACTGAGGAAATTTTGAAATATAAGTAGAATTGAGTCAGGCAGAGGGAACTACAGAGGAAAGGGCAGGAGCCTAGAATATGCATTTAACTAAATAACCAAATCCAAGAAAACAGTCTGCATTATAAAATTTGTATTCTCTGTAAAATTGAGAAGAGCTGATAAGAAGAAAATACCTTGGGTTACTGTTCAGAAAATCTTCCCTTCCCTGCGCCTCCCCACTATGATCACATATATTTCGCTGTTCCACTGATTTCAGAATTGGCCATGTGATTAACTTTGACCTATAGGATGTTAGAAGTGACTCAAGAAAAGACTTGAAATGGGCTTGCCTGCTGGCCACTTGCTCTCTGGCACCTCTGCCAGCACACACTGAGATCATGCCCTGACTTTTCCACCAATCCAAGGAAGACAGGTAGAGGAGCACCACCCGCCCAGCCCCCCAGATCTGATGCTTGGAACCCAGCCAGGTCCCGCCTAGATCATTTCACTCCAAGCTAGCTGATGGGCCTATGAGTGAATGTAAATGAGTCTTAGTTTAAACCTCCCACTTTTAGAGTGCATGTTATGTAGCAATAGCTGCCTATACATTGTTGAGCAGGGCTGTCACTGTGTCCAATCCCTGTTTAATTTCTTACTCTTGCTTCATATTCTTTACAAATTTGCTGCTTACTTTTGTAATAAAGAGAATTTTTTTAAAAATTAATCATATACATAAAATATGTCATTTATGACGCAGGAATCTCTCAAAAGGTTATAATGTCTCGTATCTTTCCTCTTAATTGTCACTCATTAACTGTATCTTGAGGGTTGTTTTAAGTCACTGTCATTCTCAATTGTATTTCTACATGAACTTCCTTTGAGGATCCTAAAGCATTTCTTCTCAACAAACTTCTCTGGTTACTCCCTCAGGAAAAGATGAGGTCCAGATAGGAAGTTGGAAATACAAGTTTCAGATATACAGAGAATTGATCTAACAAAATCAGATAATTCTATGAAAGTGCCTCGTACAGTGCCTGGTGCATAGCAATAGATGATCAAGAAGGATTTGGGTGCCTGGGTGGCTCAGTTGGTTAAGCAACTGCCTTTGGCTCAGGTCATGATCCTGGAGTCCTGGGATCGAGTCCCACATCGGGCTCCCTGCTTGGCAGGGAGTCTGCTTCTCCCTCTGACCCTCTTCCTCTCGTGCTCTCTATCTCTCATTCTCTCTCAAATAAAAATAAAATCAAAAAAAAAAGAAGGATTTGACTCATGCTCACAGTCTCCCCTAGTATTTTCAGTAGCCAGTTTCAGAAAAGCTCTCATGAGGATTTTCAAATGCATGCTCATTTGCATTTTGGTGGTGGCCCAGGTAAATCATGCCGTCTCTTCAATGATGCAGTTAAGAGAACAAAAAGTCAGGAGGGTTCTGGCCCTTTGGATTTTCATGGAATTTTCAATGTCTGTTTTGACATCTGAGTTTCTGATTTTCTGTGATCTGTCATTTATGAATGCTGAAGTGAATAACTGAGAGCCATTAAACAGCTGCACAATTTGGGGGACTTTTCACAGCCCAGTTGTTGGACTCTGCAGGGGATCAGTGAGGATTAGGCACAAAAAAGCAGACAGGCATTTTAATTAGAGTAATATTAACATTCACAAACTGTCATATTATGGAAATCACTGGCAGTGTGTGAGCTCTGCTACTGAAGCAAAGGCAGGGAAAGCAAAACAATCCGAGCTCAGAATTTCCAGGATTTCCTCAATGGCTGGCAGTGGACAGAGTCGGGTAAGCATCTAGTGTGGCATTCAGGAGAAACAAGAACAGGACTGAAGGAGACATCTAGGGGAATCCCAAGCAAATTTCTGGTTCTCTAAAGCACTTTTATATTATTAAAAGTCATTTCTATAAAGAGCCGGTGGTGTTCTGGTCCCAGGCAATATTTCTTTATTGAGAAAAGGACATTACAGAGACACAGGAAGGTATAATCAATCTATGGCACAGTCCTTGACTTCAGGGACTCTTGATGAAACTTTTTATACACATAGGAACTACACTAAAATAGTATATACATGAGAGGATAACATGTAAGTGAATTTAAGGTAGCTTAATAGCGCTCAAAATTCATTTCTAAATATTACAGCAATAAAGTTACCAAGAATATCAAATGAGGATAACTATAAATAACTTCTTATAAGAAATGAATTTTGAGATGAGTTTTGACAAAGAGGAAGGATAGGATTCGTGAACAAAATAAAAAAAAATGCACAGATAAGAAAATAATATTCAATTTTAACTGCATGTCTTGGGGCGCCTGGGTGGCCCAGTTGGTTAAGCGTCCAACTCTTGGCTTTGGCTCAGGTCCTGATCTCAGGATCGTGAGATCAAGCCCTGCAACAGGCCCTGTGCTCAGCGCTCAGTGCAGAGTCTGCTTGAGATTCCCCTCCCTTTCCCCTGCTTGCAAATGTGTGGGCATGTGTGTGCTCTCTCGCTCTCTTGCTCTCACTCTCTCTTTCAAATAAATATTTTTTTTAAAAAAGGAAACAGGTACTATTTAAAAAAAATATTAATTGCTTGTCTTAAAAGTGCTAAGACAAAAATCATAGGGCACAAAGAAGAAAAAAAATGTAAAGGGCATAAAGTCAACATCACAATGTGTTGATATGATTTCAGGTTTTTATAGTGGTCCTTTGGGTATGGATCTGGTAATATCTCTGCCAAGTGTAATCCCTCCACCACCACTCCTGAAATCAAAGACCCATGTACAGTTTCACAGGGGAGATCCACTTGGAGACAGAGTGGAAGGTCTCCAGAGTTATAAAGGAAGTGGGGTGCAGTGGGAGTCAAAATGGCTGGAGCTCTCTGACTGGTAAGGCACCAACTAACAACACTGTCCCTTAATTGTAGTTCACTGGTGAGATCATTGCGAAAAGCAAGTTCATAACTACTAACTAGGATTAGATGAACTGAGAATGATAAATAACTTTCCCTTAAATCCACACACACACAAAAAAACCCTCCACTCACCACCCCATCATAAAAGTCAGCCTCATCCACATGCACCAAAAACCAAGAAAATGAAACAGGTCTGCACAGTAGATAAATTGAGTGAATATAAAGTTTGTTCTTGCACTCACCCAAAAAAAGGGCTAACAAGTTGTGAAGAGACAGAATTTTTGGTAAATCATTTCTGTATTTCCAGTTTACTTTCATTAACATACCAGTGATTTTCTTTTCATATTATTTTTCACTTGGCCACCTGGAGAGGATTCATTAGAGCAATCCCTCCATAATGCTAAGACTCACTTATATACACATCAAAGAGTGAGCTTTCTAAGAGTTAAACATATCTTTGTTTTTCATGCCCTTATTTTATTAATTTTTTATCTTCTTTATGGTTGGGCTTCTCTAGTATTAGTTCATACTTATTAAAAGCAGATGCTTATATATTTTTCAAATTCTTCAGTCTAGTGACACATGAAGCAGCAAAGCTGATAAGCATGTTTATAGATGAGAAAATATAAGCAGGGCCAAATAAGCTTGGGAAATCAAACTGACTTTTTTACAGCCTAATGATTTTTGAAAATTGATGAAATTTCTATATCCAAGAAAAAATACTAACCTCCCATATTTTGTAGTAATATGTATTCTTATGCAAAAAAAAAATTGCAGACAATTTTTTCAGAAAACCCATCTAGTGAAGTTAGAAAGAGCAATTCAGGAGAGGAGAGTCATTACTCAAGAAATTTTACAACAGTGGATATTGCTTAAAACATGACCAGAAAGTAGCAGTCGTAAGAAGTACAGTAGGATAGGAGATAGAGAACACAGAAGAGTAGAATGAAGTCAAGAAGTAGGAGTGAAGGAGGAGCATCTGGGGGGCTCAGTGGGTTAAGCCTCTGACTCTTGGTTTCGGTTTTGGTCATGATCTCAGGGTCATGGAATAGAGCCCTGCTCTCGGGCTCCAGTGCTCATGGAGTCTGCTTCTCTCTTTCTCCTCCTCCCTTTGCCCCTCCTCCCACTCATGCACACATGCTCTCTCTCTCTCTCTCTCTCTCGCTCTCTCCCCCAAATAAATAAATCTTTAAAAAAAAAAAAAACGATTGAAGGAATGAAATAATGAGAAGTTAACAATAAAAGTGTCAAATTAAAATTCTGCTTTATAGGGCAGTTTTCCTGGCCAAATGCTCATCCACCTCCAGCCCCAGGCTGGTCTTCCTGCATGTACCTCTGTCCTCAGCTTTCCTGCATGTCAGTGCTACCTTAGACTTCATGCCTCCTGCCCTGAAGATGCCACTCTCTTGCTTTATGGTTTAGAGAGATCTTCAGTTATTGCTTATTGGGCAGAATTCATACTCCTCAGTGGGCAATCACCTGATCCCATATGTTCTACAAGGCCTTGTTTTTCACTCAGCGCCACATACAATTCTCTGCTCCAGTCAAGTCAGGCTTTTTGTATCCCTTCTTTTCTTTCCCCCTCCCTTTGCCCTCAATTTACATACTCACTCCAAGCTCTCTACCTTTGATTCCACCATTTCTCTTGTGAAGAATGATTCTGTTCTCCCCAAACTGAAATCTTACACTACTTTCAAGGAAATATGGAAAGTAACAGTCAAATTTTCTCTCTGCTTCTTTATTCAAATTCCTGAGAGAAAATGATCAACCCAGCTATACAGCTCATACAAGAGGATTCAGGCCAGCCTAGGTCCATGTGTCTGCTTCAGATCCCATCCACACTGGCTTGAAGGGAAAGGAGGGCGGTATGCATGAGCAGGTGTATGAGTTGGGGAGTGTCCTGTCTCTACAGGGGGCAGCTATCTAGTGGAAACTCTAACTGGGGGGGGCTCTCATTTAGATGCAACTGTGGGCTGCACTTGCTCATAAGCCAAAATATTTGCTTTTTTAAGTTTCTGTGCTTTTGCACAGGGGATCAGCTGCCTACTGGTACCTCTTCTTAGTTAGCAGAGAAGCTCTTTACTTCTTAATCAGTTTGCCACATCAGGGTAAATGGTTAACAAATGAACTTAGCTCTTTCTATGAAATACTATATCCAGGATCTTGATGAATTTCCATTATTGAAGAAGACATACCTACTGTTTCTAGAGATAATGAATTTTGGCTGGATATAAAACAACCATCAACCTTAATCTTGAAAAATTCAGGTTTAGAGCCAACAGCCTTATAATACTCTGCCTGGTTTAATCTAGCCAGGCAGTGAGACAGATATACAAAACCTCTCACTTGACTTTTTTCTTATTTTTCAGTGAAGGCCAAACGCCTGCCAGTGAAAGCTGAACATTACAAAATGATCAATATATATTATTTCCCCCCAAAAAATGTATTTATAAGTATCTTGTATATCTTTTCTTTACATAAAATATTTTCAACTTCCTTTATGATTCTTCTATGGGTTGGAGTACTTGTCTGCTTTAGTAATAAATAGATCTTTGTCTAAAGTTAAATGTCAAAGCAAGCCTTCCCCAAATTTACTTTATTTCTTTTTAATTTTATTTTATTATGTTATGTTAATCACCATACATAACATCATTAGTTTTTGATGTAGTGTTCCATGATTCATTGTTTACATATAACACCCAGTGCTCCATGCAGAATGTGCCCTCTTTAATACCCATCACCAGGCTAACCCATCCCCCATCCCCCTCCCCTCTAGAACCCTCAGTTTGTTTCTCAGAGTCCATATTCTCTCATGGTTCGTCTCCCCCACCAATTTCCCCCCCTTCACTTTTCCCTTCCTACTTTTTTATTTTAACATATAATGTATTATTTGTATCAGAGGTACAGGTCTGTGATTCAACAGTCTTGCACAATTCACAGCACTCACCATAGCAAATACCCTCCCCAATGTCTATCACTCAGCCACCCGATCCTTTCCAACTGCCACCACTCCAGCAACACTCAGTTTGTTTCCTGAGATTAAGAATTCCTCATATCAGTGAGATCATATGATACATGTCTTTCTCTGATTGATTTATTTTGCTCAGCATAATACCCTCCAGTTCCATCCACAGCATTGCAAATGGCAAGATTTCTTTTTTTTGATGGCTGCATAATATTCCAATGTATATATATACCACCTCTTTTTTTCCATTCATCTGTCGGTGAACATCTTGGCTCTTTCCATAGTTTGGCTATTGTGGATATTGCTACCATAAACATTGGGGTGCACATACCCCTTCAGATCACTACATTTGTATCTTTGAGGTAAATACCAAGTAGTGCAATTGCTAGGTCGTAGGGTAGCTCTATTTTCAACTTTTTGAGGGACATCCATACTGTTTCACAGAGTGGCTACACCAGCTTGGATTCCCACCAACAGCGTAGGAGGGTTCCCGTTTCTCCACATCCCCGCCAACATCTGTCATTTCCTGACTTGTTCATTTTAGCCCTTCTGACTGGTGTGAGGTGGTATCTCATTGAGGTTTTGATTTGGATTTCCCTGATGCCGAGCGATAGTGAGCACTTTTCTCATGTGTCTGTTGGCCATTTGGATGTCTTCTTTGTAAAAATGTCTGTTCATGTCTTCTGCCCATTTCTTGATTGGATTATTTGTTCTTTGGGTGTTGAGTTGGATAAGTTCTTTATAGATTTTGGATACTAGCCCTTTATCTGATATGTCATTTGCAAATATCTTCTCCCATTCTGTCAGTTTTCTTTTGGTTTTGTTGACTGTTTCCTTTGCTGTGCAAAAGCTTTTTATCTTGATGAAGTCCCAATAGTTCATTTTTGCCCTTGCTTCCCTGGCCTTCAGTGATGTTTCTAGGAAGAAGTTGCTGTGGCTGAGGTCGAAGAGGTTGCTGCCTGTGTTCTCCTCTATGATTTTGATGAATTCCTGTCTCATATTTAGGTCTTTCATCCATTTTGAGTCTATTTTTGTGTGTGGTGTGAGGAAATGGCCCAGTTTCGTTGTTCTTCTTGTGGCTGTCCAATTTTCCCAACATCATTTGTTGAAGAGACTGTCTTTTTTCCATTGGACATTCTTTCCTGCTTTGTTGAAGATTAGTTGAGGGTCCATTTCTGGGCTCTCTATTCTGTTCCATTGATCTTTGTGTCTGTTTTTGTGCCAGTACCATACTGTCTTGATCATTACAGCTTTGTAATAGAGCTTGAAGTCCGGAATTGTGATGCCACCGGCTTTGCTTTTCTTTTTCAACATTCCTCTGACTATTCGGGGTCTTTTCTGGTTCCATACAAATTTTAGGATTATTTGTTCCATTTCTTTGAAAACAGTGGATGGTATTTTGATAGGGATTGCATTAAATATGTAGATTGCTCTAGGTAGCATTGACATCTTCACAATATTTGTTCTTCCAATCTATGAGCATGGAACGTTTTTCCATTTCTTTGTGTCTTCTTCAATTTTGTTCATGAGTATTTTATAGTTTTCTGAGTACAGATTCTTTGCAGCTTTGGTTAGATTCATTCCTAGGTATCTTATGGTTTTGGGTGAAATGGTAAATGGGATCAACTCCTTAATTTCTCTTTCTTCTGTCTTATTGTTGGTGTATAGGAATGCCACTGATTCCTGTGCATTGATTTTTATATCCTGCCACTTTATTGAATTCCTGTATGAGTTCTAGCAGTTTTGGGGTGGAGTCTTTTGGGTTTTCCACATAAAGTATCATATCATCTGCAAAGAGTGAGAGTTTGACTTCTTTGCTGATTCAGATGCCTTTTATTTCTTTTGGTTGTCTGATTGCTGTGGCTAGGACTTCTAGCACTATGTTGAAGAGCAGTGGTAATAGTGGACATCCTTGCCATGTTCCTGACCTTAGGGGGAACGCTCTCAGTTTTTCCCCACTGAGAATGATATTCGCTGTGGGTTTTTCATAGATGGCTTTTAGGATATTGAGGTATGTACCCTCTATCCCTATACTCTGAAGAGTTTTGATCAAGAAAGGATGCTGTACTTTGTCAAATGCTTTGTCATATGAGAGGATCATATAGTTCTTGTTCTTTCTTTTGTTAATGTATTATATCACATTCATTGATTTGCGGATGTTGAACCAATCTTGCAGCCCAGGGATAAATCCCACTTTGTCGTGGTGTATAATCCTTTTAATGTACTGTTGGATCCTATTGGCTAGTATTTTGGTGAGAATTTTTGCATCCATGTTCATCAAGGATATTGGTCTGTAATTCCCCTTTTTGATGGGGTCTTTGTCTGGTTTGGGGATCAAGGTAATGATGGCCTCATAAAACAAGTTTGGAAGTTTTCCTTCCATTTCTATTTTTTGGAACAGTTTCAGAAGAATAGGTATTAATTCTTCTTTAAATGTTTGGTATAATTCCTCTGGGAAGCCATCTGGCCCTGGGCTTTTGTTTGTTGGCAGATTTTTGATGACTGCTTCAATTTCCTTACTGGTTATAGGTCTGTTCAGGTTTTTTTATTTCATCCTGGTTCAGTTTTGGTAGTTGATACATCTCTAGGAATGCAGCCATTTCTTGCAGATTATCTAATTTCCTGGCATATAGTTGCTCATAATATGTTCTTATAATTGTTTGTATTTCTTTGGTGTTGATTGTGATCTCTCCTCTTTCATTCATGATTTTATTTATTTGGGTCATTTCTCTTTTCTTTTTGATCACTCTGGTCAGGGGTTTATCAATCTTATTAATTCTTTCAAAGAACCACCTTCTAGTCTCATTGATCTATTCTACTGTTCTTTTGAATTCTAGTTCATTGATTTCTGCTCTGATCTTTATTATTTCTCTTCTCCTGCTGGGTTTAGGCTTTATTTGCTTTTCTTTCTCCAGCTCCTTTAGGTGTAGGGTTAGGTTGTGTATTTGAGACCTTTCTTGTTTCTTGAGAAAGGCTTGTATTGCTATATACTTTCCTCTTAGGACCGCCTTTGCTGCATCCCAAAGATTTTAAACAGTTGTGATTTCATTTTCATTTGTTTCCATGAATTCTTCCTTAATTTCCAGGTTGACCCATTCATTCTTTAGTAGGATGCTCTTTAGCCTCCATGTATGAGTTCTTTCTGTGTTTCCTCTTGTGACTGAGTTCTAGTTTCAAAGCATTGTGGTCTGAAAATATGCAGGGAATGATCCCAATCGTTTGGCACCAGTTGAGACCTGATTTGTTACCTAGGATGTGAACTATTCTGGAGAATGTTCCATGGGCACTAGAGAAGAATGTGTATGCTGTTGCTTTGAGATGGAATGTTCTGAATATATCTGTGAAGTCCATCTGGTCCAGTGTGTCATTTAAAGTCTTTATTTCCTTGTTGATCTTTTGCTTAGATGATCTGTCCATTTCAGTGAGGGGGGGGTTAAAGTCCCCTACTGTTATTGTATTGTTGTCAGTGTGTTTCTTTGCTTTTGTTATTAATTGGCTTATATAATTGACTGCTCCCATGTTAGGGGCATAGATATTTATAATTGTTAGATCTTCTTGTTGCATAGACACTTTCAGTAGGATATAGTGTCCTTCCTCATCTCTTATTATAGTCTTTGGTTTAAAATCTAATTTGTCTGATATAAGGACTGCCACCTCAGCTTTCTTTTGGTGTCCATTAGCGTGGTAAATGGTTTTCCACCCCCTCACTTTCAATCTGGGGGTGTCTCTAGGTCTAAAATGAGTCTCTTGAAGACAGCGTATCGATGGGTCTTGTTTTTTTATCCAATCTGATACCCTATATCTTTTGATTGGGGCATTTAGCCCATTTACATTCAGGGTAACTATTGAAAGATATGAATTTAGTGCCATTGTATTGCCTGTAAGGTGACTGTTACTGTATGTTGTCTCTGTTCCTTTCTGGTCTATGTTACTTTTATGCTCTCTCTTTGCTTAGAGGACCCCTTTCAATATTTCTTGTAGGGCTGGTTTCCTGTTTGCAAAGTTCTTTAGTTTTTGTTTGTCCTAGAAGCTTTTTATCTCTCCTTCTATTTTCAGTGACAGCCTACCTGGATATACTATTCTTGGCTGCGTATTTTTCTCGTTTAGTGCTCTAAATATTTCATGCCATTCCTTTCTGGCCTGCCTGGTCTCTGTGGATAGGTCTGTTGCCAATCTAATGCTTCTACCATTGTAGGTTCCAGACCTCTTGTCCCAAGCTGCTTTCAGGATTTTCTCTTTGTCTCTGAGACTCGTAAGTTTTACTATTAGATGTCGGGGTCTTGACCTATTTTTATTGATTTTGAGGGGGGTTCTCTGTCCCTCCTGGATTTTGATGCCTATTTCCTTCCCCACATTAGGGAAGTTCTCTGCTATAATTTGCTCCAATATACCTTCTGCCCCTCTCTCTCTTCTTCTTCTGGGATCCCAATTATTCTAATATTGTTACGTCTTATTGTATCACTTATCTCTTGAATTCTGCCCTCGTGATCCAGTAGTTGTTTATCTCTCTTTTCTCAGCTTTTTTATTCTCCATCAGTTGGTCCTCTATATCACTAATTCTCTCTTCTACCTCATTTATCCTAGGAGTTAGAGCCTCCATTTTTGACTGCACCTCATTAATAGCGTTTTTTATTTCGACTTGGTTAGATTTTAGTTCTTTTATTTCTCCAGAAACGGTTTCTCTAGAATCTTCCATGCTTTTTTCAAGCCTAGCTAGCATCTTTATAATCATCATTCTGAACTCTAGTTCCAACACCTTACTAACGCCCATATTGATTAGGTTCCTGGCAGTCAGTAATGCCTCCTGTTCTTTTTTTGAGGTGAGTTTTTCTATCTTGTCATTTTGTCCAGAGGAGAACAGATGAATGAGGGAAGAAAATGTTAACAGGGTAACAACAACCCAGAAAAATATACACACAACAAATCAGAATAGACCTGAAACCAGGGGAAAAGAAAGGGAAAGAAAAAAAAGGAAAGGAAAAAAAAAAAGATATGATTAAATATGATCAGGGTGTTGAATAGATCAGTGCCACGCTCTAGATTTTGGGCATATTTTGGTCTGTTAGAAGAAACTGCCTCCCAAAATATTAAAGAGAGAAAAACTTATATATGTACATAAATAAGGGTAAATAGGATGAAGGGATAGAATATGATGGTAAAGATGAATATTATAAAAGATTTTATAAAAGGAATTGATAAGAAGTTGATTGAAAAAAGGAAGAAGAGAAATTAAAAAAAAAAGGGAGAGAATGTGATCAGGCAGGAGACTAGAACAAAGCCACACACTAGAGATATAGGGTATATTTTGGTCTGTTAGAAGAAACTGTATCCCAAAATTTTAAAGAGAGAACAACATATATATATATATATATATATATATATATATATATATATATATATACCAAAAATAAGGTCAACTACAATGAATGGATAGAATATGACTCTAAAAATGAAAAATAAAAAAGATTTTTAAAAAGGGATTGATAAGATGTTGGTTGAAAAAGGGACAAAGAAAAATTTTAAAAATATAGAAAAATAAAAAATAAAGAAAATTTAAAAAATTAACTTGAAAGACTAAAGAACCATGGGGAAAAAAAGTCACGAATTCTATGTGCTGTATTCCCCTAGTGTTGGATTTCTGCCGGTTCTCCATGATAGGTAAACTTGGACTTGGCTGGCTGTTCTTGCTGATCTTCTGGGGGAGGGGCCTGTTGCAGTGGGAATTGCCCTGCCCTTGCTGGGGCTGGGCTACGTAATCTGCTTGGGTTTGCTCTCGGGAGCTTTTGTTCCCTGCACGCTTTCCGTACAGCTTTGGAGGACGAGAGTGAAAATGGCAGCCTCCCAATCTCTGCCCCAGAGGAGCCGAGAACTCGGGGCCCCACTCCTCAGTGAGCCCCCAGAGAAAAGCAGTCAATCACTCCCTTCTCCTTGGTCTCCAGACGCACTGTGCTCACCCAGCCTGTGACCAAGCATTTCTATCTCTCGCACACGACCCCTTTTGGAGTTTTCAAACCCAGCATATTCCCTCCTCCCAGGGGAGGAAGCGGAGTCTCCCCGAATCTGCCGCTTGTTGGGTCCCTGCTGGGAGAGTAGTGGCCCGATTATGCCGCGGATCACAGTTTATGGCAACCCCAAGCTCAGAGCCCACTCCTTGGCTCCATCTCTGCAGCGGCTTCCCTGCTGCGATAACTGGGAGCTCTGCCACACTCAGGCACCCCTGGTCTTTCTGTGACCCCAAGGGTCCTGAAACCACACTGTCCCAGTGAGGGTTTCACCCCCCACTTAGCCACTGGAGCGACGTCCCTCAGTGGAGCCGACTTCT
>NW_027397063.1:18321363-18330885 GCF_003265705.2 Callorhinus ursinus | reverse complement strand
AACTACAATGAATGGATAGAATATGACTCTAAAAATGAAAAATAAAAAAGATTTTTAAAAAGGGATTGATAAGATGTTGGTTGAAAAAGGGACAAAGAAAAATTTTAAAAATATAGAAAAATAAAAAATAAAGAAAATTTAAAAAATTAACTTGAAAGACTAAAGAACCATGGGGAAAAAAAGCCACGAATTCTATGTGCTGTATTCCCCTAGTGTTGGATTTCTGCCGGTTCTCCATGATAGGTAAACTTGGACTTGGCTGGCTGTTCTTGCTGATCTTCTGGGGGAGGGGCCTGTTGCAGTGGGAATTGCCCTGCCCTTGCTGGGGCTGGGCTAGTAATCTGCTTGGGTTTGCTCTCGGGAGCTTTTGTTCCCTGCACGTTTTCCGTACAGCTTTGGAGGACGAGAGTGAAAATGGCAGCCTCCCAATCTCTGCCCCAGAGGAGCCGAGAACTCGGGGCCCCACTCCTCAGTGAGCCCCCAGAGAAAAGCAGTCAATCACTCCCTTCTCCTTGGTCTCCAGACGCACTGTGCTCACCCAGCCTGTGACCAAGCATTTCTATCTCTCGCACATGACCCCTTTTGGAGTTTTCAAACCCAGCATATTCCCTCCTCCCAGGGGAGGAAGGGGAGTCTCCCCGAATCTGCCGCTTGTTGGGTCCCTGCTGGGAGAGTAGTGGCCCGACTATGCCGCGGATTACAGTTTATGGCAACCCCAAGCTCAGAGCCCACTCCTTGGCTCCATCTCTGCAGCAGCTTCCCTGCTGCGATAACTGGGAGCTCTGCCACACTCAGGCACCCCTGGTCTTTCTGTGACCCCAAGGGTCCTGAAACCACACTGTCCCGGTGAGGGTTTCACCCCCCACTTAGCCACTGGAGCGACGTCCCTCAGCGGAGCCGACTTCTAAAAATTGCTATTTTGTGCTCCGCTGCTCTATCACTTGCTGGTAGCTGGCTGACAGAGGCCCCCTCCCCTGCCATCTATCTCCCCGAATATCACCTCAGATTCACTTCTCCGCACATCCTACCTTCCAGAAAGTGGTCGTTTTTCCCTCAGAGAGTTGCTGCTATTCTTTTCTTCGATCTCCTGTTGAGTTTGTAGGTGTTCAGAATGGTTTGATCCCTATCCAGCTGAATTCCTGGAACCAGACGAAATTTAGGTCTCCTACTCCTCCGCCATCTTGCTCCTCCCTTCCCCCACCACACAAACACTTTAAAAGACCCAATACCAATAAATTCTTTGATGCTTTGCAACATCTTCACTTTCCTATCCCAAGCAAGTTATTATCTCATGAGAATTATAGAAATTCTACTTAAACTTTCTGTTTTTATATTGTTCCAAATGTTTGAATCAATAATACGTTACCTGTTCCCTCCCATCAATATCATAGCTATTAAATTTATATCAAAGCCAATTTGTACACTTCAAAGTTAGCTTTTCATTTAGTATTTATAAGCCACACCCTATTTTTAGAGGAAATATCTTTTTCTCTACAAGATTGGTGGGCTATTTCTGCAGGCTCAGAGAGTCCTAGGGAATCTGAGGCTTCAAGATTTTCAAATGCAGCAAGCAAGGGTTGTCATCTGATATCTCTGGGTCTCAATCTTTGCCAATCAGAGCTGGAATATTTTCATGGCAGACTTAACTGGTTGGGGAATTTCTTTCTCTAGAGATCTGCTATCCTTAAGTCCTGAGCCTGTTCCTCAGCTTTTTCTGCCTTCATGCTGCAATAGATGAGAATCTCTTCATGTATTTCTAAGGAGGCCCTCTGGCTTTCCCATTTAGCCTTTATCGATGGTTAATTTTCAGTCTTTCATTCTCTCTTCCTAAAACATCAATCAATTGCCCCCCAGGAAGCACTATTCAATACTATTGCCCTTGTAATCACTATTTCTCACACATATCTCAAAAGCTTACTATAGTGCACCCACTGTTGAATTTTCTTTCCCCAATATAGCACCTCATTTTACCTTTGGTGAACACTTTGAAACTGCCACCCTGAACCAGGGGCTTTTTGTACTCCATCTCATTGCTCACTAAGTAAGCAGTGGGTGATCTAGCTCCAAAATCCCATTTTAGTATTTGTTTTCTCAAACCATTGTCAGATCAACCATAACCAGTTGACTGTGCAGGAAACAGACTCTGAGATGAAAATTAGCAAATTGAAAGTTCATTAAGGAATGCTCTTGGAACCAATAAATGTGGGAGAAGGGAACAAAAGCAAATTTGGGTAGAGAGAGAATTTGGTCTGTTTTGGAGTCACAACAAGCCCCATCCCAAATTCATAGGGAGCTCTGAAGCTAACATGGCTCTTCAGAATTGTCCTGAATTGAAGAGAAAGGGCAAGGCTTTTTTATACCTCCATTGACTTAGTCACTGGATACAGATTCCCAGCACACACACACACACACACACACACACACACACACACACACACCCTTCTCCAGAAAGGGAGTGTGATCTTAAATAAGGCAGCTATGTTCAGTCAAGAACAATTCCCAGAGAGAGTGGACAGCTGAGCCAGCCTTCAATCTTTGGAATAACGGTGATAAATCCATTAGTCCTAATGTGGGGATCTGAGTGTTACAGGTTAGCATCCATTATTGAAGGATTAAGTCCTAATGGAGACATGTCAAAGGACCCTGGGACCAGGCTAGGAGATATCCCACTGGCTGATTTGGGGCTAAAGCAAATATCAAAAAGAATAATAATGATAATATGTTTTAAGGTATTGAACAAAAAAGAATCCAAGAGTCCATAGCTATATTAAAAAGGTAAGTGGGCAGAAGCTCTTCTTTGTAGAATAATGCCAGTTAATTAATGTAGAATGACAGAATTAAAAGATCATTTTCAAACATCAGTGTAATGATTTAGTTATCAAGAGTTGCTAAAACTATTGGCTGAAAACTTGTTGAGGATCAGGATATTCACACAATTTCAAGGTATCAATGTGTACTATGCACATTAATTATCCAGGGAAAAAACACCTTTAAAACAAGGAGATCTTGAAGATACCAACATACCCAAATGATCAAACTTAATACCCCCAATAAGAGAAAAAAAACCAGACATCATTAACCTTTTGGTTTTATGCAATGGTAAGTGCAAAGTATCATCTATGTATCATTCTTGACAAAATATTTAACTCGATATAATACTAAGGAAGAAACTGGACAAATCCAGACTGTGAGATAATTTATGAGACCATTAGCCTGAATTCTTCAAAATTATCACAATAATGAAAAACAAAACTGTGAGGGGACTGTCCTCAATCAAAAGACTCTAAAGGAATATGACAAAAAAATACTCTGTAATATTGTTAATCAGATCCTGAATTGAAAATTAAAAAGCTAAAAAGAACATTTGGGGTTTATTTGGGTAAATACGAATATGGTAAATATGAGTATATTACATATTATTATCGTAGCAATATTAAATTTCTTGAGTATGATAATGCAGTCATGATTATATTGGAGTTACCTGCTGAAATAAAGGTCACATGACATGTTGTGACATGACCAATGTACTTCCAAAAGTTCTTTTTTAAAAAGCACATGGAGAGAGAGATGTGGCAAAATGTTAACTGGTGAATCAGAGAAGGGTTAGATGGTTATATGTAACATTATACTCTCAATTGTTCTATTGGTTTCATTTTTTTTCCAAATAACATAGAAAGAAATTTTAAAGTTTAACTCAAGTCCTGATTCAATTTCTGCAAATCCCCTATTAATAAGGTCTATGTTCATAAAATGTAACTGTTTTGAATTCTAATTACAACCTTCCTCACACCAACCTTTTCTTTATAGTATTAAAAGCAAAATGATTTTTTAAGAGAAAATACATACAATACCACACTTACTTTAACTAATCTCCAAGACTCTGTTCCAGATCTTTTTTTTATAGTCATTTTCACCCTGACCAATTCCTACAATTTTCAAAATGAAATCTCAATCCTAGTAATTTTCTCTAAATGTTTCCTTTCGACATATTTTGAATTTAAAGAGACTACTTCCACTGGCTGAGAAGGGGAGGCCTCTAACTACTTTGGCATAAAAAAAAAATCATTAAAAAAACTTTGTTTTAACTTCCCTTTTCTGAGCAATATTTTCTCCTTTCTCATTACCTCATTCCATCAGGATCACTTATCAACACTGTTTTGAAAGGAATGAAAAGTAAAGTTAAAGTTCTCTATTAACCATCTTAAGAAGGATTAGGGGAACATGGAAGCTGAGAATACAGACATGTCTCAAGGTGTCTAGTAGGACCTAAAGAAACACTTTCATGCCTGGTTTAAAAAGAAGTGGTAACCTTCTCTGCTCTCACTTTCTAAAGAGCTCCGGTGCAGTCATTTAAGGAATGCGTCTCTCATTTTCTACATTTACAGGCTTCATTATAATTCCTACTGACAAAATACAACAAAATCATATATACATATTGATAAGGTTTCCACTACGTAGATATGCATGCAATCTTCAAAACACCCTCTCTCAATTTCAAGTTTTCATTTATTTCAAAAGTGAAGATCGGCATTATCTAGAGCATTTTCTGACACAATAATACTTCAGTAGAACTCAAGTAAATTTTAACAAGTATGTACATCCTCCAAGATTTTTCTTTCTTTGCTATTTAAGGCTGTCTCTCATCTCACAAATGCCCTAGTAGCTACAGGCTCATATATATGCATGTGTATACCTCTAAACCCTTATAATGTACTTAAATAAAGGCACTCTAACACAATGCATAAAGCAGGTGAGCTATTTTTAATTTTATCACAGGAAATATGTACAGTTAATGTGAAAGAAGATAAAACAGAATCCCAACTCAGTTTTTTATTGAAAAAATACTCTAGATGTTTTGTGAGAAGGGAAAAATCTCTCTATAATTGAATTGAACAGAACTTTTATGTAAAGTAGTTTTATTTGAGATATATTGTCCCAGACAGCAGCGAAAAGAACAGTTTTAATCTGAAATGCTTCTAGGCTCAGTCCCTTCTGGCCAATTAATTTGATTTCAGTAATGCCCTGGTTGCCTCTGCCTAGCAGTAGCTATTAGATATAATGCTGTGCCTTTTAGAAAACTTTTACTTTACGTGAGAGCCAAAAGGTAAATCTGTACAAAATTGGACTAGGAGTTGAGATATGATTTTGAAATGGGAAAATATATATGCTCAAATTCAGACAAATGGGAATCTCTTTGAAAAAATTGGTGACAAAAAGTGTCAGTCAGTGTCTGTCAGCCATCTGTCACATTTAGACAAAGAATGAGAAAAGACAATCCTTGTCCTTGGGGCAATCTCTTAGATGAAATTAAGCAAGTCTTACAATACTATAGGAAATAAGATGACTGTGTCAGTTACCTATTGCAATACTTAGTTCTTTAAACAACAACCAGTTAGTGAGCCAACATTTCTTTTTTTTTTTTTAATAAAAAATCTACTTCTCACAGTTCTGGAGGCCTTCAGTCCACAATCAGAGTGCCAGCATGGTTGGGTTCTGATGAGAGCCCTCTTCCAGGCTACAGACTGCCAACTTCTTGTGTCCTCACATGCTGGAAGGGGTTAGGGAGCTCTGGCGGGTCTCTTTTCGAAGACCACTATTCCCACTCATGAGGGCTCCACCCTCATGACCTAAGCACTCCCAAGGACCCCATATCCTAATACCATCACACTGTGCATTAGGATTTTAACAAATGAATGGTGGGGGGGTGGGGAGAGCACAAACCCTCAGACCATGGAATTTTTATTGCTGAATAGTATTCCATTGCATAGATCAGGACTGGTTTTTGCACTTCTATATAAAATTAGGACCAACTTGTCAAATTCTACCAAAAAAAAAAAAAGCCTACTAAGATTTTGATAGGGACCATGTTTATTTTATAGATCAATTTGAGTTAGCCCACATTTCAAATGGGCCCTTGCTGGTCCAGATTTTGATCATTGGACTGGGCTTGACCATGTATCTGTGGCATTTGCAAGGTCATCTATGGGCTACCTAGTCCCAGAGGTTCTCATCCACATGTGTTGCCATTTAGCAAAAAAATATTAATAATTCATGCTGAAACTAGGGTGATTGGGGAGGATATGATAGACTTATATTCTTTTTTATTATTATTATTGTTACGTTAATCACCATACATTACATTAGTTTTTGATGTAGTGTTCTATGATTCATTGTTTGTGCATAACACCCAGTGCTCCATGCAGAACGTGCCCTCCTTAGCCCCCATCACCAGGCTAACCCATCCCCCCCCTCCCCTCTGGAACCCTCAGTTTGTTTTTCAGAGTCCATCATCTCTCATGGTTCGTCTGCCCCTGATTTCCGCCCCTTCATTCTTCCCCTCCTGCTATCTTCTTCTTTTTTTTTTTTAACATATGACGTATTATCTGTTTCAGAGGTACAGATCTGCGATTCAACAGTCTTTACACAATTCACAGCGCTCACCATAGCATCACCCTCCCCAATGTCCATCACCCAGCCACCCCATCCCTCCCACCCCCCACCACTCCAGCAACCCTCAGTTTGTTTCCTGAGATTAAGAATTCCTCATATCAGTGAGGTCATATGATACATGTCTTTCTCTGATTGACTTATTTCGCTCAGCATACCCTCCAGTTCCATCCATGTCCTTGCAAATGGCAAGATTTGTGATAGACATTTTAGAAACAAAAAGAAAATGCATTATCAATTTAAAGATTACACCATTATAGACTATAGTTTAATATATTTTTAAATGAGACATTTCATCTTACTCTTGCTCAACAGCTTTTTTTTTAATTATGCAAGATATATAAGGTCAGATGAATAGACACCTTTACCCTCACAACACCTCATGATTTTTCTCTCTCTTCAAATAGTACAGTTTCAAAACCTCCAAGTATGATTTCCCTCTTTTTTTCTTCTTCATTTTCCATATCAGATTAGTTGTCAATTTCTTCTGTCTTCAGCATCCTTATCCCATTTCTATTCCCACTGCTTTCACTGTATCTCAGACTGACCTGCCTCTTGCCTGGGCTGCTTTAATAAGCCCCGCCATAATTTCTTCACACCCAGATTTGCTCTCCACATCCCACTACTGCCTCCAAATTAATCTTATCTCGCTGCTCTGATCAGATCATCTCTCAAAGGTTTCTATAGCTCCCCGTTCTCAACTGAATTCTCAGCCTAGCATTAAAACTTTCCACACTTGGCCCCATTTATATTTCTAAACTGTTGTCTCTCACTGTTCTATAGCACCAACACTCCTCAAAAGAAGACTCAACATTCTTTCAGACTCCTTTCTACCAACATTTGGTCCTTTCAACCAACATGGAGTATCTTCCCTGATCTCAAAAATCCTGAATACTCTTTTACATCCAGTTCATAAATAACTTCTACATGAAAAGCCTTCCCCAATCACCTTAGCTAGAAATTCTCTCTCTGAATTATATGGTTTGTTCCACCAACATGATATTCCTTTGTGTTCTAGCTATTTAAATACATATTTTATTTTCCTTAAGAAGTGATATTTCCCCGAACAAAGAGACATGTCTTATTCAACCTTATTTTCTTCATAATGTTTTAATACTGCACATGCACATGAGTCTGCCTATTAAAAAGCTACTGGTCCATGATGAGAGATAGGTGTGTAAACAAATACTACAAGAACAAAATAATTGTTGTAATAGAAATATGTTAGATATAATCACACAGAGAGTAATCAATTCCAGTTGGATAGAACAGCAAGAGTATCACAGAGGAGAGGTCAGTGGGGCTGGGTCTTGAAGTATAATACTTTTCCAAGTAATCCAGGGCAAAACCATTCCAGGTAGAAGAACTAAAGCATTCAAAGGCATGGAGGCATGGAATAGCTCCTTATATTTAGAGACTAGAACAGTTTTTGTTCTCCACAGTGATCATTTGTGGGAGTGGTGAAAGATCAGGTACACAATTTAATTTCACTGGATATCATGAACCAAAATTTGTTTTCTTAAATTGGAGCTATCCTTCATATTGCTATGCAAGGCCACTGAAAACAGCAACAATAAAAACAATGAACAACTACTCTTCTATTTCTTAGAATACTAAAAATATATTCTGAGATTATATCCTTTTAAAAGATGATCCTTAATGCTGAATTTAGATTTTAGAATAAATCTCACCACAATATCTCAAATTTTCTTGTGCCATTTGTTCACAGTATTTGGGAACCATTATTATAAGTGATGAAAATGGAGGCAATTACTAAAGGATTTTAAGCAGGGAAGTAGCAAATCTACTTTATATCTTAGCCAAAAATCTTCAGAGACCAAACTATTTCAGTAAGGAGTAAGAAGATCAACAGTGAAGAGACCAATGCTGAAAAGGTCTACATGACAAATAGTGAGTGACAAGGTCCTGGAATATGGTATTAAGTAATAGCAACAGGGAAGAAGCATCCATAATATGGATGTTAAATTGGCAAGATTTACTGGCTGCCAATGGAAAGTGAGAAAATGGATGTTTCTCGATTTGGGGTGTAAAAATCAAGAAAAAGAGGTATGTGATGTAGAAACAATGAGTTCAGTTTCATACATCTTCTAGTTATCTATTGTTTTAGTACAAATTAGCTCAAAACACAGTGACTTGAGACAGTAATTTTTTATCATCTCATGGTTTCTGGGGGTCAGGAATTCAGACGGTGCTTTGCAGAATGATTCTGGCTCAGAGCCTCTCATGAGACAGCAATCAAAATGCTGGCCTAGGCTGTAGGCATCTGAAGAACTGACTGGGAATGAAGGAGCACTTTCAAACTCACTCATATGGCTATGAGCAAGAGGCCTGAGCTCCTCATCTCATGGCCCTCTCCATGGGGTTGAGTGTCCTGACAATATGGTGGTTAGCCTGCCCCAAAGCAAGTGATATGAGAGAGCAAAAAGGAAGTGGTTATACCTGTTGTGATCTAATCTCAGAAGTCCTCATTATCCTTTCTGCCACACTTTATTCATTAGAAGTGAATTACTAAGTCCAACCTAACTCAATGGGCAGGGAAGGTACTAAGTCCAACCCAACTCAATGGGCAGGGAATGAAGCTCCAAACCCAGAAAGGAGGAATACCAAAGAAAGTATGGACACATTTTAAAACCATCACAGACATGCTGAGTTTCATTTTCTTGAGGGACACACAGAGGGAAATACCCAGTAGCTAGTCTAAAGTTCAGACTCTTGATCTAGAAATGCACATTTGGGGACTCAAAATGGATGAAAGACCTCAATGTGAGACAGGAATCCATCAAAATCCTTGAGGAGAACACAGGCAGCAACCTCTTTGACCTCAGCCACAGCAACTTCTTCCTAGACACATCACCAAAGGCAAGGGAAACCAAGGGCAAAAATGAACTATTGGGACTTCATCAAGATAAAAAGCTTTTGCACAGCAAAGGAAACAGTCAACAAAACCAAAAGATCAACCAACAGAATGGGAGAAGATATTTGCAAATGACATATCAGATAAAGGGCTAGTATCCAAAATCTATAAAGAACTTATCCAACTCAACACCCAAAGAA
>NW_027397063.1:18313606-18321353 GCF_003265705.2 Callorhinus ursinus | reverse complement strand
TCTGGCAGAATGGGAAAAGATATTTGCAAATGACATATCAGATAAAGGGCTAGTATCCAAAATCTATAAAGAACTTATCCAACTCAATACCCAAAGAACAAATAATCTAATCAAGAAATGAGCAGAAGACAGGAACAGACATTTCTGCAAAGAAGACATACAAATGGCCAACAGACACATGAGAAAGTGCTCCACATCACTCAGCATCAGGGAAATCCAAATCAAAACCTCAATGAGATACCACCTCACACCAGTCAGAAGGGCTAAAATTAACAAGTCAGGAAACGACAGATGTTGGTGAAAATGCTGAGAAAGGGGAACCCTCCTATACTGTTGGTGGGAATGCAAGCTGGTGCAGCCACTCTGGAAAATAGTATGGACCTTCCTCAAAAAGTTGAAAATAGAGTTACCCTATGACCCAGCAATTGCACTACTGGGTATTGATCCCAAAGATACAAATGCAGTGATCCAAAGGGGTACATGCACCCCTATGTTTATAGCAGCAATGTCCACAATAGCCAAACTGGGGAAAGAGCCTAGATGTCCATCAACAGCTGAATGGATAAAGAAGATGTGGTATATATATATATATACAATGGACTATTACTCAGCCATCACAAAGGATGAATACCTAACTTTTGCATCAACATTGATGGGACTGGAGGAGATTATGCTAAGGAAATAAGTCAAGCAGAGAAAGTCAACTATCATATGGTTTCACTTATTTGTGGAACATAAAGAATAGCATGGAGGACATTAGTAGAAGGAAGGGAAAAATGAAGGCAGGGAAATCAAAGTGGGAGACGAACCATGAGAGACTATGGACTCCGAGAAACAAACTGAGGGTTCTAGAGGGGAGGAGGGTGGGGGGATGGGTTAGCCTGGTGATGGGAATTAAAGAGGGCACGTACTGCATGGAGCACTGGGTGTTATACACAAACAATGAATCATGGAACACTACATCAAAAACTAATGATGTAATATATGGTGATTAACATAACAATAAAAATTAAAAAAAAACTAATGATGTACTGTATGGTGACTAACAGAACATAATAAAAAATAATAATAAGGTACCATTTACAACACCTAAACAAAAGGCGAAGTATCTAGAGATTAATAAGACATTTACAGAGACTTAAGAGAAAATGTTAAACACTCTTAAATGGTCTAAAAGAAAACCTAAATTAATGAAAAGATATTTTATATTCGTGGATACGTTTACTTCATACTGTAAGATTTAGTGATTCTTTCTTAAGGTTACAAATAAATTTTAAATAATCCAACTTTAAAAATCGTCAGTATTTGAGGAGTTTGTTCATCAGACTCTAAAGTTTTTAGTGAAATACAAGTTGGGGAATCTCACCCCATGCTTTTTGAGTAGCTGGTAACTTCTTCCAAAAAGTGCAATAAAAGGCAGATGTTGAAACAAATTTAAGTTTGGTATTTGCAGGCTGTGGTTTCTCATAGCAATCCTCAATATATAGAGTTCAACTTATTTAGAAGATAACCAAAGTTTCTTATCTTGAAGGGTAAAATTATAGGTCTACACTCATTAGAAAATTAGTTTTTAAGACAGTGTTCATGATATTTTAAACATCATCATTTTGCAAAGTATGCATACCTATAGCTGCACGCTACATGGAGACCAGACGATCAGATACAAAGTTTTAGATGTCATTTTTCCTTTGTTCTTCCTTGACATGGCATTCTACTAATTTTGGTATGTTTAATATCAAAACTCCGTAACTCTAATCTCTCAGAAACTCATTAATCTGCATTAATAGCCTTTCTGGGAAGCTGTAAGTTTAATCAATTCTTATTTGATAAGGGTCTCTAATGCTTTCAGTGATGGGAGACATACTGAGCAACAAATTGTTTCAGAACCATCAGCATTATCCAAAGTCATGTCAGATGTTGATAAAGCGAAATTCCTCATACAATACAGGAATGTAATTCTCAATTCTTTATCCACTGAGAAGGTTAATAAAACAGAAGGCCCTCAAAATGTTATCTAAATACTTGGAGAAAGATAACTTGTTAAAACATAGTATTTCTTCATAATCTGGATACTTTTATATTTAGAGAATGCAGGCTGTTTTCTCAATGACCTGATGGAGTTATACAAGTCACTGCTAGGCTCAGTTTTTAAATGTCTGTCCAGCACAGTGAAGGCAGAAACTGCACTAAACTGCCACTTTTTGCAGCAAATACCCTACCTCTGAGCTGTACCCTAATTCATTATATCTTTATGGTTTGGTGTGGATTTTTTGTTTGGAGGTTTTGTTTTTTGGGTTTTTTTGTTTTTGTTTTTGTTTTTGTTTTTTTGCAATTTACATAATCCTTTATATCAATCATCTTATTTTATCCTCACAAGTCTAAGTCAGGAGAAAATAGGGATGTTGCTGTTACCAATTGGAGACATGGAATTCAGTGATCTTATGTGCAGACATCTAGAAAGTAACAGAATCAGAATCATACAGTGCCCTTCTATAACACTGTGCTGGACAAGAACCACAATATCTGATAGAAGCTGCTCCAAAGGAAAAAAAAATTAAAACACACAGACTCAGGTCAAGCTTAAAGGAATTTCTTTACAGTTATTTCATAAACTAGTTACTTAGCTCTACTGAACTGCTGTTCATATAAAAAGTTGATGCTGCCAGTCAGGCATCAGAATAGGATATTTGTTATTTGATTTCTCCAAAGTCAGGATGGTTTTGTACCAACTCCTGTTGCTTTTCTTTTCTGAATGCTCTCTTCCAATCTGTCAGGACACACTGAGGGACTTAATGTATAGGGGAGGCAGTGTGTGGCTAGTGGACTGTGGGATTCTTGGGGCTCATGCTCTCTTATTCTTCTCTGTGTCCCCAGTGCCCAGTATAATGCCTATTACACACAGAAATCACACACACACACACACACACACACACACACACACACACACTCTTAAATTCTGAATTCTAATAGACTGCTACTCTGCTGTGACCCACTGACCTTACAAGCCTACATACCATATGGACCCACAACTTGTAGAGCTCATGCAATTACTTATTTGGCAATACAAGACCCCATACATTCTGCTCTTTCCCACATAGACATCTTTATGCCTTGTATGAATGCTCCTTTCCCTCTTTGTCCTCCTACAGAGCTAAGTTCTCCTCTTCCTTCAAGACACAGACAAAATGTCACCCTTCTGTAAAGCTTCTCTGACTCCTGCCACAGGCCAGATCACAGGAGTAAATCCCTCCTTGCTTTATACTGCCATCACACCTTTCACTGCCTTCAATTATTGCAGAGTGAGACAGTATCTGTACTGTTAAGTGGCTGGTCATAGGAGGGATTATAACACTGAAGTGCTTGAGAAAAAAGAACAAAGCTATTCTGGTTTGGCATTCAATAAGCTATTTCAGTGAAGCACATTTCCCCTGTGTTCAAACAGGAAATCTGAGTGCCCAGGGATCCCTTTGTTTAAGAGGTAAAATTAAGAGGTTAACTCCAGCGTGAGAGGCAAGAGGAGGGTTCCAATGCTGCAGAACCACTTTTTAGTATCTTGCATTGTCCATGTGTAATGTAACTATAAGCCAAACAGCTGTAGCAGGGATGACCAATTAGCAAATTTGGTCTTCCCAAAGACCAAAATTAGCAATAACTAAAATTAGCAACAACTGCTAATTCTATTTAAAATGCATATTATTCTGCTTAAGCAATTATTTGGGTGAACTAATGTCTTACCTTCAATATTAGCAATAATACTTAAGGTAACAAGTTTATTTTTATTTATCAAGTATAATTTCACCTGGACTAGATTCAGTTACTTTTGATTAAGATTTTTTTTATACATAAAACCATGATATAACTAAAATCAATTTCAATATAAGTGATTGTATTTTTTGAAGTTATTGGATGGTTTTTATTAATCATGTATAATTAAGGCTCTGGCTCTGATGAGATTTTAGCACATATAAATATTTGAGAACTCTGACTTATAGTGTGAAGTCAAGATTTATAAATATAAAATAGTATCTTTTGTCCTCCACTTTCAAATAGCTAAATCACTTACTGAATTAGCTTTGGGAATACAAGCATTAAAACAAATGCAATTGCTAATATTCTTCCCTGGAAATTTTTCTGATTTTTTTAAACACAGAAATCTCTGTATAATGTATTCATGTAGAAACAAAGCAGTCTATCTATTTCTTAACCATGGATTGGCCTCTCATGATTGAGCTCCAAATAATAAATCAAAACTAATCAAATGAAAAAACATATATGAAACCACTTGAAAATTAAAAAGGCTATAAGCATTTAAGATACTATTATTACTCAGCTGCATTAAACTAAACCATCTGAAGATTAACTGTCATCCAGGTTTTTCTTTTCCTGGTTCCAAGCTGACCAGTGGCTTACTACATTGCCTTTGTTAGAATCTATACATAGTCAACTGTAGGAAGAGAAGCAAACCTAAAATATTTTTCTGAGTCTTAAAAGCAAATCCTTATGGATTTTTCCAAAGAAGTAATCAAATTACCTTAAAATATTATTATAGCAGGTAATGTGTGCTCTGTCTCATTTTCAGTTCTGGTCTGCTCTTTGCTTTTTATTTTGCTTTTTCACCTGATACATTATATGTTGGAAATATGTTTCCCATTGTTCTCATTTTCTAGAAACCATATATATTGACTTGGATCTCTGATTCTGCTTATTAAATTTTCTTATGTGACATGGAAATTTAGCTTCACCTTTTGTAACAATATAAAAGAACAGCAAGTATCCAAGAAGAAAGCTTGGCCTCTCCCATTGTAGACGTTAAACACAAACTTTGACAGGCTGGGCCAGACGAAGACAGGCCAACACATGTCCTATCTCTGTTAAGGTAGGTCAGGATGGCAGCTGGCCCAGATGGATGAGACCTGCAACAACACTCAAGAACAAAGGATGGTGATCTCCCTTTCTTGTGGCCTATGAGACTGGAGTTATTACAGTATTTGTCTAGTAAGGAAATGCATTTTCATTTGTTATTTAACCATGTCTACTCCTGCCATGAACTACACATTTGGATCCTGCAGATATAACAAATATCACAAAAGTCTGAAATTCCTACTAATGAACTATTTCCTCTCTGACATAGGAAAAAGAAAGAAGACTGGGTTTATATCTGGCATACTGAGAACTGCTGTGGTTCTTCCAAATGGAACAGGCCAGTAACTTCTTACATTATCACATACACTCGAGTGTCAAAAGGCTTTCACCAGCAAGTCTTCACTCACCTCTTATTTTTTTTTAAATTTTTTTAATTAACATATAATGTATTATTTGTTTCAGGGGTACAGGTCTGTGACTCATCAGTCTTAGACAATTCACAGCGCTCACCATAGCACATACCCTCCCCAGTGTCCATCACCCAGCCACCCCATCCCTCCCACCCCCCTTCACTCCAGCAATGCTTCACTCACCTTTCTTGGGAGGCTACCCACAATCCCATTGTTCTCTTCCTGAAGAAGTATCTCTTTTTCACTTTCCTGATGTTCAATCAAAATGTTTTTCTTTCTAGACTTAGGCTTCTTAATTAGTTTCATTCCTTTGTGCTGTGTTAAATAATTCTCCTTTTGCTACTTGAATCTTTCAATGATGAGTAGGTGGTTATTATGTTCCCTCCCCTCTTTGTCCTTTTGCCAGGCAATACAATTTTATACCCATTATTTTTCCCCTTAAGATTAATTCTTTTATTTTGTAAATTATTTCAATTGCTCTTCTCCAAATCCTTCTCCTCCAAGATTGTTTCCAAATCTAAAGGGATTAGATGTCCTAATATTAGCTCACTATTCTGAACTCTTTATATTAATTCACCCACTCAATCCTCACAACAGCTCTATGAGGCCAAGTCTAGCATTTGAGCAATTTTCCTGATTTGCCTAAGATTATTCATCCAGTAAGCATCAGAACTAGGATTGGAATTCAGGTCTTCTGGTTCTAGACAACCACTATACCTCACTGTCACTCAGTAATAGCTGATCTCCGAGATTAAATTTGACCTATTATTTCCTTTATTCACAATATGGCATATTTATGCAACACAAAACTTAAATCAGTCAGAAGACAGTATTTTTAAATGCTGTGAGAATACAATTGAGTACACACTCCTGTCTTCTCCTCTAACTACTTAATTCCATCTCAAAATATAGGTCAAACAGCCTGCCTTTTTGTCCCACGGTCATTTCATGGGCTCTTAGAGATATCTAGACTCCAAAAATTGCCTTTTACAGTATACATATTCCCAGGGAGAGTTATGTCTTAGTTATATCAGCTATTATTATATGTATATCTTATTACAATAAAAAGTACAAGTGAAAATGTGAATACTGTTTTGGCAGCAACACAAACTGGACACTTAACATATATTTTGCTTGTCTGAAAGTGGACACTTGTACTTTCTAGTTTTCTACAATTAACATTTATGAGTTTGTCATCAAAAATATTTATTTTTTAAAGAGACTACCCTGAATCGTCCTGGGTTATACAGTATCTGCAAACTTTTCTCACATTGAACCTAGTCTAAAAAATTATATATTCACTCATTCACTCATCAAATATTTATGGGACACCCATGAAATTGTTGGCATTAATATAGGCATGATATTTTTGAGGGGGTGGGAATGTCAAATAGATATTCTGCCTGGGAGCATATAGTAATGGAGATAAAACAAGAATTGAAAAAAAAAGAAAAGAATTGAAAACATATAACACTCAAGATAGAACATATTCCCTAACAGAGATGGCAAATTATTTTTTTAATCTTAAATTAAACCTGAGTAAATGTACATACTTATAATAGAGCAGTAAAAAGGGCAGCCATGGCAGTATATTGAAAAGTTAACAAAAACTTCTTAGTTAACATGACTAGTCCAGAACCTTAGTTATAGCAAATATTAACACATATTTGTAGAAGGAGCAAAATATACACAACATTCTTTGTATTGTGTATTGTGCACAAGCTCTACTTGTGCAAAAGTTTGTTGCTTCTTTGATTTATATAATGGATCTGAACCTATCATCCGTGAGCCCACCTTTCAGTGGGTATTAGGGGAAATTATATAATAATAAGAGTAATAGTAATTATCTTAGTCTTTGCCCTTATGAAACATTCTCGTTCAGATAAAACCAGACTCTAAATTCTAGACTTTCAGTAATTTCCCCAACCTTACTCTAAAAACATCAAACAAAAACAAAACAAAGAAATAGTATGTCCAGATGGAGGAAGGGCCCATTCATTGTCACCCAGGCCTTTACTGTTGTCTGACACTGGGTGCTGCTTTGGTCAGGGACCTAGACAGCTGGCTACCTCCCCATTAGAGGCAGTAGCGAGTAGAATCCCTGGTCTCCTCCCTCCTGAATCTAACTACAGGTGTCCTCACATCTAATATCAAATGTTGCCTCTTTTTATTTTAATTTTATTCTGTTATGTTAATCACCATACATTACATCATTAGCTTTTGATGTAGTGTTCCATGATTCATTGTTTGCGTATAACATCCAGTGCTCCATTCAGTACGTGCCCTCTTTAATACCCATCACCAGGCTAACCCATCCCCCCACCCCCCTCCCCTCTAGAACCCTCAGTTTGTTTCTCAGAGTCCATAGTCTCTCATGGTTCGTATCCCCCATCAGTTTCCCCCCTTCATTTCTCCCTTCCTACTATCTTTTTTTTAACATATAATATATTTGTTTCAGAGGTACAGGTCTGTGA
>NW_027397063.1:18211093-18313506 GCF_003265705.2 Callorhinus ursinus | reverse complement strand
CAAGATTTCCATGGACAGATGAATGGATAAAGAAGAAGTGGTATATATATATATATATATATACCACTTCTTCTTTATCCATTCATCTGTCCATGGAAATCTTGACTCTTTCCATAGTTTGGCTATTGTGGACATTGCTGCTATAAACATTGGGGCACAACGTACCCTTCGGATCACTACATTTGTGTTTTTGTGGTTAATACCCAGTAGTGCAAATGCGGGTCATAGGGTAGCTCTATTTTCAACTTTTTGAGGAACATCCATACTGTTTTCCAGAGTGTCTACAACAGCTTGCATTCCCACCAACAGTGTAGAAGGGTTCCCCTTTCTTCACATCCCCTCCAACATCTGTCGTTTCCTGACATGTTAATTTTACCCCTTCTGAGTGGTGTGAGGTGGTATCTCATTGAGGTTTTGATTTGGATTTCCCTGATGCCGAGCAATGGTGAGCACTTTTCTCATGTGTCTGTTGGCCGTTTGGATGTCGTCTTTGCAGAAACGTCTGTTCCTGTCTTCTGCCCATTTCTTGATTGGATCATTTGTACTTTGGGTGTTGAGTTGGATTAGTTCTTTATAGATTTTGGATACTAGCCCTTTATCTGATAGTCATTTACAAATATCTTCTCCCATTCTGTTGGTTGTCTTTTGGTTTTGTTGAGTGTTTCTTTTGCTGTGCAAAAGCTTTTTATCTTGATAAAGTCCCAATAGTTCATTTTTACCCTTGCTTCCCTTGCCTTTGGCAAAGTTTCTAGGAAGAAGATGCTGCGGTTGAGGTCAAAGAGGTTGCTGCCTGTGTTCTCCTCAAGGATTTTGATGGACTCCTGTCTCACATTTAGGTCTTTCAACCATTTTGAGTCTATTTTTGTGTGTGGTGTGAGGAAATGGTCCAGTTTCATTCTTCTGCATGTAGCTGTCCAATTTTCCCAACATCATTTGTTGAAGAGACTGTCTTTTTTCCATTGGACATTCTTTCCTGCTTTGTTGAAGATTAGTTGACCACAGAGTTGAGGGTCCATTTCTGGGCTCTCTGTTCTGTTTCTTTGATCTATGTGTCTGTTTTTGTGCCAGTACCATACTGTCTTGATGATTACAGCTTTGTAATAGAGCTTGAAGTCTGGAATTGTGATGCCACTGGTTTTGCTTCTTTTTCAACATTCCTCTGGCTATTCGGGGTCTTTCCTGGTTCCATACAAATTTTAGGATTATTTGTTCCATTTCTTTGAAAAAAGTGAATGGTATTTTGATAGGGATTGCATTAAATGTGTAGATTGCTTTAGGTAGCTTTGACATCTTCACAATATTTGTCCTTCCAATCCATAAGCATGGAACATTTTTCCATTTCTTTGTGTCTTCATCAATTTCGTTCATGAGTATTTTATAGTTTTCTGAGTACAGATTCTTTGCCTCTCTGGTGAGATTCATTCCTAGGTATCTTATGGTTTTGGGTGCAATTGTAAATGGGATTGACTCCTTAATTTCTGTTTCTTCTGTGTGTTGTTGGTGTTTAGGAATGCCACTGATTTCTGTGCATTGATTTTATATCCTGCCACTTTACTGAATTCCTGTATGAGTTCTAGCAGTTTTGGGGTGGAGTCTTTTGGGTTTTCCACATAAAGTATCATATCATCTGCAAAGAGTGAGAGTTTGACTTCTTTGCTGATTCAGATGCCTTTTATTTCTTTTGATTGTCTGATTGCTGTGGCTAGGACTTCTAATACTATGTTGAATAGCAGTGGTGATAGTGGACATCCCTGCTGTGTTCCTAACCTTCGGGGGAAAGCTCTCAGTTTTTCCCCACTGAGAGTGATACTCGCTGTGAGTTTTTCATAGATGGCTTTTAGGATATTGAGGTATGTGCCTTCCATCCCTATACTCTGAAGAGTTTTGATCAAGAAAGTTTGCTGTACTTTGTCAAATGCTTTCTCTGCATCTATTGAGAGGATCATATGGCTCTTGTTCTTTCCTTTATTAATGTATTGTATCACATTGATTGATTTGCGGATGTTGAACCAATCTTGCAGCCCAGGGATAAATCCCACTTCGTCATAGTGAATAATCCTTTTAATGTACTGTTAGATCCTATTGGCTAGTATTTTGGTGAGAATTTTTGCATCCATGTTCATCAAGGATATTGGTCTGTAATTCCCCTTTTTGATGGGGTCTTTGTCTGGTTTGGGGATCAAGGAAATGGTGGCCTCATAAAACGAGTTTGGAAGTTTTCCTTCCATTTCTATTTTTTGGAACAGTTTCAGAAGAATAGGTATTAATTCTTCTTTAAATGTTTGGTATAATTCCTCTGGGAAGCCATCTGGCCCTGGGCTTTTGTTTGTTGGCAGATTTTTGATGACTGCTTCAATTTCCTTACTGGTTATAGGTCTGTTCAGCTTTTTTTATTTCATCCTGGTTCAATTTTGGTAGCTGATACATCTCTAGGAATGCAGCCATTTCTTGCAGATTATCTAATTTGCTGGCATATAGTTGCTCATAATGTTCTTTTTTTTTTAAACTTTTTTTAATTTATTTATTCATGAGAGACAGAGAGAGAGAGAGAGAGAGGCAGAGGGAGAAGCAGGCTCCCAAGGAGCAGGGAGCCCGATGCGGGACTTGATCCCAGAACCCTGGGATCATGACCTGAGCCGAAGGCAGACGCCCAACCATCTGAGCCACCCAGGCGCCCGCTCATAATATGTTCTTACAATTGTTTGTATTTCTTTGGTGTTGATTGTGATCTCTCCTCTTTCATTCATGATTTTATTTATTTGGGTCATTTCTCTTTTCTTTTTGATCAATCTGGCCAGGGTTTTATCAATCTTATTAATTCTTTCAAAGAACCACCTCCTAGTCTCATTGATCTATTCTACTGTTCTTTTGGATTCTAGTTCATTGATTTCTGCTCTGATCTTTATTATTTCTCTTCTCCTGCTGTGTTTAGACTTTATTTGCTGTTCTTTCTCCAGCTCCTTTAGGTGTAGGGTTAGGTTGTGTATTTGAGACCTTTCTTGTTTCTTGAGAAAGGCTTGTATTGCTATATACTTTCCTCTTAGGACCACCTTTGCTGTATCCCAAAGATTTTAAACAGTTGTGTTTTCATTTTCATTTGTTTCCATGAATTTTTTAATTCTTTTAAATTCTTCCTTAATTTTCTGGTTGACCCATTCATTCTTTAGTTGGATGCTCTTTAGCCTCCATGTATGAGTTCTTTCTGAGTTTCTTCTTGTGATTTCAAAGCATTGTGGTCTGAAAATATGCAGGCAATGATCCCAGTCGTTTGGTACCAGTTGAGACCTGATTTGTGACCTAGGATGTGAACTATTCTGGAGAATGTTCCATGGGCACTAGAGAAGAATGTGTATTCCGTTGCTTTGGGATGGAATGTTCTGAATATATCTATGAAGTCCATTTGGTCCAGTGTGTCATTTAAAGTCTTTATTTCCTTGTTGATCTTTTGCTTAGATGATCTGTCCATTTCAGTCAGGGGGGGGTTAAAGTCCCCCACTATTATTGTATCGTTGTCAATGTGTTTCTTTGCTTTTGTTATTAATTGGCTTATATAATTGGTTGCTCCCATGTTAGGGGCATAGATATTTACAATTGTTAGATCTTCTTGTTGCATAGACACTTTAAGTAGGATATAGTGTCCTTCCTCATCTCTTATTATAGTCTTTGGTTTAAAATCTAATTTGTCTGATATAAGGACTGCCACCTCAGCTTTCTTTTGGTGTCTATTAGCATGGTAAATAGTTTTCCACCCCCTCACTTAAAACCTGGGGTTGTCTTTAGGTGTAAAATTAGTCTCTTGAAGACAGCATATCGATGGGTCTTGATTTTTTATCCAATCTGATACCCTTTGTCTTTTTTTTTTTTAAGCATAGATAACATTCTTTATTATAATTGAGGGTCCCGGGTCCTGGGGTGAGCAAAGCACAATTTCAGCATCAATAGAGCTTGGTTTAAATCCCAGCTCTGCCCTTTCCTGGCTGGGTCCAGCAGGTTTCCTCAGTCAAGTTCAGTTCCTCCCCCATAAGGAGGCCCAGTGACACATATCTGGAGGACTACTCGTTAAGATTTAAGGACCTCAGTAGGGAGCATGTCAGCGGGGCCTGGGGACCCAGAAATGCCCCATGTGGGGGTGTTGCCATGAAAAGGATGGCTTCAGAGGCCACCAGATCATTCAGCTGAGATTGAGCTGGTAGACAGGACAATCTTGTTGAAACAGTGATCTGGTCGAGAATAAACACTCCCCAGTTTTTACACACCGTGGGCAGTTTTGCAACCGTATACAAATGTAAGCATTTTTGTCCATTTTTTTTAGAGCTTTGGTGGGGGTAGGGAGGCGCTTTTTCTATTTTTTCCCCTTTGCTTTTCTTTTAAAATGTTTTATTGTAAAATATAGTAACAGAAGAGTATATAAAATATAAATATTGCTTAAAAAATAATAATCAGACAGACATCCAGAATAAATAATAAAACAGAAGCCACTTAGATGTGGCTTCCAGACCTGGACACTTAGGGCCTGACAGGCTGAGGTGGACTGGGGAGCAGGAAAGGAGGGACAAGACCAAGCCTGGGTCTTCCAAAGGCTTGTGGAGGGGAGAGCTGGGCCAGTAGGCAGGGACTCAGAGTCAGGTCCAGCTGCCAGTGAGCCTCCTATGTGACCCTGAGCACATCTCTGACCTCTCCTGGACCTCAGGAGCCCCAGAACTGTCCTAGATTAACATGGAATTCTAGAACATTGATGATGGACAGTCCTCCTGAGGACCAAGTGTGGCCCAATGCACTTAGCTCCCTGATGAGGTATCTGATGCCCAGAGAGGGAAGGGACTTATCCAAAGTCACCCACCAAGAAATAAGGGGACGGCTCCCTGGAGCCAGCAGCCAGGTCCATGAGCCTTGGGCCTAGCCCAGGTTATAGGTCATGATCGTTTTTAGGCTCCCTTCAGGCCGTTTTCCAGGATTCATTGAGGACTGGGACTACTTTGAGTTGATCAGGACATAGGTTGCAACTGCTTCCCCAACCAGGGAGGGTGGCAGAGGGAAACTGGAGCATGAAAGAGCAGATGAAGCCAGAGAGAAGAACTTTCAGGTGTTTAGAACCCAGCACTGGCGAGGGGTGGGGGAGGCCAGGATTCCTGCTACATCCCTGGCCAGACTGGAGACAGTGACCCACATAGAGAGCTAACACATTTATGAGCCAAACAAACAACTATAAAACCGGGACACCCCCCCACCACAGCTGTCTGGATGCAGGCCCCCATCCCTACTGCACAGCCTGGTACGGAGAGCTCCACTAGCCACTGCACATGTGCCTGAGCACCCTCACTTCTCTGGCCTCTGTTATCCCTTCTGTTATTTGGAAATTAAAAAAAAAAAAAAAAAAAAAAAAAGCTTGACCACATGCACCGCCGCCCCCACGGGGCATGGTGAAAATGAAATATTGCAGCCTGCGGAGTGGTTCAGACACTGGCTTTGGAGGGAGAGGGACCCGATTCTAAATTCAGGCTTCCTTGCCACGTGGAACACTCTGAGTCTCAGCTGCCACATCTGTGCAATCCACACGATTGTTCTAAAGTTCATCTCAGATATTGTCGGCAAAGGAGGTGCTCAAAAAGACATGACTCCCCAGGCTGGGGGAGATGTCGCCACTGGCTGGGAGGGTGACTTGTGGGCAGGACCGCTTACCTAATTTGGGGGGGCTTGGCGCAAAATGAAAATGCAGGCCCTTTGTTCAAAAAGTCTGAAGGATTTCAAGGCAGTGAAGACAGAGCAGGAAAGCAGACACCCTTTGTCTTTTGATTGGGGCATTTAGCCCATTTACATTCAGGGTAACTATTGAAAGATATGAATTTAGTGCCATTGTATTATTGCCTGTAAGGTGACTGTTTTCCTTTCTGGTCTATGTTACTTTTAGGCTCTCTCTTTACTTAGAGGACCCCTTTCAGTATTTCTTGTAGGGCTGGTTTCATGTTTGCAAAGTCCTTTAGTTTTTGTTTGTCCTAGAAGCTTTTTATCTCTCCTTCTATTTTCAATGACAGCCTAGCTGGATATAGTATTCTTGGCTGCATATTTTTCTTGTTTACTGTTCTGAATATATCATGCCAGTCCTTTCTGGCCTGCCAGGTCTCTGTGGATAGATCTGTTGCCAATCTAATGTTTCTACCATTGTAGGTTACAGATCTCTTATCCCGCTGCTTTCAGGATTTTCTCTTTGTCTCTGAGACTCGTAAGTTTTATTATTAGATGTTGGGGTCTTGACCTATTTCTATTGATTTTGAAGGGGGTTCTCTGTGCCTTCTGGATTTTGATGCCTGTTTCCTTCCCCAAATTAGGGAGGTTCTCTGCTATAATTTGCTCCAATATACCTTCTGCCCCCCCTCTCTCTTTCTTCTTCTTCTGGGATCCCAGTTATTCTAATATTGTTTCGTCTTATGGTATCACTTCTCTCCCAAATTCTGCCCTCATGATCCAGTAGTTGTTTATCTTTCTTTTTCTCAGCCTCTTTATTTGGTCTTCTATATCACTAATTCTCTCTTCTGTCTCATTTATCTTAGCAGTTAGAGCCTCCATTTTTTATTGCATCTCATTAATGGCCTTTCAAATGTTGCCTCTTGATGAATTCAGCTGATGGCTTTATCCAAGTAACACATTCAGGGGCATCTGGATGTCTAGATGGGTACCCTCTGTAACCTTTTAGAGCAGGTTACCCTAAAACCACTTTCTCCTCCAGCCATCCTGTTTCTCTTACCTGAGTCCTAGTCACACATATCAAAAGAATTGAGTTTGAAATTTTACCAACACTAACACTGAAAACAAAGCAGAAGTAATGGCCCAGTGTCTTCTTTGGAAGACTAAAAACCACTCAGTTGCCCCCCATTGCCTTCTCAATTTATGAGCTCTGTTCCACTTTGCTAGTAGTTTGAACATTTGGGAATCAGTTCACTTTAACCTTTGGTCTTTGTTATATTTCTTAATATTTATTGTCTTGATGTAGGGTCCATTCAACTCCTTAACCAAACTTCTTAAATAAAGAGATAAACATTTTGTCTTTTCTTTATGAAGTACAGAACGACTGGCTGCACTGAAATATTAGCTTTATTTTCTCCCTAGTCAGATTTATGTTACAGTATATAAATTAAAAAGAAGAGAAGAGAAACATACTAAGACAGAGCTATCTTTACAACCACTGCAGGATTGCCCTTTCTCTCATCCCCAATTTCAAAAAAAAGACAGTATGAAGCATGGCGCTGGCATGTTAACCACAGTCAGGAAGAGAATGAGCTCAACTGTGTATGTAAAAACTTAGTTGTTTTTCTTTGATTCATCCGATAACATCATACTGGGTCCAGTTTCTTGTTTATGCTATCTTTATTGTTTCTGGTCTTAGAACAATAAACAGCCCTAAGTGGTTTCAATTACAGCAGCAAAACTGTGCAAATGAACTTTGGCTTTGTTTCATGTTGAATAGGGGGTTTTTATGATTTTATAAATGGTGATGCTTAGGAATCTTGCCAACACTGTTCTATAAACAGTGAAGAATCACATTTGCCAGCTCTAGGCTTTTAATCTCCCAAATATTCTTCCCCTGATATGGATAAAGTATTTTTAACCTTGTACTATGGAGATGAATAGGAATGATCAAATTATCTGTGGATTCAATAATTTGCATAAACAAGGTATTGGAATGTTTTTGCTGGTCATGTTTCCACAAGCTGATACTTGATTTTTTTTTTTTTTTGGTTTGTCTTCTTTAATTGCAGGAAAATACTAGTTAGCTGTCACTCATTTTTTTTTAACAAATATAACACACAGCTATATCACAAAGGATAAAGGATAAATGTGTGGTAACAAACAGTGACCCCACCCTTCTAGGTACTTCATAAAATAAAAGTTTATATAAACTAAAGTCAGTCAGGGAGCAATCCTACCTCATGTTTCCACATTCACCTGGGCAGAGGGAATTCTGGAGATTCTTGCACCAATAATTAAGTCCTCCAAAACGAGTAACAAAGGCCCTCCAACCACAGGGGTCCAGGAAATTCAACTTTCCATTTGCTTCAGAACAGCTACAGTAAAGCACTGATTCATTTACAGAACCTGAAGTTTCAATCTTGCACAATGATCTGGAAAAAAGTAATCTGTTAGTGAATATATTAGTCCACTAGGGCTGCTGTAACAAAATTCCACAGATCAGGTGACTTAAACAACCGTAAATTTATTTCTCATTGTTTTGAAGCCTGGAAGTCCAATATCAAGGTATCAGCAGGTTTGGTTTCTCCTGAAGGCTCTCTCCTCTCCCGGTGTCTTCATGTGGTCTTTTCTCTGTGTGTATGCATACCTAGTACCTCTTTCTCTTCTTACAAGGACACCAGTCATATTGGATAATGGCCCCACCCTATAGGCTCATTTTAACTTAATCACCTCTTTAAAGGCCCAATATCCAAACACAGTCACACAGATTAGGGTCTACCCCTCTGACCTCACTTAACTTTAAGTATGTCTAGAAAGGTCCTACATCTAAATGCAGTTACAGTCTCAAGTGCTGGGAATTGAGACTTCAACATATGAAATTAGGACATATGAATTATGGACAAAATTCAGTCCATAAAAGTGATTATCACTGCAGTCCTTTCAGGGTGTCTTAGCAGTTCAGATTTACAAGTTGAAAATTATTTGCAAGCAAAAGTAAGAGGAACAATACGGTGAAACCTACATGTGGTGTAGGGGCCAAAGGCAGGCTGCCCCAAGATGGGCCACTTTGGCATGAAGATTATTGTGAGTTAAAAAGCAACCAAAATCCAGCAGATTCAGGGAAAGCTCTTCACCTCCTGACAACTGCCTAAAAAAAATTTAGATAGAAGACATGCTCAGGGAGAGAGCTAACACCATAGATAACTATATTATACTATGAACTAGTATAGTAGACAGGGAAGAACATAGCAAGACCTGTTTGATCAAAGTCCTCTCTTTTCCCCATTATTTCTGAGTGGCCCAGCAAACATTTGTTTAGCAAACATTTACCGTTTTTCATCTTCCTATGACTTGCCTTCCTTCCCTTTGAAGTCCTTTGAAGCCCTACTCTTCCTTAGTTCAGAATGACATACATATATCATTTTGTCTTACTGTCTTTGGAATTTGCATGTCTGTGCGTATTCCCCATGTGTATGAAATTAAATTTGATTTTCTTCATGTCAATTTTATTCTTAGTCTGGCTAAAAGCACCTTGAAGAAGACAGGTATTCTTGTTTCCCAACAGTGGCATTTAGAGTCTTAAGTGGGGCACCTGGGTGGCTCAGTCATTAAGCATCTGCCTTAGGCTAAGGTCATGATCCCAGGGTCCTGGGATCGAGCCCCACATGGGGCTCCCTGCTCGACCAGGAGGCTGCTTCTCTCTCTCTTGCTCCCCCTGCTTGTGTTCCCTCCCTAGCTGTCTCTCTCCCTGTGTCAAATAAATAAATAAAATCTTTTTTAAAAAAGAGTCTTAAGTATGAAAAAATTTTGTAACTATAGAAAAAATCTTTGATTCATGCTTATTTTAAAGTTCTAATACAAAGCTTTTAATAGAAAAATTAGGACATTGTCTTTATTGCTACAATTAAATGTTTCAAGTTTTTGCAGAATATGCTGTCTTAATTATCACCAAATTTAAAAGACAGGGAAATTCCATGTAAAAACTATCTGATATTGAGAATTAGAATTTACTCATCAAACTGAAGAAATTATGTCAATAAAATTATTTGCCTTTAGAAGTCTGTGGCTTATTCTTCATTTGACCTTTCATTAAGCATCTTGACTCAACAGAATTAGGAAAAACTATATTTACATTTATGTGTGAAGCATTTACAAAATGTGGTTCTGTGGAAGGAACTTATGTTACACTTTTAACTCTAAGCACATAACTATTTATCATTTTTTGTGTATCCCTGTTCTAATCAGTGAACCTCAACGAGCTTCAATTTCATTATGTACATAAAAGAAGATAATAAGACTGACTTTTCACCTTTAACAGGGGATATTTGAAAGTGTGTAGTAAATAGGCAATCATATAAAATGTAATGAAAGGCAACTTCAGAAGATAAAGATCCCTAAGATATAAAAATTGAGTTTTATGAGGGGTTGGCAGGAATGGTGAACCATCAACAAAGATGGTTAATTTTTGCAAGATTCATTTATACTCTTCTCTACTGTAGATGTATAAACAAATTCAATCATTCAATTCAGATTCCTTTCAGTGGATCCTTTATTAAATCATACAACTGTATTTCAACTAATCTAAATCATAGAGGTCACCTAATACAAGGGATAGTCCTGATCACATTAAAATTAATCAATTTAAAATACATCGTACACGTGTCAAAACTGCATAACTTCATTTTTTTTATGAACTGCACAGATGTTTTTGCAAAGAAAGCAATACTGGCAAAGGAGTCCAGAAGTAATGTTAAATGCAGCCTAAGAAACAGGAAATGGGGAGAAGATAGTATAGTACAATGCACGATTAAAGGATAGTTTACAGATTGAATTGTTTAAATTCAGAGTTTGTGCAATGGTTTAAACTGTATTAATGCCATTGCCTTTTTAAAATAATTAGATCATTGATATTAACAAATAATATATAAAACATGGTGTTCCAATCCTTTATACTTTTAAGAGCAACCTTCATTTTTTTCTTCAGAGAATCCTTCCTTTCTATGAAAATGTTGGGTGAAAATTGCTTGCCCCAGCCAACTCAAATGAAATTCATTTCCAACCAACTTCAACTCCTTACAATATTTATTCCTTATATCTTACCATCGCTGTGAATTTTTTCATTTTGGAAATCCACAGCTCAGAATCTCCCTATCCTACCATCAGGTCCATCCCAATGCATCTCTACTCCTTTGTCCTCACAGGCTCTACTTCCTCCACTCCCCGGGTCCCCCTAGTCAATCTGTCTCTCTGCGCTGCTTTCTCTCCTACTCTGCCCGTACAATCAGTTGCTCACCAGCATCTTAAAAGCCCATATACCTACTAACTTTATTCATCCCTAACATTTGGAAAATTTCACAGCTTATTTTCCCATTCTAACACATAGATTGCCAAAACAGTACCAAATAATGACTCATTTCACCTCCAATTCTTGCATCCCAAACACCTCCAAGTAATGAACACCTTTTAATTTATCTTTTATCAAGATTAAACATTACTTTACTAATAAGAATTCCTTTTCTGGAGAAAATACAGAAAAGTATACAAATGTGAGTAAAAAAGACCCAAAATCCCTAGTCAGAGAAAATCATTATTAACATTTTGATTAATGCTCTTCCATCTCTCTCACCCTCCACTTCTTTTCTTTTTTTACTGACATATAGTTGATATACAGCATTATACTAGTTTTAGATATACAATACAATGATTAGATGATTCTATACATTAAGTTGTGCTCACCATGATAAATGTAGTTTATCATCTGTCACCATACAATGTTAGTACAATATTATTGACTATATTCCCCGTGACTTACTTATTTTATTACTGGAAGTTTCTATGTCTTAATCTCCTTCACCATTCTGCTGCCTCTCTCCCCACTCTCCTCCCTTCTGGCAAGCACCAGTTTGTTTTCTGTATTTATGATTCTCACTCTTCACCCTTTTAAAAAAATATTTTGAGAGAATCAAATCTATCAATCTTTCCATTAAATTTTGATTTTGTTTTCATGCTTATAAAGAACCACCTACCCTCAAGAGTTATTCAGATATTCATCTTTATTTCCTTCATTTTTATAATTTTGTTCTTATGCTTTAATCCTGGGTCATTTACAATTTGAGGCATGTAGAGTAAGGAAAACTTAGACTTCATTTTTTTTTACGAGGCTAGCCTGGTTTTTAACAATTGTAAAATGTTAACTATTGGATAAGATTGATCGAACATTATACATTGAAAAATCCATCCAATCCAAATCTTAATATCTTCCTTATCATAAGCTAACTTGTTATATTTACTCAAATCTACTTCTAGTCTGTGTATTTTGATCCATGTGTCAGTCAGCCTGGTTATGTTGCAAATCCATGAGGCTTTAATTATTGCAAACTTGTTATGTGTTTTAATATTTAATCAAACACATTTTACCTCATTATTCTTCTTTGCAAACCACTTTTAAAAGTGTTATTGCTTGTAATTTAATTATACTACTTTAATCTTAATTAATTAAAATTAGTTTAATTTTATTAACTCCTTGGACTTAGAGCAGTGATGGTTCACTTTCCCTCTTCCTTCAAACCCTCTATCATTCAACAACTTTTTTCACTCTCAGCATATTCAATCACCTCAGCATTGTTAACAACATGTAAGTTGTTCACCCTGAAACTCTTTTATTTTTAAAGATTTTATTTATTTATTTGAGAGAGAATGAGAGATAGAGAGCACGAGAGGGAGGAGGGTCAGAGGGAGAAGCAGACTCCCCGCCGAGCAGGGAGCCCGATGTGGGACTCGATCCCTGGACTCCGGGATCATGACCTGAGCCGAAGGCAGTCGCTTAACCAACTGAGCCACCCAGGTGCCCCCACCCTGAAACTCTTCACTTTCCCAGACTCCCTCTGAATGTGTCTCTAAATCCTTACCTTGCCTCTTTCTCCTCTTCCATAAGAAGGAAGCATACATCCTTCTTTCTATAACTTTGCCACAGCACCCTTGGTTCTATTTCTTCCATTTCTTTGGAAAATCCTGCCCCATCTGAAATCTTCCCCAGTCCTTTTTTTTATTTTAAATTATACCTTTCTTTCAACTCATAAACAAGCTAAAACTTCCATACCCTTGTCTTTTTTGGCATCCTCCTCTCTAATGACTTCCCTGACCCACAATTCTCCTCTTACTCCCTGACAGCTCATTTGTAACCTTCTCTGGTTCTACTTCCTACACTTCCCATATGTCTATATATTCCATGATGTTCTATCTTTGGAGCTCTTTTCTTCAATTTCTACACCTACTCCCTTTACAGTCTCAATTATTCCCACAATTTAAATGATGACATCACTGCATGACCCCCAAAATTAATTTCAGCATCAAAGAGCCACAGATTATAAAACCTATATGTAATTTCATCCACAATCCACTTCAAAACAAGAGCTTTACAAATGAACAAACCAAGAAAAGATTTATCTAAGTTTGACTATTCCATAATTAGAAATAAAATTTAGGTTTGTGACTCTAAGTCTCTCTTGTATCCTACTCTTCAGGCACACACATTTAATCCCCACTGAAAAATCTCTGCTATGATGCCCTTTGGCTCTACAAACTCATCAAACTGCTTTGCCTGTAGAACCCAAGTCCAAAACTTCTAAACACAGTGTTCAATGTCTTCTGAACTCACTACTATTCACCTTTCCACACTAGCTCCTGTAGGCCCTTTTACACATACCACATTCCAAACAAACTCACCTATTTCTCATCTGGAACAGTCTATTCTTACTCTGTTCCGAAATTAAGATGCGTTTTATTTTACTTCCATCTTTTAGTTCACCTCACTCTTCTCACCTGAAACATCCTTTTCTCTCCTACTCCTTCCATCTCCACCTAATAAATCCCTACTCATTACCTAAAATTTCAATGCAAGTAACAACTATACCATGTGTCTAGTCTGATAACATTCCCATTCTGTCATCCAGAACATATTATTTTCCTCCATTAAGTTCCAATATCATATTATTTCTCCCCCATAGGCATTTATATTTTCACTTGTATTGCAGTTATTTGTGTATTGTTTTAATTTGCTAGTAGATTAAAAACTCCATGAGGTCAAGTACTTCACTTTATATCATATACATCTTCTTGGTCATAGTTTATAATCAAATATGTTAACATTAGGTAACAGACTAAAATGAATTCCTCATATTCATCAACTGTGTTCTGCAATTTTTTTAAGTATTTAGTGAAACTGATCTTATTTCATATAATTCCATTAGACTAGGATAATAAAGAAGAATCTTCAGACCCTTCTAGAGATACTCAACCTATACCAAGATCAAAATTTTCCTGTATCATAACACTAAAATTTATTAAGTAAAAATAATCCATCTATTGAAGGAAAATATTTTATTTTTTTATTTTTTTATTTTTTAAGATTTTTATTTATTTGAGAGAGAGAGAGCACGTACACAAGCAGAGGAAGCAGCAGGTAGAGGGAGAGGGAGAGGGAGAAGCAGGCTCCCCTGCTGAGCAGGGAGCCCGATGCGGGACTCAATCCCAGGACCCTTGGATCATGACCTGAGCTGAAGGCAGACGCTTAACCAACCCAGGTGCCCAAGGTAAAATATTTTAATTACCAAAATTATCAAGAAAGGTGTTTTAGTTTCCAAATTTAGTGGTTTAAAAACACATACACAAATATACTATATTACAGTTCTAGAGGTCAGAAGTCCAATATCAGTTTCATTGGCTAAAATCAAGATATCAGCAGGACTGTTTCCTTCTGGAGACTCTAGGAGAGAATCTGTCTCAATGTCCTTTCCAGCTTCAAATGCAACTACATTCTTTGGCTCGTGTCTCCTTCCTTCATTTTCACAGTCAGCAGGGTAGTGTTCTCCCTCTTCTCCAACCTGTTTCCATCTTTTCTTTTCTCATTCTCTCACTCTGATACTGCTGTCTCCCTTTCATAAGGACCCTTGGGGTTACACTGGTCCCACCCAGATAATCCGGAATAACTTCCTCATTGTCAAGATCCTTAATTTGAATATTACAAAGTTCTTTTCACCATGTAAAGTAACACATTCACAGGTTCCAGGGATCAGAGCATGAGCATCTTTGAGGGGACTATTATTCAGCCTACTGTAAGAGGTTAATCCAAAGAATATTAAAATCTATAATCCTGAGAAAACAAAAAAGCTTAATCACAACTAATAGTTCTCTAGGTCACGGAAAAACTCTAAAGAGGATGGAAAGACCTAAATATGCCAAGTGGCAAGATTCACAAAAAGCAATCTAAGATGAGGAGGAGAAGGAGAAGTATTTCTAAGCAAACTGCATCTACCACTTCCCATTGACTCCGCTTTCTTCTTTGACCAGTAAATCAGCCAGGATGAGAAACACTGGACATTGTAACAAAATAAATAGTGCTGAGCAGAAAAGAAACAGAAGGCATGGATAGGCTTATCATGAAAAGTGTTTGAGGACACAGCCAATCTGAAGTGGGGGAAGCCTATCACTGCTATGGTCTGAATGTTCATGTCCCCCAAAAATTCATTTTGGGAGTTGAAATCCTAATATCCAAGGTGATGGTATTGGAAGGTGGGGCGTTTAAGAGGTGATCAGGTCATGAGGGTAGAGCCCTCCAGGATAGAATCTGTGCCCTTATGAAAGAGGCCAGAGAGCTCCCTTGCCCCTTCTACCACATGAGGACACAGAGAGAAAATGGCCGTCTAGAAGCCAGGAAGCAGGCTCTTAATTATGACAAATTATGTATGGCCCTGCACACCTCTGAGCGGGGCTTTGAGCATAAAATAACTGATCCAGAATTGGTTGCCTGAAGATCAAAACCTTGAAGGAATTCAGTCACATTTCTTCTGTCTTCTCCTGAACACAGCTTAATTCTACACATTCACTGCTTCCTGTAAGAACTGCATTCCGCAAGTCTCAAAGCTTTCTTTGTTCTGCCTTAAAACTCTAGGTAATCTGCCTCTTTCCATACATAAAATATCATGTCCTCTATTCCTCGTGTTACCTTTGGTTCCATGTTACCAAGACGAAGATTACCCTCTTGCATTAAAACAAGAGGCTGGTGTGTGTTGCACGCTGAACCTTGCGTGCAAGTGTCTGAATAAATCTTTTGTGGCCTTAATTACAGGTAAGACCATGTTAAATTTAATTCCAACAGATGCTCCTCATGAAAATGTGATAGCTCAATCATTTTAATGGAAATGTTGAAATTCAAACGTTTCCTTGGTAGAAATGGTAAACTCCTGAAAGCTGACCTCCAGTTTATAAGCCTGCAGTGTTTTAATGGAGCTATTTTTCAAAGTGTTGATGGTGGGAGGGACAATATATGGATTTACTTCTGAGAGCAAAGCTGTGTTGCTTTATACTTGAAATTAATGGTGAAAACTGGCTTCTCCTGGAGCCCAGGGATCTCCAGAGTTGCATCAGAGCCTAAAAAAAGCAGTGGATCAAGGATACCAGTTGAACAGGACTCCAAACCTCTTTCGTACACCACTGCTCAGACATAGCAGCTCCATGTAATGAACTAGACTCCAGTGTAAGCTTTTGTTTAAGAAACCATTCTGAGGTTTAAAGGAAAACACAGCAAATAACAAAACTGTCCCCATCACTTCACAGAATAATCTGATCTTTTTAAGATAAAAGGCATCAAAGATAAAGAAAACACAAAGAATTTTCTAAAATATAAGAATAAAAGTAAAATAAATTTTAAAAATATAAAAAATTTCTTCTTTTAGCAATTATTTCTTATAAGATCACCACTGAGAGACCAATTAAAATTATGCATTTTATACTCCTTTGTTCTTAAATGGATACTCTTCATTTATCTTAATATTAGAATCATTGGAATGAAATATGACATATTGATGCCCCAGTAAACACTGTACACTGCAGGCCATCTGCCCCCTACACTACAAGAGCAAAACCTGTAATATTAAGTTAGTGTCTATATTTTGCCTCTTCTGCCTGTCAGTTTAGTGGAATAGCATCATACCTACCTTTAATTTATTATAAATTTACTATATATTTAGTTTATTAATCTAAAACTATATTGCTTTAGCACTTAAGGTAGAAAAATAATTTGCAAAGCCCTGCAATTCCAATCCAAACATCCCATGTAATTACGCTACACCCCAGGTATTAGATGCTGTCAAATCATGTAGTCATAGGGAATAAATGTGGTAATTAACTTTAGGAAGTCCCTAACTATTGACAAAGCAGTTGGAAAATTAAATTTATTGGTCTGTTTAACATATTCACTTTTCCAGGCATTTGATGATCTCTTTTACTATAGCCTTGCAGAGCTCCCAGCAGTCGCTAACAAGCATCCATACTTCAGGGATGCATATCCATCCAAGGCTTCTGATACAGGATATTCAAGATTAAAGTTCCTGCTTTCCAACTGCTGACACCCCCAAGGGTAGTATTCTAATCAGCCCAGTATTATATATCCAACTGATGTCAACAAATCAAAAGTGCTTTACATTTCTTTTTTCTTCTACTTCTTTTTTCTTCTGCTTCTTTGAAAATTCTAGACCCTAGAATGGCCATACATTCCTACCCAAATCACAGGATACTGACAGTCTAAACTCTGACTTGGAGATATTCCCATAGCATGCTTTGGGACATTTTGATTAGTGTTATCCAAATCAGTGCCAACTGAGAAAAAAGATCATTAATCCATTAACAATATTTTTTAAAAGATCATAATCTGAGGGTAAAATGCAACCTATGCAAACACTGGATACTTCATACTTTATTACCTATCATCCTCTGGTGTTCTTAAATAAAAATTTGCATTTCCATATTTCTTTACATCAAAGATCTCCAAATTTTCACCACTTCTCATTTTTTATACTTTTATACAGCAAAAGCCACATGGTCTTTTAAGATTTCAGTTAAATTGGATCTAAAGAAGAGAAGATGAGAGATAGTGGATGGGCAGCCCTCAGCTAGCAGCCCAGACATCCACATAACAGGAAAGAAGTTAGAGTAGGCGGACATTTTGACGGGGGTGGATGGACCTGTGAAAGTCCTCTTTGAATTGCTTGACTTTCTCAGTGAAATTGACAGCAAGTTTATCAACTGGGATTAAAGGTGAAGAAAGAAGTTCCAGAAGTTAGAGGAGAGAAGAAATGAAATGGGTTCTCAGCAGTGGCAAAAAGTGACTTGATAAGAAAATGTACAATTACTAGGCAACTTTGCCAGGCAGCAAGACCACTGCAGGTTAGGATCATGGCTTAGGATGATGCCAGTACATCAGATAGAGATTCTGGGCACCCTGCACCATATCCCCTTGGCTAACTTCTAATTCAGCTGCAGTTGTGGTGAGCAGTTCTCCACACTCTCAGAGAATTCCACCCCAAGCCCTGATTAAGACATTTGGATATTCTTCAACCGGTCTTTCACTAATTCAACCCTAGCATAAGGTATCCTAGAAGGATGGAAAAGTTAACACCAATGGTTATGGGCTGAATTGTGTCCACCCAAAACTCATATGTTGAAGTCCTAACCCTCAGTACCTCAGAATGTGACCATGTTTGGATATAGGACCTTTACAGAGATAATGAAGTTAAAATAAGTTCATTAGGATGGGCCCTAATCCAGTATGACTGGTGCCCTTATAAGAAGAGGTAATATGGATACAGACGTGTGCAAAAGGAAGATGATGTGAGGACACAGAGAGAAGGTGGCCATCCACAAGCCAAGGAGAGAGGCCTGAAACGATCCTCAAAAGGAATGAATGCTTCCAGCACTTTGATCTCAGCCTTCTAGCCTCCAAAACTGTAAAAAAAAAAAAAAAAAAAAGGTACATTTCTGTTGGTTAAGCCATCCAGTCTGTGGTACTTTGTTATGATCAGCCCTAGCAAAGTAATATACCATCTGGTGACAATTCTTTTTTTTTTAATTTTTTTATTGTTATGTTAATCACCATACATTACATCATTAGTTTTTGATGCAGTGTTCCATGATTCATTGTTTGTTCATAACACCCAGTGCTCCATGCAGAACGTGCCCTCCTCAATACCCATCACCAGGCTAACCCATCCCCCTACCCCCCTCCCCTCTAGAACCCTCAGTTTGTTTTTCAGAGTCCATCATCTCTCATGGTTCGTCTCCCCCTCTGACATACTCCCCTTTTCTTCCTCTCATGTTATCTTCTTCTTTTCCTTTTTTCTTAAAATATGTTGCGTTATTTGTTTCAGAAGTACAGATCTGTGATTCAACAGTCTTGCACAATTCACAGCGCTCACCGTAGCACATACCCTCCCCAATGTCTATCACCCAGCCATCCCATCCCTCCCACCCCCAACCACTCCAGTAACACTCAGTTTGTTTCCTGAGATTAAGAATTCCTCATATCAGTGAGGTCATATGATACATGTCTTTCTCTGATTGACTTATTTCACTCAGCATAACACCGAATCTTTTATACGGAGCCCTGGAGTAATAACCAGTTCAATAATGCACATTTTATTGACTTTTACTCTTTCCCTGACTTTCTCCTCATCCATCGATCCAGCTTCCTGGGATCACCTCCTAAAAATAACCTACATGCATCCAAGTTCTTATCTTGGGCTCTTTTTTCAGGGGAATCAAAGCCAGCACACCACATTGTATATATTTCTTCACTGCCATTTCTTAAATCACTTTCTTCCCTTGACTTTTCTGACACTACACATCTGGTTTTCCTCTTACCTCACTTGCCATGACGTCCCAGGCTTCTTCCTCTTCTATTCAACCTCTTAATGTGGAAGTGACCACTTGGATTCACTTGAGCAGTCCTAGATTCTCTATATACTCTCCTTAGGTCATCAAAAAGCCAGTGCTCAGTCTCCATCCTATTGTTCTATCAGCAGGATTTGATGCAATTAGTCTCTCCCTCCTCCTTGACATATTTCTTCACAAAGCTTCCAGGATACCCTACTCTCCTAATTTCCCTACTAGACTACTCCCACTCATCATGTTTCTCAGTGCTTATTCTCACACTTCCTCTTCTCAATCTCTTAATTGGAGAGCACCAGCCCTAAGTCCTTGGACCTATTCCCTTCTTTCCTACTCTTATTCCCTTGCTGGGTGCATTCAGTCTCAAGCCTTTAAAAACCATCCATATATTAGCAACTTCCACATTTATTTGTCCCAAACTCCAGATTCATATATTCAACTACCTACTGAACATTTCTATTTGGGTGTTGTGGTGGTTTTATCATGTATCAATTTGGCTAGACTAAACTGTATTTCCCAAATAAATTTCCCAGAATTCCTTTTCTATATATTTCTCATTAGGCTGGGTCTCAAGACAGATTCCTGTGAAAGATTTGGAGTGCCAATGTGAAGCAGCAGCCTTTTTCTAATTCTCACTTGTTTCCATTTATCTGCTGGTTCTCCATGTTGGTGTGAGGCAGAGGTCACACTTGCAATTACTCCACTTTCTCCTGAAATATCTTTTAGCTTTTTAGATCCCAAGGCCAAGCGTCTCTATGTTTACCTCCCTGACTTTCTTCAGGAGACCATACCACCGAGGTCAAAGGTACCATAAACTGACCTTGCTTACATATTCCAGTATATGCTATTCTCTATACTCTCTGACCTTGCATCCTTCTTTACTTCAAACTGCCTGCCCTGTGGACTTCAGGATTCAGTATCGGACACAGAGACAACAGCCATACAGAGACTGTTTAAACAGCACCTACAACTGTGTAATGTCAAATCTAACAAGTCCCTTCATATATTTCTTTCTATCTATCTCTATATATACTAGATATATATCCAGTATAATGAGATATATGAAGGGATCTGTATATATCTATCTTGTATATCTCTGGCTTATATGTCTACTTTTGATACATATCCAGAAATGAAGTATAATATATCTCATTTACTGGATATATATCCAGTATGTAAATAGAGATATACAAATCCCTTCAAGTGTCTCATTACTGGACAAATATCTGGTATATACAGAGACAGATTATATAAAGGGACTTGTTAGACTTCTATCTTCATGAAAGAAGATGTTAGTTGAAAGATGCTTTCAAAGGGGAACACTCTTGCACTGTTAGTGGGAATGCAAACTGGTGCAGCCACTCTGGTGAACAGTTTTGAGGTTCCTCCAAAAGTTAAAAATAGAACTACCCTATGATCCAGCAACTGCACTACTAGGTATTTACCCAAAGGCCACAAAAATACAGATCTGAAGGGGTACATGCACCACAATGTTTACAGCAACATAATGAACAATAGCCAAACTATGGAGAGAGCCCAAATGTCCATCAGATGATGAATAAAGAAGATGTGGTATAGATATCCAATGGAATATTATTCAGCATCAAGAAGAATGAAATCTTGACATTTGCAATGACATGGGTAGAGCTAGAGTGTATTATGCTAAGTGAAATAAATCAGTCAGAAAAAGACAAATACCATATGATCTCACTCATGTAGAAGTAAGAAAACAGATAATCATTGGGAAGGGGGGAAAGAAAAAAAAGGCGAAAAGGAAATAAGCCATAAGTGACTCTTAATGATAGAGAACAAACTGAAGGTTGATGGAGGGAGGTGGGCCGGGGATGGTTATTAAAGAGGGCACTTGTGATGAGCACAGCACTGGGTATTATATGTAAGTGATGAGTCACTGAATTCTATTCCAGAAAACAATATTGTACTGTACATTAATTAAAATTTAAACTAAAAAAATAAAAAATGAAATAAAATAAAGGGATTTGTTAGATAGATTTAAATATATATTTGTATATATAAATATGTGAATACACACACACACACACACACACACACACACACACACACATGATTTCTGCTTTCCTGTTTGAACCCTGAATGACACAGATGTCTAACAGGCATCTCCAGGTCAACAAATCCAAAACTGAAGTCCAGATTCCACCCTCACTTTTCACAAAACTTGCTCAACCTGCAACCTTTCCCATCTCAGTTGATGGCAACCCTATTCTTCTAGTTCCTCAGGCCCAATCCTTGAGGTTATCATTAATTCCTATTTTTTCTCCAACCTCACACACCCAAACAATTGGAAATGTTGCCATATGTATCTTCAATACATATCCAAAAACTTAGAGGAATTGATAAAATTAGAAGATAACCGATTTATAATGAGTCTAAGAAATGAATAAATGGCTGCTAATGCAAAAACAAACCATCAGAATTACATGCCTCCTTTATATAATGTAAGTAAACTATACCACCTCTGAAGTATTCTTGTCAGGAAATCAAACCTGAATCAAAATAAGGCTCTAGACATAACTACACATTTTCAGGAATTATAGGAGACAGAGGAGATCCAACAGGAATACAATTAACATTATCTAGAATGTGGCAAACTCCAAAGGACAAAGCAATTCAGTATCTTCAAAAAATGAAGTCTAAAGGAAAAAGAAAGATACAGAGCAAGCAAACCTAAAGATGAAACGATTTAAGGGACATAGCAATGTGTGTCTCCACAAATACAATGTGTGGATCTTGTATGAATACTGATTCAAACACCAATTTAAAAAATTATAAGTGGGGAAGTGTACACACTGAATGGATATTTTGTATTTAAAATTAATATTTAAGGTGTGATAATTATATTGTGGTTAGATTTTTAAATAGTCTGTATCTTCTATGAATACATACACTGAAATAAATACAAAGTAAATAATATTATATCTGGTGATTATTTCAAAATAATCCAATAATCCAATAGAGGTAGAAGGGCTGACTTCAGATGCAAACAGGTTGACCATGAATGGAGAACTCTGAAGGTGGGCGATGGAGATTCATTCTACTGCCCTCTTTATTTTTATGTTTAACATTTCCCATAATAAAAAGCTTTTTAACACTATTAAGATTTAGTATCATGAGGGGCACCTGAGTGGTTTAGTTGGTTAAGCATCCGCCTTTGGCTCAGGTCATGGCCCCACATGGGGCCCTCTGCTCATTGGGGAGCCTGTTTCTCCCTCTCCCACTCTCCCTGCTTGTGCTCTATCAATCAAATAAATAAATAAATAAATACATAAATAAATAAAATCTTTAAAAAAAAGATTTAGTATCATGATAACTAAAAAGGGCAGTGAAAATAAATTGTTACAGAAATGGCAGGAAAGGACTAACTTAAAGTACTAAAAGTATTTTTGTTGACATTATTCTAATAGAAAAACAATACATTCTGAGAAATAGAACAATAAACTGGAGCAACTGCTTCTTGCCAAAATTTTGTTTGAATTTCTTTTAGGGATAGTTTGGGTTTTTTTAAGATTTATTTATTTATTGGAGAGAGACAGTGCAGGCCCATGCGCACACACATACGTGGGCAAGTGGGGGGAGGAGCAGAGGGATAGAATCCTCAAGCAGATACCCCTCCCCACCCCCTTCCTCCCCCCAGGTGTTGAGGTTAGAGCCCAGCTTGGGGCTCCATCCGACAACCCATGAGATCAAGACCCCAGCCGAAACAAAGAGCTGGAGGGCCAACGGACTGAGCCACCCAGGCGTCCTGGATAGTTTTTTTATTAAAAAAAAAAAATTGTTAGGACAAACGATTATAATGCCTTTTCATTAGTAAAAAACAACTATTTTCAGATTTAGCATACAGGCAAAATTCAATTCATAACTTTCTGAAAGCATGCTAGAGTAGTTTTCTCTTTCTTTTCTAATTTTAAACCACATGATTCCATGCTATTTTTAAAGAAACACAATTTGCCAAGTGGAAAATGTTTTTATGCTATTAAAGATAAAGAGTTGTGGTTTTTTTCCAGGAATGTTTTACACATTAACCTGTTTTGCTTTCTGAGTATTAATCACATGTGCCTTGCTGATATCTTTCGACTAGCTTTGCTCTGTTGAAGGAAAAAAGCATGCCTGTGGGGAACTTCAGAGTCATTGAAATCCTCCAAAGATGTGATTCCTATAATCAGCCTATGGCCAATGCTAGTTGTTTCCAGAGCAGTCTTTAGTCACCAGAGTTTTTGACAAGCTTCTGCAAAGCAGACAATTGGCTTGTCTCTATAGCAGCTGCCCACTGTCATCTCCTTGGTTTGAAACTCAAGGTTCTCCTTGATAGGAAGGCAGAGCTTTTCTTGGCAGGTGAAAAACAGCTAAATACAGGACAGAGTGTCAAATGTAATATGTGCGATGCCATCTGAGAACAAGGTCACCCTGACCCAAATGAATACCACAAAGACCCACTGGAGATCTGGACTCCAAACCAAAAGGAAAGTGGACCACAATTACCAAAACTTTTCTTGTTCTACAGGTTTGGGCCCAAAAAGTAGAATCAAAACTCTCATTTTCTCCTCACCATCCTCCTTACCTGGGCATCGGTTCTCAAGGTAGTCATAAAGCAACAGTAAAATAGACTAATATGGATGAACCCAAATGAGAATGCTTTCCATTCATGGAAAACCAGTGCTATGTACAGTTTACCAAAGATTGCATATATTCTTTCTGCTCAATCCATATCACAGTCATGCAAATTATGATACTAACAAACCACATCTCACATGACATCTCAGGGACCTGACTATGAAGAAGCCACACATTGAGGAAAGAAAAAAAATGCTTCCTTGGGCTGGGCTCTCTCAGGACTTCACGCTCAGTATTCTTAAGGCCCCTTTCAAATATAGTGAAGACCTATCCATCTGTCTTTCAGAAATTCTCTCACCCTCATCTACCCTAATGTTACCTAAATTCGAAAAGTATAGAACTTCAAACTCTTAACCGCTAACTCTGCTGATTGAAGCCTCAGCTAGGAAGGCTCCCACCTCTCAAGGGCACCCCATGACCACACAGTAATTTGGCAGTACCCTGAGGATCCCCATTTTGAGGTCAGATAACAATTACTCTCAGGAATGCACTATCTACCCCATGAACCAGAACACTATAAAACTGCTGTTTTCCTATTTCCCCAATAAAATTCAGACAATAAATCTGGTCCCTTTTGTATTTTTAATAGTGGAAATGTGTTAGTGGTAAAAAAAAAAATAATCTTTGTCAAAGGAAGTATAATACATAGTATTCAACAGCTTCAGGATCCTTTGTCAAAAGAAATAATTGCAGAACTTTAACATAATAATATGATACTATATAGAAAATTTAGCTCATAAAATGTAACATGGCCCTTAGCTTATAAGAATGATATCTGAAAACATTTAAGCCAGTATTTGTAACCAAATGACCAGGCAGTTCAAAAAGTCATGGCATCAATGCTGAAGGGGATTAAAAACTGATATCTTTTTTTAGTTCCCAGGTTCACATAGGAACAGAGTTGTGGGGCTTTGTAGTAGCTCCACAATTGTCCCTAATAATAGGGACAAGTCATATTTTCCTCCCTTCAGGATTAAAAGTGATAGTTTACATAATGAACAGTTTGTAAAGATAACACAAAGGAACTCTGTGAAAATGTGGTTAAAAACTAAGTTGGATAGGCCTATTTTAAGAAGTTTAAAATATTATTTAGAAGAGAAAAAGACACTACTTATTATCCCTAATTCACCTGCTGTTTCTCATCCTCATGCTTTAGCCTAAAGTTGATACTCACCAAATTTTGACTTAAAATGCTGACAACCTTTCAAGGTTCTACTGAAATTCAGCTTCTTCCCAGATCACTCTACTAGAAGACTCTCCCTTTATAATTCTCATACCTATAAATTAGACCAGCACTTACTGTATATTCTAATCACTATTACTGACTAATAAATAAAGTTCATTAAAAGAACTGACATATTTTATGCATCCTGGAAAAAAAAGATCCAATGTTATTTTAATTCTTGCAATAAGTACTGAAGAAACAATTTAAATTATCTGCTCTACCTAATAAAGGAAAACACATATAAGTGAATACATATTCTGGATGATGATGTAAAAAATAATAAAGAGGTTATTACTGAAGATTAAAAGACTTCCTTAAGGATTAAAGCAATTCTAAATGCATGGTAGTAAATAATTTTTCTAGTGCTCAAATGCACTTGCAACTGTGTTTGAGGTAGACATTGAATTAGGAATTTTATTCTGGAGAAGCTTCTACCTTTGCAAAAGCAGGCAAGTTAGAGTATCACCTAGAACACTATCTTGAGTTTTCGGTAATATAAGACTTGCCTATTCAATTGCACACTCTAATATTATTTGTTACATATTATAATGTCGTTCTATTGAAGAATTTTTGCCGAACTGCTCTATTTAAATTACATTGTATAACATGTTGGGGCACCTGGTGGCTCAGTTGGTTAAACGACTGCCTCCAGCTCAGGTCATGATCCTGGAGTCCCGGGATCAAGTCCCGCATTGGGCTCCCTGCTCAGCAGTGAGTCTGCTTCTCCCTCGGGCCCTCCCCCGCTCATGCTCTCTCTATCTCATTCTCTCTCTCAAATAAATAAATAAAATCTTAAAAAAATAAATTACATTGTATTGCTATAAAATACATAAAGATTATTGAGCAAAGCTGCATGGGGCTTTCATCCCAAGAGAGTTTTAAGAGGTGGATAGACAAAAAGGTATAACTATGTCAGAACTTAAAGAAAACAGTAGTAAGAGTTTCCTTTTAACTCTTTGGTCCTCAGAATGGAGACTCTGCAGAGACCCAGACATACAGATATTTATTCCACCTGTGTTACACAGAGTAGTTTGTATGCTAACAATTTCTTCATGATTACAATTAACATTATGAAAATCTTACTTACATAAATAGGCAAATAAATCATTAAAAGTCCACCAAGCAAAAAACTTTTTGTAAAAAAGGAAAGCTCAGAGCCTAGAGTGTATGTTCCACCTAGATCTGCTGGATAAACTTGAAGTCATTTATCTCCTGTCTATCAATTCTTTCAAGTGAAAAATTTAGATAATGATTCCTGGCTACTTCACAGAATTGGTGTAAACATCAAATCAAACAATGAATATTCATGTTCTTCATAAAGTATAAAATGCTTACCCAATATGAAGCATTATTTTTAAATTGTGTGTGCTGAATGAGAAAGGAACGTCCGAGGTCTCCAGCTAATTGTCTTTAAAATCTGAAGCACATGTTGTAATAATTATCCTTTTGTGTCTCTTTCTTTTCTTTTTTTTTTTTAATTCTTGAGTGATGGATGCTATAGATTTGAAAATCATTATGCTGGAATATTTCCAGCCCTCCTAGCCACAAAAATGTGTCTATCAAGCAGGCTGTACATTGCCACAACTCCCTAATGGTATTAATAGAAGCAGAGGTTCTAAAATAGAGTTATGAACATTTAAAAAGTTCTGCCATTTCTAATTGGTTCGTAGAACATAAGGAATAGCACGGAGGACCATAGGGGAAGGGAGGGAAAACTGAAGGGGAAGAAATGAGAGAGGGAGACAAACCATGAGAGACTCAGAACACCAGGAAACAAACTGAGGGTTTCAGAGGGGAGGGGTGGAGGATGGGGCAACAGGGTGATGGGTATTAAGTAGGGCATGTGTTTTGATGAGCACTGGGTGTTATATGCAACTGATAAATCATTGAACACTACATCAAAAACTAACAATGATGTACTATATGCTGGCTAACTGAATTTAATGGAATTGAATGGAATGGAATGGAAAGGAAAGGAAAGGAAAGGAAAGGAAAGGAAAGGAAAGGAAAGGAAAAATCTTGATTTTATTTTGAAGCAACTCAGAATGATGAGATTTTACCCAAACCCTCTATGTAATTTCACTTCAATGCTAGAATCATCTGATAAGTTATATCAATTATTTTAATAGGCAATAAAGAAGTGAAAAAAGGACATAGGAATCTCATCATTCTAGACATACTCTTGGAAGAAAAATTAACAACTAAACTGTTGGCAGTGAAAGTACACCACCTTATAAATCAGAGTTGTTCTCCTGCCAGTGGGCTCCAAGTGGGGCACATACACCCCAGAGGACATACAAGAGAGGCCATGGAGGTATGTGAACAATGTATTAGAACTTCTAATATTTATCCAAAAGTGAGTGATCAAGCTTTATTAATAACATTTAATGTTTAGACTTACAAGGTACATTTTATTAACTTATAAATAAATATATTTATATTTCAGGATCCAAAAATTTTGGAAAACAGATTTAAATATGGGGAATTTTACATTAGGTTACCTTCTCTCTAGAAGACACACTACTAGCAGCTTCTTAGGATAACAAGAGTCCACAGAATAAAGTCTTTTAACAAAAACTATAGTAACAATTTAAAAACTAGAAAATGACCCCTGTCGAGTCCCACATCGGGCTCCCTGCTCAGCAGGGAGTCTGCTTCTCCCTCTGACCCTTCCCCCTCTCATGTGCTCATGTGCTCTCTCTCTCTCTCATCCTCGCTCTCTCAAATAAATAAAATCTTTAAAAAAAAGGTCTGCTTCTCCCTCTGACCCTTCCCCCTCTCATGTGCTCATGTGCTCTCTGTCTCATTCTCACTCTCTCAAATAAATAAAATCTTAAAAAAAAAAGAAAGAAAGAAAGAAAATGACCCCTGGACCTAATTTAGTGATACTTAAAATAGGTAAAGCTAACTATGATGAAAATGAGGATGGATGGATGGATGGATGGATGGACGGATGGATGGAAGGAAGGAAGGGAGGAAGGAGGGAGGGAAGAAAGGGGGAGGGAGGGAGGGAAGAAAGGGGGAGGGAGGGAGGGAGGGAGGGAGGGAGGGAGGGAAGGAGGATGTCTGGAAGAAGAAGTAGAGAGAATAAAGGCTAGTGCTTTACCCTTAACTAGGAACAACAAAAAGAAAAGATTTTAGTGGTTAATATAGTGTTTTGAAATTTTCCTAACTTTGGGAAACCACCTTTTTTTGTTCCTTTGGCTAGAGACACTCCAGGAAATTCAGGTGCAAAACAGTATTAAAACAGTTTTTCTCTAGTATGAAAATAAAAAGAATAAAATTGCTATCCTCATATTTTCTGCCATGTTTGTTCTTCTGCCTCCAGTTCTATGTAGTCTCTATTGAAAAAGGAGGCAACAAGCCACTGTGGGTCCTACTTGTCCTGGGAACTATAAATTATATTACCTGATACAAATCATAGTTCAAACCATTAATCTAGGAACCAGGAAACTTAAGCTCTAGAACTATTTCTGTCAATAACCTTAACAATGCATTAATTTTGGAAAGGGGGGTTCCCCCTCTGTAGAATCCTAACGTTGTCCTCACTGATTTCCAAACCCTTAGCTCTAATAGTCTATGATCTATATTATTTCATATTAATTTGTAATGTGACTATTGGGAAAACTTGTATGGCATGTCTCTGTAATGTATTATATTTTTCATCTATGAACTGCAGTGTACCAAAGATGATCATAAGATTCATTCATACATTTATTTAGGAGGTATTTATTTATCCCCTAAGATTTGTCAGGTACTGTGCTAAGTTCTTCACATACAACAGTGATTAGAAAGATATCTATTCTATATTCACAGAGCTTAGGGAATGATGGAAGACAGAAGGACAAACATTTATACAAATGATATTCTAAGGACTATGATAGGGACATGTGGGGTATGTAGAAACACATAATGAAATATTTAATCCAGCTTTTAAGCATTAAAAATTTCCTGGAAGAAGGAATTTATAAGTCACCGTAAAATATGAATAAGAATTGGCCAGGCACAGAAGGGTGATAAGCTCCAGATGAAGTCACTGACACCATACAGAGCAAAAAGAGACGGGTTTATAAATCTAAAGTCAGGGCTTCCATATTGCCTCTCTGGCAAGAACCTGTCACATCATAGCCCATGTGGCCCTTCACTGAGCTGTGTACTCCACAGTACACGTACGATAGGACATATCCCTTCTAGACTTAGTTCATTATAGTTGGGGTGAGAAATGTGAATGTGGACATGGAGAACTAAGAAGAGGTCAAATATAAAAGGACATTATAATCTAAGCATTGGAAGTTTAGGTTGAAGCATTTTAAGCAGAGAAAAAAAAACATAATCATATCACCATTTCTCAGGGATTCTTCCTGTGTCTGGGGGTCCCCGAGCCTGAGGCTCTTCCAGATTCCAAGCCACACGCCAGCCCATGTGCACCTAATAAGAACCTAACTAGATTTTTCTTCTCCCAGCAAAGTTTCCCTGCATAGCTATGTCAAGCATGTTCCTCTGACTGCCTGGGTACCCAGATGTAATAAATACACTAAGGGTGAAAGTAGCTTACATTCTCTGCTCACTTAAGAAGGGGTCAGCCTTCTCTGTACTTTATCACATTTAAACATTTTTGCTTCCATAACTCTTTGACAGTTTTAAGGGAAAAAATATGACTTTTTAGTGTAGTCAGTGTTGTCCCATTATGACAACAAGAGCAATGGTCTTTCCTGGTCTACTGCAAGCTGAGAGTGGAACTCTCTATTTTCTTCTGTTTGGGAGGGTTTTATTTTCTTCTGTTTGGGAGGGTTTCTTATATTGCATTCTTCATTTAGTAAAACGCCAAACAATTACAGCCTTGATTACTGACAAACATTTCATATTAAGTTATAAATTTGCATACATTTACAAATCCATTACTGTAGACAAATGATGTAGTTAATGTTTTTCTCTTTAAGGATCCATCAACAAGTTACAGTAAAGTAAGTGCTTTCCAAGTGTGAGTGACAATGGTCAATCTGTTTACTTCTTTGCTATTATGAAGATCAGGATCATTGCTAAAGCCTGTGTAATGGATACCACCCAAAGGACCCCACCTTACATTCTCACAACATTTTACTCTAGCCAATCCTATGCAATCAGCTGCAAGCATTTGTAACGTGACAGCCAATGATTCGGCTACTTCTTGTATCTCTCATTTCTGGCCCTGGCACACTACTGCTGCCGCCTCATGGGACCCCTTTAGGAACTCTCTAAGCCATCTGACTCATGCACAAAGGTGTGAGGTATGAGGGAGCTAACACTACAAAGGCAGTCCCCTGACCAGGGAGGAAAGGAAGGAACTAGTGGATAAACACTCCCCAACACTCCCCTCTGTCATGTCTCAGTGCACCAGGTCTGAGGGTCATCTGACACAGCTTCTAAAGGTCTCCAGTAGGACTTAGCTCCAGGTGCTCACAGAGGTGATTAGATCAGTGAAGCATGCTTGCTTGGAAAGACTTTCTCTCTTCCCCTGTTTCACTCTTTCCAGTCCTTAGGACTGTTTCTTGGGATCATTTCTCAAAATAAACTGCCTATATACAAGCTCTCATGTGAAGCTCTGTTTTGGGGGGGCACCATAGCTAAAACAGCCTGGATGGGTTGACCAAAAATTATAGGATGATCAGATGGAAGAAAATAGAGATGAGGCCCATCATGATTTCAGAGATGTGAAAAGATGAGAACCATCACCACTGTATCAGGCAATAATGTATCTTTATGGAAAAATACCTCTAACATTTACAGCATCCATGTCCTATAAGGCACATCTCAGGCTAATAGTATATGAATGAATATTTTTTTGAATGTCAAACATCTTTAGAGAAGGTGGGCATCCTTTTAAATATTTCCACGGAAGATAAAGAAGATGTGGTGTGTGTACACACACACACACACACACACACACACACACACACATACACACGGAGTATTGCTTGGCCATACAAAAGGAATGAGATCTTGTCATTTGCAACACCATGGATGGGCCTAGATGATACTATGCTAAGTGAAATAAGTCAGAAAAGAAATACAAATACCATATGGTTTCACTTATGTTTGGAATCTAAAAGATACAACAAATGAATAAACAAACAAAAAGCAGAAACCCATAAACACAGAGAACAAACTGATAGTTGCCGGAGGGAAAGGAGATGGAAAGATGGACAAAATGGGTGAAGAGGAGTGGGAGAGACAGGCTTCCAGTTATGGTATGAATCTAGGTCATGGAGATAAAAGGCACAGCATAGAGAATACAGTCAATGGTACTGTAGTAGCTCGGTATGGTGACAGACGGTAGATGCTCTTATGGTGAGCACAACATAAGATATAGACTTGACAAATCACTATGTTGTACACCAGAAACTAACGTAACATTGTGTGTCAATGACACTTCAATAAAATAAATAAATATTTCCATTAAAAATATATTTTAACACATATACAAAAAAGATCAACTGCATAAAATAGTGCTATTCAAAGTATATTATAAAACTCAAAAATTCACAGAGCATCACAGGTTATTGCATCTGGTAATAAGACACAGACTATCTACTTTCATGTTTGTATGTGTGCATATGCATGTGTGTGTTTCCTGGGCAAAATTGCCTTCTTACTCCAATCTCCCTTAAACCCTTAACAGGCCCAGAACTGAGAAATGAAGAGTGAATGATGAGGGTGGACGTGGACACTTAAATGGCAGTTGAAAGGCAGCCATGGTGACACCAAGGAGTAGCTGATTCTATCAACCATTTGTTCCCACTATCCACCTCAAATAAAGCTACTTCAACTATTATCTAGTTATTATCTAGATATTACAACTATTATCTGTTATTATTAGTATTACAAATACTACTAATAATCTTTTATATGGACAATTGATATTTTCCTACTAAATTTTTAGCAAAAACCTCTCTGGAAAAATCTCAATTTTTTTTATCCCTAATTTGAAATATAAATAATAATTTAAGAAAATACAGCTTTAAGACGAGCCCCTCAGATACCTTTTCTTCCTGACAGATCACACCTGATTACTGTTCCCATATAGAAGTACCAGAGCCAAAAAGTAGGGCAATGATCTCAGTGAGACATGATGGTGGACTGAAATAGAGCAATTTGATAAGAATGGAGTTTTTTTTTTCTTTCAAATTTTTTATTGTTATGTTAATCGCCATACATTACATCATTAGTTTTTGATGTAGTGTTCCATGATTCATTGTTTGTGCATAACACCCAGTGCTCCACACAGAATGTGCCCTCTTGAATACCCATCACCAGGCTAACCCATCCCCCCACCCCCTCCCCTCTAGAACCCTCAGTTTGTTTCTCAGAGTCCATCGTCTCTCATGGGTCGAATGGAGTTAAGTTAAAGATTTGAAAGATATTTAGGAAATAAAACTGCTAGAACTTAGTGACTGATTAGATGTGAGGGATGACAAATAATCTAACACACATTTTTAGACATTGGTTTTATACTCCCTTCCAATCTATTTCTAACAATAGTTGCTAGGGAATAGCTTGGTGTAGGTGATAGGCAGTTTTAATTAGGATGAAACAGCTTGATGAAGAAAACTTAGGTGATCCAGGGAGGAAGAGAACCTGGGAAAGAACAGAAATGACAACCATTTGATTCTGTATAGAAGATTAAAGACAGAAAAGACACTTGCACTCTGATTCAATCTTAATAAGAGAAGTACAATCAACTAATGTCTAAATGGAATAAACATTGCTTCTCTTGGACCAAACCCTCATTATGCTGAATTTCACTAATTTTTCATGTAGCCCACTGGTTATCAATGAGGGGTGAATGCCCCCAAGAGCATTTGGTAATGTCTGGAAATATTTTTGGCTGTTATAAACTGGAGGGATGCCCCTGGATCTCATACCCAGAAGCCAGGGATGTTGCAAAACATCCTATAATGCACAGAACAGCCTTCTACAATAAAGAATTATCCAGAACAAAGTATCAACAGTGTCAAGGTTGAGAAACTCTGAAACCCACTAACATCAGAAATACTAAATTTTATACAGAGGCACTGTGTTATGTTGTGGGAGTCACTAAGAAAAGTAAGTCACAGGCCCTGTCCATGAAGAAGACTAACTCCATCACCTTTCAATATAAGAACAGCTATTAAAATAGCAGCCTAATAATTACAGATGTGCCATAAATCAATATGTCTGTGATTGCTAAATAAATGATACCAATGATAAATGCTGTGTAAGCAGTTTGCAGATTTTTATAGATTGGAGAGCAAAAGTTGGCCTAGGAAAAACGTAGATATTTTGTGGACAAGGCAAGATCCAAGGTGTTTTCAGAAGAGGTAGGTTAGAACTTATCTCCTCACAGAACCATAAGTTATGTGACAGATGGAACAGCATACACCAAGGCTTTATTTTGGGAAAATACAAAAGTTTTCCAGAGAACATAGGGTATACTCCATTGTTTAACTAGAAAAACTAACAAGGCTGGTAAGCAGTTTAAGGCCAGGTTGTGGATAGTCTCAATTGATCCTTGAACAACATGGGTCTAAACTGCATAGGTCCACTTATAAATGGATTTTTTATATTACAGTACTATAAATGTATTTTCTTTTCCTTATGACTTTCTTAAGATTTATTTATTTTAGAGAGAGACAGCGTGGGCAGGGGGACTGGCAGAGGGAGATGGAGATGGGGGAGAGAGAGAGAGAAAGAGAGAGAGAAGCAGAACCACTGAGCATGGGGCCCCACACGGGGCTCAATCTCACAACCTTGAGACCATGACCTGAGCTGAAATCAAGAGTCAGGAGCTTAACTGAGCCACCAGGCACTCCCTCCTTATGATTTTCTTAACATTTCCTGTTCTTTAGCTTATTTTATTGTAAGAATACAGTATATAATACATATAATATACAAAATATGTGTTTTATCAGTAAGTCTTCTAGTCAACAGTAGCTAAGTTTTGGGAGAGTCAAAAATTATATGTGGCTTTTCAACTGCATGGGGATCAGCGCTCCCAACACCCATGTTGTTCAAGGGTCAACTAATTTTGTTTAATTGGAGGCAGAATTTGAAGCAGTGAACTAACAGGATGAAATCTGTATTTTAGGAAACACACTGAGTGACAGTATATATAGAATTGACTACCAGAGGCACTGTGGGCAGAGAGAACTCAGGAAGGATAAAAATGTCTGAGATACAGCATAATAAATTCTGCACCAAAATGGTAGCTCTGAGAAAGAAGACAGATAAGGAAGGCAACTTAAGAAGCAAATATGGACAGGACTCTCCAGCTGTTTTAAGGGCAAAGAAGAGTAGGTCATCGAAAGCAATTTGTTTTGTTCAAATGAGAATTAAAAACTGACCTAAGCCAATTTGGTCTTTCATCCACTGTGATATTTTTTTGTAAATAATGGTAAATTCTGGTAATTAGAAGTAGGGGATGGCTATATATGATGATGATGATGATGATGATGATGATGATGATGATGATGATGACTTTTTAACTATTTCCCAGGCATCACAGAGAATTCTCTTGGCCTTGCCTGGCTCTTATTCCAGTCCCTGAGCAGTGATAGTCCTGCATAAGCTCTGTTTAGCTTCCCATAGGTGCCTCCTGAGAGCACCCTGTCTCAGGTTTGCACTGTATGTTTCCTCCCTCCTTATCCAAGGGCTTTGCTTGGTGGGATCTACTGAAATCTGCTTGTTGCCCATATCCATACAATGTGGAAGTATATGGGGGCTAACACTCAATCAGGGCACACATTAACCAATCAAGTAGATATATATAGATGCTCTCTATCCCCTCCCCTGCCTACAGAAAATCCTAAGGCACGGTCGATACTGCTTCCCAGGTGGTCCTGTAGGATCAAGAAACCTATCACCTATAGCAGTGGTGAATTGATGAGATATCCTTGCACTACTCTTTCTTCTTTCTGCTTCCTTTCTCTGTCATTCTCACCTGTATCTCTGGTGTCACACCCCAATTAAGTGCTTGCTCTTAACCCTTTGTTTCAGGCCCTCTTTATGAAGAACTCAGATAAAAGCCATGATGATGATGATGATGATGATGATGATGATAAAGACAATAATAACTAATATTGTTGATACTTGCTAAGTGTCTATCAATATTACAAGCACTTTCATCCTATTATAATCCTATAAGGTGGGTATTATTATTCCCATTTTTACACATGAAGAAACTAAGGCAAAGAAAGGTTCCTGCATTTCCTCTTCAGTAAGTTCTGGTGACAGTGACTTGTTAATGAGGCTACAGATGCTTATTCATTAACATTTTCCCTCTCCAAATAAAACAAGAGAAAAACAGGGGAAAAATAGGTGGCAACATTAGGTAGATATTTCTAGCCTGTTTTGGTAACAGATGTAACACTGATTCAGTGAATACATTACAAAGTAGACTTTGAAATTACCTATTATTCATTAGCATCCAATTAATTCTAGTAGTAGAATTATTTATGACTATCCATATTTTTTGAGAAGTAATCATCAATACCAGATTGATTCCTAAAATTTTAGAAATAATGGCAATTCTGGGGACAAGAACAACAAGCACCTTGCTGGGTAACAAAGTCACATCTTCAGGGTATACATTAGCTGCTTCTGACAGTCTTCAGCATTTTACAGTTATGTGGATGATACATCCCCAAATCATATCATGGGGAATGAAAAAGTGAATAAACATGCATTAAACATTGTTGACATTTCTTCCTCTGGTACTTAACTTTGTGCTTGTGCCACAGACAGTACACGCTGGCAGAAATACACTTCAAGTCACTTTTCTAGAATTGGTGCTTTTTACTGATTTCACAAACTCTGGGCACCAAAATCCAGGTTCTAGTAACAGGTAAGGTCCTCCTAGATATTTATAATGTAACAAGAGTAAGGGGCATCCTTTAAGACAGGCTTAATCAAGATAAAATAATTTGTTATGACTCATTGGACATTTGGAATAAAATACTGGATACTGGATATCTTGGACAAAAATGAGATCATTTATGAACTAGTAAATATAAAAATTATTGTAAATACAGTAGATTTAACATACACTATAAGCCTGTTGCTGATTTTTCACCCAGGTTCCATTCAGGGAACAGTGAAAAACTTAGCAAGAACAGTTAAGTATGATGCTTCTATCCTGCTCTTGTTCAGATCTGTTTTCTTCATCTAATACTCTTCTTTGTTCTGCCATACTGCCTGCCATTTCCATTGTAATGATCACCTTCTGGTATCAGAGCTGCTAATTCAAATGAGTAACATTTTGAGTTTCTCTAATTATAAATGCTTAGAGTTTACATTTAAGTCTATAGTTATCATCAACTGACTAATGTTAAACTTCTAAGATCTCCTATCCCTGAAATGTGTTCATGCAATTACAAAGAAATGACACCTTTCCCTTGCACACTTGCTCATCTGTACCACATCTTTGTACCTCTGAGGGGCACTATCTTTCTGATTACCTACATTTGCAAGTTGCATACTCTACACCATGGTTCAGGCTGCATTTTGGAATGAAGCAGATAAAACTGAGTTTGGAAGTACAGTTGGAAATAATGGAATTTGAAGATAACTGGGAATAGCTGGTCATCTTGAATATGGGAGCATTTTAAATACTGATGGCAGAAAACAATAGAAACAAAAATTAAAAATAAACATCAAACTGAAAAGGCATTTACAATATTATAAAAGACAAGAGGAAAGTAAAGATCTGTTGCAAACTAATAAGAGAATAACATTACAGTAGAAAAGTTAAAGGACACTAAAAGGAAATTCACAGAAGAAATAGAAATAATCAATGTACTTTTTTAAAACCTATAATCAAATGAATAATAATTAAAGCAACAATGAGATGTCAAACCTATAAAACTGTCCAATGCTTGAAATAATTACCATTATTAGTAAGGCTATTAAGAAATGGAGACTCACATTCTACTGTTGGCAGTACACACTGCGACATGCTTTTTCAGAAGCATTTTTCCATTACAAATATTTTGAAAGCCCATCTTGTGACTTGGAAATTCAATTTTTTAAACATTTTCTAGGGAAATAATTACTTAATTACATGACAATTTAGCTGCATTGGTATCCGTTACAATCTACTTATGATTGCAAAAACAATGGATCAACCTAAATAATGGTACTTTTATGCAAGAAAATATTATACAGCCACTAAAATAAATATATATATTTTAATTGCTACGAAAAAATCTGATACCATAAAATGTTTAAATGTAGTCTATAAAGCAATATTAATTATAATACAATCTTATTTTAGAATAAATGATATATGAATATTTTTAAATATTAAAGTGTATGCGACAAAATACCAAAATGTTAATGAAACTTATACCTAGATAATGAGATTTTGATTGGACTTTCTCTTTGTTTAATCTGCATTTTTAAATTTTCTACTGTAATCCTGCACTCATGAAATATATTAACACAAAAATTTATCTGAAGTATTGAAAGAAGTTCCTGTAGAAGAAAAATATTCTGTAAGCCCAATTATTTGGAGAAGTAAATATTAATTCTTTTGACTAACTCCTACTGTAACTACTATAGCTTACAAATTCTAATAGCCTCTTACTGCTTTTAAAACGCATATGTGATTTCAATAGGAGCAGACACTTTCTAACATAAATACTATACTTGGAAGGCTTCCAGCTTAAAAGAGCATCCAGTTAACAGACCTTAATGCAACATTTCTAAATTTCCCACATAAATATCTGCAAGTACCCTGAAAAATGCAAAAACATAATGCTACAAAAATCTGGTCTGAGAAAATTTACTTACTTAGGGAGATAAACTGAAAAATGAAATAGTAGCCCTCCGTGCCATATCTGCCTGAAAATATGTCTTTAGTTCCACCAAAGTTCAACCAAGTATCAGGAAAGCAGCACAGGGTAATGGCTGACTAAGTACTTGCAGTGCTTGTAAGGTTAGACCAAGTACATTTGAAGTGGACATCCTGGGTTATGGCAACAGTTATACTATTTTTTAGAGAAGGATGGAAAGGAGAGAAAAGAAAATTCATAAGAGCTTGAATGTTTTCTACAAGCAGAAACAAAGGGCAATTGTTGTCTTGCTAATCAAAAGTTAAAAACCAAATATACATCTTTAAGGATTAAAGAAAAAAAGCACAGATATGAGTAGCCTTAGGAATTTAAAATTGAAGGAACAATGTAGATAATTATGAGGTGGCTTCCTTTTTGGCAGTTAATTTGGATACATTAATCATAATCAACTCTCTTTAATCAGAAATTGGGATTTCCTGAGGACTTTTCATTAATTGCGAACCAGAGCGGTAGGCAAATTATTCTTCACTATAGATCAGAGTACTCCTCTGTGGGTTATGTTCATATCCCACAGAATTAAGTTCAAATAGAATCTTTACTGAATTTTGCTATCATATTACCACACATTCCCCATTATTTTATTATTGCTAATAGGAAACATATGTATCCTTAAAATCGTATACCATGAAATAACTGAGCTAATGAATAAAAGTGAGTCTCAACAGGTACAGCTGGGAGCGTGTAGGTGACTGGTTTAAGGGCTGATGTTCTATTCAGCATGGAAGTAGTTACACCAGCTCCACATTCCTCTCTATTTTACACTGGCTTCTAATGACATTGAATCAAATTATATTTCTTTACAAGATTTAATGTTTAGCTTTTCTAATTTTACTTTTATAACAAAATTGAAGTAGGGCTGTGTGCAGTCGTTTGGATAAAATTGAAAGTGCCAACAGCTACATTCTTTAAACTAAACAGCAGCCTTTTTTGTTTAACTCTAGTAAGGGGTCCAATAGTCTTATGTGAAAATTTTCTACCTCTTTTGTTGGAATTTGACCAAAAGCTTTGAAACTGCAAGTGAAATTGCTTATTATAAATGGAGAATTCCCAGAAAGAAAAGTTTAATTATAATGCAATTACTTGAATTAGTGTGTTTGTGTTTGATCACATATATACATTTGGAGACAATTACCAATCCTTTGGATATCTACATTTAGTCATTCATGTCTTTTCAGTTTAGGGGCAGTTTCACCAGGGTAGTGGTTTTCCGAATCACTCCTCACCTTCACTACGAACTTCTTGAATACTTGGTGTGAGGGGCAGCCTCCTTCAGGGAAAAGCACTACATGGAAGTCGGTGACCAAAAAAATCTCTTTCAGGTTCTGAAGCTGCTAAGCATACATCTTTGTGCAAGTCCTGTAAGCTCTCCAGGCCTCTTGTTTCTTCAGCCATAAGATTAACTAACAACAGTAATTATTAATTATGTTATTACTGTGATTATGAAAATAACAGTAGCTAACATTTATTGGGTGCCTCTCATAGGTCACGGAGCATGCTGTAAGATCTCATTTAGTGACCGCAAAGGCTCTACATCTGGTAAGAACTGTTTCCCCATTTTACTGATGAGGACACTCAAGTACAGAGAGGGTTAGAAATTTGCCCAAGTTCTCATAGCTAGTAAACAGCAGTGCCAGGAAATTAGGGTCTAAATTAGCAATAGAAGATGTTCAAAGGCCCCTTCAGTTCTAAAATTAAATCATTTGCCAAATTATAGCTCTGCATAAAGACTGGCTTAAAAAAAGCATATGAAAATTTTACCTATGAAACAAACACATTACCTATAGGTCTAAAAATTGTTCCCTGTTGGTATAAGTTATAATGATATGCAATATAATTATTTATAAACTTTTTTAAAGCTACCATTTGAAAGTTCTATAATTTTCATGTAAAATACCAGCGGTAATGTTACTTCTTGTTAATATGCAATTGATCATTTTCCTCTTTTATGTCATGTCTACCATTACCATCTGTGCCTCTTTTGACTGTGCATTTGAAATACTTGACTGAAATGTAATTTCGTTATTTGTAAAGGCAGAAACAATGAAACTGTATTCATATTAATTTTAGTAGAGCTTGTACTCTAAAATGTTTAGCCAGAATAACAAAGTTCACGTCAATCCTAGTTATTAGCAGTTTATAAATCTCTTAGAATTAGAATCCATTGCAAAGCCAATTTAAGGGTTTGAGTCTCTTGGTAAGTAGGGTTGTAAATAAACTTATAGTTACAATGCCTGTTTTTATAGTTTTCTTCTCACCATGTTGGAGCTCACCCCTATCCCTCTGCTCACACTGAATTTCAGCCTGCAATATTTTCTCCTCCTTGGTGAACTCTTACATATCCCTTCTTTTATTCTTTAAGACTCAGCTTTGTATCACTTCCTTCTAGGACATCATCCTCATGCCCCACTAACACACACACACACACACACACACACACACATTCCCAGAGAAAATGGAGGCGGAGTTCTTCTATAGAGATCTCTATTGTGCAGGTACTGCATTGTAGTACAATTCTCGGTTTACATGTCTTTCTTCCCTACAAGATAGCCTATTATTTGTTTCAAGCAGCTTTTGTATATAGAAAAACCACAAAATCTCAAAGGCATACAACAATAACCATATTTCTCACAGATCTGTGGTCAGCTGGTAGTTGGCTGATGGAGACTTGCTCTACTGGCCAGTTCTGCTTCAAGCCGTGGATATCTTAGGTTTCTATGTATATTACTTCTGAGGCCCAGTTTCTACTCATAATGATGGAAGAGAAATAAGTTAAGTCAAGCCCTAGACAAGCACATTTTGTGCTACTACTTTCTTCCTTTCACCAAAAGCAAGCCACGGACAGACTCAAATTCAGAGTCAGGGAAATATATTCCACCCCTATCACCTCTAAACAAGGCTTTGAATGCACACAATCAATTCAAGAGAGTGAAAAGTTGTGACTAATAAGTCAAATACCATGGAATAAAAACCATCTCTTACTCACCTTTACTTATACGTACAGTGTCTGGAATTGTACTTAACCCACAATGAGTACTCAAGATATACCTGGTGAATGAATGTCTCTGATACTGCTAAACATGTCCCTGCATTCATCCATTTTATAAAGCATACTCCAAATCACATCAAACTGCCAAAGATTTGAAAGAGAGGATGAAGTGTTCACTTCAATTTACTGAGACATGAGACATTCAATAGGTCCCAAACAGAAATACAAAGATACATACTTTCATACAGTGAACTACCAGGTTATAATTTGGGCAAAGGAGTATACAGTAGTAACCTTAAAATGTAACTCATTCATTTGTGTTTGTGGTATATTGTTTCCCAAAATGGCTACAACTGCTCCTTTCCTATGTGCCCCTTTGTAAGGTGGCCATGCCACTCCTCCCATCAAAGAGAGGAGTCTATTTCTACTTCCCTTGAACTTAGGATATCTTCATGATTTGTTTGACCAGTCTATTATGGTGCAAGTGACCCTGTGCAATTAGAAGCTTAAGTCTTAAAAGATCTTGCAACTCTTGCTTTTGTTCCTTCAGAATTCACCTTTCATGTAAAGAAATTCAGACGAAACAACTAAAGATGAGAGACCACACAAAAAGAGAATAGAGATGCCCTGCCAACATTCAGAACCAAGGTCCCAGATACACGTGTGAGGCCATCTTGGATTCTTTAGCCCAAGCTAAACCACCCCAGCCAACACCAGGTGAAATAGAAACAAACCATCCCCATTGGGCTCTGCCTGAATTTCTGACCCACAGAATCATAAATAATAAAATGTTTGTTGTTTTAAGCCACTAAGTTTTAGGGTGGTTTATAGCATAGCAATATATAACTAAAAGAGTGCTCAAAACTGATCTTGAAAGAACAGAGAGAACTGATGCTGTGTACTCCGAAATAGAACAACTGGAATCATTTTACAAAAAACTATTACAAAATTGCTTCATCCATAGTAAAGTACATTTTGTATTAACATATTTAAAAATAAGCACAGAAGTTTTCAGACAAAAAGAAAGCAGGGGCGGCGAGCAGACCTCGAGCAGCTGCCGCAGCCACCACAGCCGTTGGCGACCGCAGCAGTGGAGTTCACAGGGCCCGGAAGTGGGAGATTTCCCATGCGGTGGCTGAGATGTCGTCCACCGCGGCTTTTTACCTTCTCTCCACCCTGGGAGGGTACTTGGTGACCTCATTCTTGTTGCTCAAATACCCGACCTTGCTGCACCCGAGAAAGAAGCAGCAATTCCTCAGCAAACACACCTCCCACCATAGAGGTACTGGAAAAAATTTGGAGAATACAATGGCAGCCTTTCAGCATGCAGTTACAATTGGAACTGATATGCTGGAATTGGACTGCCATATCACAAAAGATGAGCAAGTTGTAGTGTCCCATGATGACAATTTAAAGAGATCAGTGGGGTCAATGTAAACATCTCTGATCTCAAGTACTGTGAACTCCCACCTTACCTTGGCAAACTGGATGTCACGTTTCAAAGAGCATGCCAATGTGAAGGAAAAGATAACCGAATTCCATTACTAAAGGAAATTTTTGAGGCTTTTCCTAACACTCCCATTAACATCGATATCAAGGTCAACAACAATGTGCTGATAAAGAATGTTTCAGAGCTGGTAAAGTAGTACAGACGAGAACACATAATGGTGTGGGGTAATGCCAGTTATGAAATTGTAGAAAAGTGCTACAGACAGAATTCAGATATTCCTATACTCTTCAGTCTACAACGTGTTCTGCTCATTCTTGGCCTTTTCTTCACTGGCCTCTTGCCCTTTGTGCCCATTCGAGAACAGTTTTTTGAAATCCCAATGCCTTCTATCATACTGAAGCTAAAAGAACCACATACTATGTCCAGAAGTCAAAAGTTTCTCATCTGGCTTTCTGATATCTTACTAATGAGAAAAGCCTTGTTTGACCACCTCACTGCCAGAGGCATTCAGGTCTATATTTGGGTACTGAATGAAGAACAAGAATACAAAGGAGCTTTTGATTTGGGAGCAACTGGGGTGATGACAGACTATCCAACAAAGCTTAAGGATTTTTTACATAATTTTTCAGCATAGAAAAGGAGGTACTCAGAAGCACTCAAAGATGAAAAGACCTAAAGAAAAACAAAACAAAACAAGTTTGCCATCATTTCCCTAAGCCATTTCCAGAATGGTAAAGGTTTAATCATTTAAGTTTTTATTACCTCGTTTTTAAGCTTGTCTGAGAATGTAGAAACTATATATTGTATATTTATTTTAAAGAACATTGCATATTTTACATTTGTAAATTGTTTAGAAAGATAACTGGTTATGAGATGTAAGTAGATTATTGATCAAGAGTTCTGTATATGATGCAGTATTCTATTATAAGTAATTGTAAAATCAAAGACTATTAGATAAATTTGATATTAGCCTTCACTGGAATAAGATCAACTAATTAGTAAAGCAAAATTATTGAAGGCCACTACAGCTATGCTGAGTTGTCTTGCTATTTCTAGGTACATCTTAGTTTAAAAAGGAAAGGAAATGCAGTGGGAGGAGAGCTTAGAAATCAGTGATATAGTTATCTGACAAGCTGTACATTATTAACAGAAGGCAGGCTCAAAAAAAAGAACTGAAACTAATACTTGATCAGAAATAAAAACTGTAGACAATTAGATTTCTTGGTTGCTGTTGTTAATGGGGACATTCTGTTTGGAATCTTTAGGTGTAACAGTGTTACCATGTCCTTTCTTTTTGGTAGACATTAAAATTGGACTTATAAGATCCAACTAGTCATATATTTCTGTTTCCTCTAAACATTGTTTCTTCTAAAGAAAATTTTCCATTTTTTGGCAATGATTAACTGTTTGGGCCTACATCTAGATTTTAAATAATGTCTTGAATCCTAATAATCATATGAAACTGACGAAAGTACATATCATTGTTTCTAATACGTATGGTATAAACCACCTGTTCCTGACCTTTAAGGTTTAATTCTTCTGAATATTAAGTGGAAGCAGAATTTCTCAAGCATTAGGCTTCACTTTCTCAGCTTTTCTGATATGACTCCATTTAAAATTTTTCTAAACTTTTTGACTAATTTCCATCATCTCTTCGGGAGGTAAATATACTCTGGAATAGTAAGGGTCTTTTACCTGGATTACATCTCTCACCTGGAGTCCGCCAGCTAGCAGCTCTGAAGGACGATGGTACTCCCACCACCTATCCCTTGGTGACATAAATAACATTTGCTTTTTTTTTTGTTTGTTTAAACTGAAAGTTTTACAAGAACAAAAAAAAGAAAGAAAGCAGACCTCCCACTATTTCTTGTCTAAACTTGAATGTATGGATATAAATATTATTCAGTTTAACTTTGTTAGAAAAATCAGCAAGATGTCAGAGCATTTTAAACATGAATAAGTGTGATACAAATGATATGCTTGAGTATATTACAACTTTAAATGTCTCTACTTTTATCTAAATAATCTTTGTACCATTAAAAAAATCTCCACTTTCTATAAACACTTAAAAATTAAACACTTAGGTTCATGTAAAAATAGTAATCAGTAAGTAAGTAAATTAAAAAGACTTAATTCTTAGCAAATTCAACTGGCGATTTTTTAAAAAGATCCACTGATAATATGAACTTAAACTGAACTTCTGAAAGGTGTGATTTCAAATCAAGCAGAGGAGGTAATATTTTTTAGAAATACTTTTTCTCCATCTAGTGAGATGAAAATGCACTCTTACGGATGCCAAACTTCTTTAAAGCTTGTGTGATGAATATAAAAGTAAACACACACAATTCCACCTGAATATATACAGGGCAAGTATGTCACATCCAATATTGAGGGAAACATACAGCTTCTTAGGAAATGTAAACATTTCTACTTTAGCAAGTCTCATCTGATTCATCATCATCAGTGAGTACCAAAAAAAAAAAAAAAAAGTTTGGAAAGATTCCAAAGATCATTAAAAGTGACAGGGAAAATAATGCTATTAGTTTTGCATTTTGACTATAGAATTAACAACAGGAAAGATTTTAATTAAGGTTATACTCATCTTACATTATATTTTCTAATGCTTTATTGTTATGAGGAATGTGTGCTCCTGGCAACATGTTAAAGACAGTCTCTCTAAATTGTGATCCTTCTTCCTCAGGGCAAATGCCACTGTTCCTGATTACTATGGAGTGACCAGTAGGGCCACAGAGAAAAGAGGCATAACAAAGAGTCACTCCATATTTAGTACTCATAGAAGAATGATTCTGTGATAGTCCACCACACCTGCTTTTTGTATCACATGTTGTGTTTTGGTCTCTCCTTGTGGGTTCTATGGACGGTTCAAAATTTTGCTCAGAAATATGTACTCATTTTTGGATACTGTGTACAAACTAGCCTATCTGCTGCTTGTTTCCCAGCAAGCCACAGTTACAGCTGTAATGTTATTTGATTATGTTACTGAACATCACTGCATCCTTGAAATATTGTTTTGGGTTGCTATTGTTCTCCTTCAGCTCACCACTTAAGAAGCATGTGACTATTTGGCCTTAATCCTTTATCAGACCCATTTCAGTCTAGAAGTACATGAGTTGTGCACCATAATAAATTTTCATTCAAGATCCTGCCTTGTCATTGTTGCTGAGATAATTAATACAGTTGGATGATCTTGAATATGTTGCTTACCCTCACTAGGCTTTAGATCTCTTATTTGCTATTAAAGTTGTAATTTTTGCTGTGCCTGGTTCTCTCCACTTCTGAACACCTAGCGCACCCTACCTTTCTTGCCCCTTTGTATGAAGTGTGGCCAGGTGACTGGTTTTGGCCAGCAAAATATGAATAGAAGTACATGCAATACTTTGGAGCAGAAATTTTAAGTGTCAGCATGCAATCTACCACATTTCTTTCTGAACTTGGCAATAATGAAAGCATATGTTGAAACGGTGCCCCTGTCGGCCTATAACTCTAAGTAACTAGAATGAGCAGAGCCCCTGGTCAACAAGAATGGATGTACAGCATTTATTATTTTAATCCACTGAGACTTGTTTGTAATGCAGTATAATCTAGCCTATGGTGGTTTACTCATAGTGAGTACAACTTTCAAAATACTAATTAGAAAAAAATTTTCACAGAAGCAACCTCTGATCTGCTGTATTTGGGATATAAGATGTGTAATGGCATTAACAAAAGAAATAATTTTGAGAAAAAGAAAGGAGCGCTTTTGCAGCTTGGACCCCAATCAGAAAGCTATTTTCCCAATCAAATGTTCAAAACACCTCTCCCAAGTATAGTACAGTAAAGGACACAGCACATAAAAAGCCCACATTGGTCAGGGCAGAGAACAAGAGGATGCTATGTGAGTATATACACTAGAAGTGAGAATTCTAGCAAACTTAAAGAAGAAAGCAATCATCTCTAACAATTCACGAAAGTGATAAAGGGTGCACTTTGAGTACATCCACTGTAGAGACTGAAAATAAGAGCCCAGGTAAAAAACTGTGACATCACAGTATTGAAGGGAGTAGAACAAAACCACTTCAGAGGCTGAATGAAATCAAGAGAACAAAAAGGTATTCAAACAAGATCAGAATCAAATTTTTAGAAAATGGCTTTCATGTCTCTTAAATTTAAATTCTATCAGAACCCTAAGATATACTAATTATAGTTGTTGTTTATAATCAGCCTTCATTCCATCACATAATACAGGATTTCTTTTGCCATCTTCAAAAAGGCACACATTAAGGAAACCTGTAGCTACTATAAGTACAATCAGACACCTACCTTGAATGGGATCTATATACCTTCTAATGGCTAATTCAAGGTTATAGTGCCCAGAGTAAGCAAACCATAAAAAAAATCAGCACCAGGTACACAGTACTGCTCTATTGGTTTTATTTCTGTCTATACAGTACACATCATGAAACCAATGGCCTCTAAAGCACTTGTCAAATATAGAGTGAGGTGAATCTATATCTCACTATGAACTATTCCTGCAACAAAATATATTAGGAGTCTTACCTCACAGATTATATATTTACAATTGTTTTAGCTTGGTTTAGTGTCTAATGCCATCTTGGTTACTACATTCTGTCTGCTAGCCACAAAACTCTGTATTAACTTGAAATGCCAGCCTTGTAATTATTTAAAAAATAAGTGATATATTATGACACAGAACTCCAGTGAACTCCACGTAAGAAATGTGGAACTCTTATAAAGATTTTTAAAAATCAAGGACTACCAGTACTTGTCTAGAAAATGGTCATTATTCCTTTTTATTCATAATAATTGCTACTCCTTACTGAGTGTGTTACTATGTCCATGTTCAAATAGCTAGAAAATGGCAAGGCTGAAATTTAAGGACTTTTTAACAAAAAAGACTGTATTCTTTTCTTCATTCCACACTGCCTCTATTTAATTAAGCAAGGATCATTAAAAGATTGTCTTGCAATCTTACAAATATTATATTGTGTCTTATAACCCTTCCCTTATTCTCAGCCAATTCTAACTGTTGCAGTAGACTTTGTTTTTGTGTCCTTGGTTTTAGGCTTTTTACTCACAGTCATCCATTCTTGGTTTTGTCAACAATAATTTTTTAAATATCCTTTTTAGGCCAGACATTTTTCTAACCTCTGGAGTCTCAAAGATGGTCCCCAGTCTCAATGATTTTAGAATCTGGTGAAAATATTCACTATCTGGTAAAGCTAAAATACAGGCTTCTTTCACTATTGTCAGAGTGTGTGTAATTGTTAGAAACATCCACTTTAATTTTCATAAATCCATGAGACCACTGGAGTCACTGAGAGTTGGGGGACCAGGTGAGGAAATTCACCAAAATTGGTTGAATTTGCAGGATTCCAGGGTTCCCATAAACCACAAAGAACGTGTGGTAGGGAAAATGTAAGTAGAGAGTAGGATGTGAAATTCCACTTATAGGTAAATTTCTATGAATTTTGACTTTTAATATATAAAATTGACTATAAATACCTTTTCCATTTGTAAAGGGGAGAGTATTGGGTACTTTTCAGTGTAGCTTTCCAAGGCTCAAAAGAAAATTATAGACATATATTGTGTGTATAAAAAATTATGGAGAGAAAAGTAATAACTTTCAAGTAGGATAAATATGAGTTATATCTGTGAGGGGGGAATGACTAATAAATTTTACGCCTCCATGAAACATGTACTCCCTTATTTTACTATGGATGTCTAGGATATGAGTTTCTCTCAAGGTTCTCAGAACACATTTTCAATAATCTCTGAGGTCTTTTGGGTCTTCTTTCTTTTTTTTAACTGAAAGCATAAAATGAAGACAGAGAAAGAGCAAGTGCATGGAGTTTCAAGGGTTACAGAATGATGCATGCTCTATCAAGTGTCTGTTTCTATAGTTGTCAGTGGGATTGGGAGCAAGAAATCTCATAAACACCTTTTGAGTGCCCCTGTTTAAACCATTTAATAATAGAACTAGATTTAAGCTTCATATTTATAGGAGACATTGACAATTTTTATTAACATAGAAGAAAATAATCAGGAGAGGGAGAAGTCTAAGGACTATGTCCATTGTGGAAGAGTTGATAAACTGAATATTTTTAGTTTTGAGAAGACAAACAAAGCACTGCCAGGTAGCAGGGACAGGAAAACTTCATTTATATTATTCCAGGAGATTAGTTGAGAATTAACATGTAGAAAATACAAGGATCTGAATAAGAATCTGAAAACAAGGCAATGGAGAAAAAACTCTTTCTTAGGTGGGGAAAAACCCTTCACTTAAAGTACTTTAAAAAGTGTACAACCAAGTGGCCCTTCACTTAGGGTATTTTAAAAAGTGGTACATACCTCACCAAATTTAGAAAACACTTTTGTTGAGTATGGACCAGGAACTGTGTGCTATGTCAGCATCATATGAATAGTGTCATTTAGTACTAACAATAACTTTAAGATCAAAACTACTGTTACATCTATTTTTCCAGGTAAGGAAATCAAGTTTAAAAAATATTTTTATAACCTTTTTGACAATATTAACACAAAGAAGGAGTGAAGGAATGGAAGGAATTACAATAGTGCAAAGTTTCTGTATAATATTGAAATCAAATTGGTATTAATCCAGACAAGAATTTTAGAATTCAATACTGTTATTTTGGAGCTCATTTGTTAAGGGAATGTAAGTTTATAATTGTATGTCTTCCTAATTAATTGCTTTCTTTATCCTTATGTCTTTCCTGGTCTCTAGTTTCATTTTTTCTCTTAAGCACTTTGTCTCATATTAATATGGTCATTTCAGCTCTCTTGTTTACTATTTGCATGCTATAACTTTTTTCATTCTTTCTTTTGATTTGTGGCTTTGAATTTAAAGTGTGTCTCCTGTAGAAATATATAGTTGAATCATTTTTCTTTTTATTTATTTTGTCAATCTGTGTCTTTTGATTAGAGTGTGTACTGCATTTGTTTTAATGTCACTAATGGCAAAGTTGGATTTATGTGTACCATGTTGGTATTTGTTTTCTTTATATATTATGTTTTATTTTATTCCTCTATTTCTCTGTTACTACATTCTTTTTCAAAAATAGACATTTTCTAGTATATCATTTTAATTTCCTTATTGCTTCTTTTATTGTATTTTTTAGTTATTTTGTTATTTGTTGCATCAGAGATTATACTTAATAACTTCAAAAATAACAGTATTGAATGGAGAAAGGGACCCTTCAACAAAACCGTCTCCAGTACCCCACTTTTCAATGATGAATAGAACAACTAGGTAGAGTATCAGGAAGAAAACAGAAAACTGTACAACACTATAAAACAATTAGATCTAAGTAACCTATAAAATACCTCTCAACAGTAGCAGAATACTCATTGCACTCAAGTATACATGGAACATTCTCCACAACAGGCCATATGTTAGACCACAATCAAGTCTCAATAAATTTAAAAGAATTTAAATCATACAAAGTATGCTTCTCAACTATGATGGAATAAAATTAGCAATCAGTTACAAGAGGAAATTTGGGAAACTTGCAAATACATAGAATTAAACACCCTCCTAAAAAAATAGCAGGGCAAAAAAGAAATCACAAGGCAAATTAGAAAATACTTTAAAGTGAATGAAAAAATAAACAAAACATTACTAATATTTGCGGATGCCACTAACAATGTGCCTAAAGGAAAAGTTACAGATATAAATGCCTATAGCAAAAAAAAGTTTTCAGGGGCACCTGGGTGGCTCAGTTGTTAAGTGTCTGACTTTGGCTCAGGTCATGATCCCAGGGTCCTGGGATCGAGCCCCACATCAGGCTCCCTGCTTGGCGGGAAGCCTGCTTCTCCCTCTCCCACTCCCCCTGCTTGTGTTCCTGTTCTCACTATCTCTGTCAAATAAACAAAATCTTTTAAGTAAAAAGTTTTCAAATAAATAATAACAGACTTTCACCTTAAGAAGCTAGAAAAAGAAGAGCAAACTAAAACCAAAGCAAGTGGAAGCAAGGAAATAATAAAGAATAGAGAAGAAATAAATGAGATAGAAAATAGGAAAAAAAGCAATAGAAAAAAATCAATAAAACCAAATTTACTTGAAAACATCAAGCCATTAGCTAAACTGACCAAGCAAAAAGTGAGATTAAATTATTAAGATATGGAATAAAAGGGACATCATTTCCAAACTTACAGAAATTTTTTAAAAGGGTATTAAAAGGGAATGCTACAAACAACAGTACACTAACAAATTTGATAACCTAGAGGAAATGAACAAATGCCTGGGAAGATACAAACTATGAAAACTGACTCCAGGAAAAACCAGAAAACCATGATAGACCTATAACAAGCAAAAAGGACTTAAAAAGTCCCACAGAGAAAAGACCAGACTCAGATGGCTTCACTTGTTAAACTGTTTTAAGAAGAATTAATATCAATTCTTCATAAACTCTTCCAAATAACAGAAGATGATGAAACACTTCCCAATACATTCTATTTGACCACATTACCATGACACCAAAACCAAGGAAATTGTGACAAAAGAATGACCTTTATGAATATAAATGTAAAATCCTCAACAAAATAGCAGCAAACCAAATCGAGTAACATAAAAAAAGAAAAGAGATTATATACCATGATTAAGTAGTATTTATCACAGGAGTGAAAAGTTGGTTCCACAAATGAAAATCAATCAACATGATATATCACATTAACACAATAAAGAACAAAAAGCATGTGATCATCTCGATAGATGAAGAAAAAGTACATGACACAATTCAATACCTTTTCATGATAAAAACACAACAAACTTGAAACAGAAGGGAGGCTCCTTAACTGGATAAAGGCCATCTACAAAATGTAAACAGTTAATATCATACCTAATCATGATAATTATGTTTTCCTTCCAAGAACAGGAACAAGATAAAGATGTCCATTCACACTTCTATTCTATACTGTAGTGGAGGTTCTAGCTATGGCAATTAGGCAAGAAAAAGAAATAAAAGGCATTCAGATTAAAATGAAAGAAGTTAAATGACCTCCATTCACAGATAACAATCTTATATTTAGAAAATCCTAAAAAATCCACACACAAAAAAGAAGTGTAGCAAGGTTACAGGATACAAGTTTAATATACAGAATCAGTTATATGTCTATACACTAGCAATACATAATCTGAAAAAGAAAACAACTCTATTACAACAGTGACAAAGAATAAAATACTTAGGAATAGATTTAACAAGAATGTATAACACTTTTACACTGAAAAATACAAAACATCATTGAAAAAAATTAAAGAAAAAATAAATAAATGGAAAGACATCATATGTTGTTCCTGGAATGAAAGACTTATTATTAATATAGTAATACTTCCCAAATTAATCTAGATTCAGTGCAATCCTTACCTCAATGTCAGTTGCCCTTTTTGCAAAAATTGGTGAGATGATTTTAAAATTCATATGGCTTCAAGGGACCCAGAATAGTCAAAACAATCTCTAAAAGGAAGGATAAAGTTGGAAGACTCACACTTATAATTTCAAAAGTTTACTACAAAGTTCCAGTGATTAATCATTATGGTACTAGCATAAGGATAGACATATAGATCAATTGAATGGAATTGTAAATCCAGACATATACTTTCCTTTTATAGTCAATTGATTTTCACAAGGGTGTCAAAGCAATTCAACTGGCAAAAAAAAAAAAGCGCCTTTTTTAAAAAACTGATTTATTTATGTATTTATTTGAAACAGACAGTGTGAGCAGGGGGAGGAATGGAGGGAGAGGGACAAGCAGACTCTGTGAGCACAGAGCCAGACGCAGGGCTGGATTCCATGACCCAGAGATCACCACCTGAGCCAAATATCAAGAGTCAGATCCTCAAGGGACTGAGCCACCCAGGCACCCCAAAAATAGTCTTTTTATAAAAAAAAGAATTCTGAGCCAACTGGATATCTACATGCGTAAGAATGCAGTTGGACCCTATCTCATACTATATATAAACATTAACTCAAAATGGATCACAGAATTAAATGTAAAATCTATAACAATAAGACTCTTACAAATAAACATAGAAGTAAAACTTAATAACCTTGGATTAGACAATGATTTCCTAGATGTGACATCAAAAGCACAAGCAACAAAAAATTGATAAATTATACTTAATCAAAATTAAAACATTTTGTGCTTCAAAGTCCAAGAAAAATGAAAAAATACACTGAATGAGAGAAATATTTGCAAATCATTTATGTCATAAGGGATTTGTACTCAGAATATTGAAAGAATCCTTACAAGTCAACAACAAAAATATAATCAATCCAATTTAAAAATAAACAAAATATTTCAAAAATATTTCTGAATTTATACAAGTAGCCAAATAAGTACAGGAAAAGGTACACAACATCACCAGCCATTAGAGAAATGCAAATCAAAACCACAACAAGGTATCAGTTCACACACACACACTAGGATGGCTCTAATAAAAAAGACAGACAGCAAGTGTTAGTGAGGGTGTAGAATAATTAGAACCCTCATACAACCCTGGTAGAAATATAAAATTACACACTTTGGAAAATGGTTAAGAAATTCCTCAAAACTAAACATAGAGTTACCATCTGATCCAGCAATTACACTACCAAATATATAACCAAGTCAACAAAAACTTGCACAGGAATGTCACAGCAGTGATTCATGATAATCAGAAAGTTGAAACAATCCAAATGCCCATCAGCTGATCAATGAATAAATGAAATGGGCCATATACAAATAAGGGAATATTATTCAGTAACAAAAAGGAGTGAAATACTGACACACATTACAATGTGGATGAACTTGAAAACTTGATGCTACATAAAAGTAAGTCTGCAGGGTAGGGGAAAATGGAGAGAACTGCCAGTAGGCATGGGCTTTCTCTTTGCAGTGATGAAAATACTCTAAAATTAGATGGTGATGATGCTTGCACAACTGTGTGAATATACACTTTAAAGGGTGGGTTTTACATGTGAATTTACCCCAACAAAGTATTATTTTTAAAGTTTTTAATAAATAAAAAGAGAGCTGGATTTCCAAAAAAATGCCCAAGTCATCAGCTAAAAGGCAAAGAAGCTGGGAAATACAATATTTTTATTCTAAAGCCTCTCTAATAACCACTTTACTATGCTGTAGGCATCTCTAAGCAGTAAATTGGAAAAGATCACCAATAAGATGTACTCCATCCCTAAAATTCCTCAGTTCTATGGTTTATTGCAGAGAGGCTGTGGAGGTTTATACCCTACTGATTCAGAACAAAGTGGGTACTAGGAAGAACAGATCCCAGTGACTTTCAAGTAAAATCAGAATTAAGAGCTAACTCTGAACTCATAGTATGAGGATCATGCCTCCAGAACACACTGGCGAGTAGTTCTCAGCTTAAAAGAAAATACCTCTCCTCTCCCAGAAACAAATTCCCTTCAATATGTAAGACCGGCCACTATTGACCTAGCTCCTCTACCCCTACCTTAATCACCAGTACCCTACTTTTCAACATTCTGCATACTATCAGCCTTTGCAAACAAAATTCCCTACCCCATCAAACACTTCTACAGTCTTCCTCATAAAAATATTTCCATGATTCCAGATAAACTTATTATATTCAATAATCAAGCTAATCAACAGGTCAAGTAGTATAAACTGAGTTGTCCAATTAATATTTTCCAAATGTAAAATTTGTAAGGCACAGATTTCTACAATTCTACAGAACAGAGAACAGAAATACGAAAAGCTGGTAAGAGGGGAAGGACATTTGAATATTTGCAGGCCTCTGCCAGATATTTATTCCATATTTATTAGATTCAGTATACTGAAAAGCACAGGTGTTTCAGTTCTTAGAATGAAGCAAACACAGAAACAATAATTTTCAGAGTCTGGAGAGACCTTAGGAATCATCCAAACCAACCTCCATATTTTCCAGGCTAGAAAAGTGCAGGGCTAAGAAGAAAACAGATATGACTAGCTTACACATTTTGCGGCAGATGTGCAACTTGAATGCATGTTTCTTGATTCGTGGACCAGTTGTCCTCTTGCAGTTTTAGTTCCCATGGCTTCAGAGCAACTGTGAATTGTTTGAGAAATGTGTCCTTTTTTTAACAACCCCAAGTATGCAAACTATAAGCACAGTCCTGATGAGGAAGTTTAAATTACTCCTCTTGACCCTCTAAGTTGCTCCAATACAACCCCAGCACCACGGAATCTGTTTTCCTGTTAGACTCAGATCGTTCTCTAAATGTAATACTAGGAAGGTAGGTTAACTGTCTCAAAGACGTAACTCATTGGAAGATGAACACTGAGTAATGTCCTTTACCTAAAACCAAGAACTCAACGTTGTAGATGATTCAAGAGAATAAGAGTTTCTTCACCATTATGCCCTCATGCATTTCTCTTCTGTTCCTCTTTGCTGTTTTTAAACTCCTTTCCATTTCCCCTTGCCTTATTTCCACTCTCTGCTCAAAAAGTCCAAGTATATAGCAGAGAGAGTAAATCAGACTGAATATTCCCTTTGCTCCCCGCAAAGACTCTCTCTATTGTCCCCACCCAAAGTATGTGAACAAGTTTCTCACTCACTGCCGGCTTTCCATTAGTTCAATCATTGATTTTAAGCTTCTAGTTCACTGTATATAAATACAGTCCTCTCACAACTTTTCATAAAATAAAAATCTAGCAATGGGGGTGAAGAGCACTGACATTCTGATCATCTATTATATAGTAATATTTTGGGTTTTTTTTTTAATTTTAAACAAGCCGCAGTTTGGAAAAGCAACGTGTTTTGTTTATCATGTCAAGTTCTTATGAAAGTATTTGAGTTGGATTTCATCCAAAATCTATAATTCACCATGTTATGCATAATTTTGCTGTCATATGGCCGCAAATTTTGACACTTATTTTGCCAGAAAACACAGGTATGAATATGAAAGAGGCCCCCTCAGAGATTTACTGCTTAATATCCCACTAGTTCCCCAGTCTTTCACTGTCAAAGCTCAGCCATCCATTATTTTCCAAGCAGATTTTTTCACCCTTTGTTTCTGCTCAGATTTGCTTAAAAATCACTCTTTGAAAGATCCATAGGTTACTTTTAATTGTTGTTATTTCAAATCCTTCAATAATAAATGCCATAAACTGTTCTGTATAAAGATTTTCATAGCAGAAAATAAATATAGATGATTTTATAATTCCCTTAAGATGGTAATAGTTGTATATATTAACAATAAAACTTTTTATTATTCCAATTTTATTATTATCACAATTTCGACAAAAATCACTCCTTCTCTTCCTGCTTATCTGCCTCAAAATTCTTTGTCTCAGGTATACAAGAGTCATTATTGAAAGAAAAAAAATGGGTACTTTTCTGACCTAAGAACTATTAAAATTTAAATAAATCCAAAATTCAGCATTTTCTGGGTTAAATTAGTGCACTACTTCAGTATCTGCAATTCAAATAAGTCCTCTGAGAAATTGGCCTCCACAACCAGTGACGTGCTGCTGAACTGAACAGATCTCCAAAATATCCTAACAGATTTCTTTCTTTCATTGTAGAATTGTTTCCATCTGGTGCTTAGATATTAAACCTGGAATATGTAAAGGCTCTCCCCTCTCACCCTGTTTGACTTCCAAATGCTGGCAAATAATTTGCATTGTCAATGAACTGAGGATTAAAATTTTGAACTTAACTGTGTAGTTATAAGATGTACAATTTAAAGTGATAGATCTTTGAAGTAATGAATTTTTTTCTTTTCATTTTGAGAAATGGAAATTTGAAGGGTTTGCAGAATATTCTAACCCAATCCAACTTTGCTTGAAAAAAATAATAAACCTTTTCTTAATTTTCTTCCCAAGTTCAGAAGTTCGAAATATGAATTTATGAACAGCACTATAGGCCAGTCTTTGTATGTATGTATATATTCATAACAGAATAGGAGCATCTAAAAACTCTTGTACTTATTTGTTCAGATAGATATTTAGATGCATACATGCAGAAGTTTCCAAAATCCTGGGTCCATGGACAATAATTTCTTCATGAGAATTTTAAAGATCCTTACAGTAATAAAAAATGTCTGACTTTTAAGACTGGCAACATTTTTCATAGCATCTTAATTGGAAAGCACAGAGTTACTTCTAAGAAACCTAATTGCTTCCAGAAATGTTTAAACCACTAGGGGAATGTTTATATGAAATGAGCAACAGTCACAGGAGTGAATAAACCAGTTCTCTGCACTGCATGTTGCAGTGTAAAGACCTAGGAGCACACATGGAGAGTTATAAGAGAACCATGTGCAAGACACAATCATTTTGTTCCATCTCTTTCTTCTTGTCATTAGTCTTGCAACTTCTACCCATCCCTCTTCAACTAACAGTGTATCTCACACATCTTCCAGAGCACACAGTTATCCAGTTCTCTTGTCCAAATCTTCACACTTCACACCTGTCCACCCTTCACTGTTCTTTTCTTTTTGATGCCCCATCAAACTTTCTTCACATTGTCTCTTACTTAACTGCTTCCTTTTTTTTTTTTAAGATTTTATTTATTTGAGAAAGAGAGTGAGTGAGAGAGAGAGCACAAGCCAGGGGGAAAGGCAGAGGGAGAACCAGACTCCCGCTGAGCAGTGAGCCTGATGCAGGACTAGATCCCAGGACCCTGGGATCATGACTTGAGCCAAAGGCAGCCACTTAAAAGACTGAGCCACCCAGGCACCGTTAACTGCTTCCTTTAATCTCTTTCTCTTACATTCGATCTGCCTTGATCTCCTGGAATATTTTCTGATGCATTTCTCCATTTCAAGTCCATTTCATAGCTCGTTAAAAATATAACTGAGTTCCTGCATAGCACTTGAAACTAATTACCATTTTCTGTTCAGTGTGCTGCTCACATTTAACTTTAAAAAAAAAAATTGAGGAGACACTCGGGAAAGGAACTGATACAACTTTGGGGAAGTACAGTTAAGAATGTTTTGCTGATAAGTATATAACCACTTGACTGATTCTAACAAACATTTGTGGGAATATTTTATTTTTTTAAGATTTTATTTATTTGACAGAGAGAGAGAGAGAGACAGCGAGAGAGGGAACACAAGCAGGGGAAGTGGGAGAGGGAGAAGCAGGCTTCCCGCTGAGCAGGGAGCCCGATGTGGGACTCGATCCCAGGATCCCGGGATCATGACCTGAGCCAAAGGCAGACACTTAACGACTGAGCCACCCAGGTGCCTCTGTGAGAATCTTTTAAAGCAATTTTGTTCAGCCAGATTTCAAAATGCCATGCAATGAATTTCTATAGTTGCCTGCCATGCAAAATATCGTAGTACAAATTTAGAGCTAATAGAACTAATCTTCTAGGACAGACATTCTAAAAATATTGTATATGCTTTAAAACAAAATCTGAGCAATACCCAAAATACTCATTGCAGTTGGCAACATATGAGCATTATAGAAAATCACAATGTGTTCTTCTGGCTACACACAACAAACACAAAATATCTATGCTAATAAGGAATTGATGTAATGGTTTTGTGTCTTCATCTATTCAGAAAGGAGAAAGAAAGGGGAATTTAGTTTCATCTGATGAAAAATTGCATTTTCTTTGCTTCCCTTTTCCCTTCCTCTCTCCATCTGCCCTCCACTTTACCCTCCATTCCTTTAAGATTTCTCCATTTGTATTATAGAGGCACAGATTCAGAGGAGGGGTGGCGTCTGATATTTCGGGTGGTCTTAATAAAGCCTTAGTCTTTGGCTAACCTCTCCTTAGACTGGAAAGTGGCCAAGAGTTTCCAATACTAAGGAAGAGTCACTTTGAAAAACTCTGTATGTATGTTGAAGTGCATGTCAATATGTTTGCTCTGATTTAAGCAACAAAACTGAACAACCGGGCCTTGTCAGCCAAAGCAACAACTATTTCTCCCAAACTTAAAACACATCCTTGTGTAAGTTATGGTTCTTATTTGGTTTTTGTGTTCATTTATTTCAGTTTCTTGTTTGACATCTCCCACCAGTTGAGCCAGGAAACTCATGGCAGTGCTTCAAAAAATAACTCCACCCCACATTTATTTTTTAATTTGTTCTGATTCTTTACTCTTTTAAACTCACAAAGTTTCATGGAGTAAGTGCCCAAAGAAGATAGTATTTGTTTTTTTATTTTTAAGTACAGTTTTAGAAACCATATGTAAAATCTCCCTTGCAACTCCTCCTTTTGATTAGAAAATTATATTAGATTCATATTTGAAAAGTCAGTTGTATATTTTAATTAAAGGGAGAAATAAAAAGTCTTTTTCCCTAAAGCAGGCTTACAAAGAATGGAGAAGTTATTTCTCCCAATAATGACTTAACAAATGAGGTTTTAGTCCCCTGAATTAGGGTAAAGATTAGGAGGAAAAAACCATCCATACAGTGAGCATTTATTATCACAGACTTTGAAAGTGCCTATCTTTTTGGTACTTGGCAACACATAGTAAAACTATCCACAAGGATTAAAAAAAGGCAACATTATTTCAATAAAAATAGCCAAATTGTTGCCAGACAACAAAGTAGCAAATTCATCTAGGCTCATTGGTGCATGTCTTGACTTTCCAAATGAAACCTTGCATCAAAGGAAAAGTTTGAGCACCTTCCTATAAGATCAATCAAAACTAAACTAAAATTGATAACTTTTGTTACAAATTTCCACCATTCTAATTTAACTCCTAAGAGCAATCTTATTTTGCTTGATTGCAGTTGAGTCAGAAGAAGGAAAGGGGATATTTAGAATGTAGAGTTTGTAATACAACACTGGTTTTGTTTATTAAGCAGTTTTCTCTAAAAAGAATACCAAAACTTTGTAAACTTGATCGGACTGGTACTGGAAAAAGTAAACAACACTATCAAATAATGATGAGAACATTTTATCCAGGTTAGCTCAAACAGATAAGCCTTGCTTTTAAGTGAAAAATTCCATGGAAACTGATGTACAAAAGAAGGGAGCATCTCAAGTTCACACTAGAAAGGTCACTGGCAGAGATCAACTTCGTAGTATTTAGTGTATCTATCCTGGAACAAAATAAGGCTAAGCTGATTGAGCAGGGATTTGAGCCTACAAAGGAGTAAGTCCAGGTATTACAGATTAATGTTTAAAGAACTACATTCCTTATTTTCAACATTCTCCTTATATTTTTTGAGTTCTTGAATAACTTAAAGAACTCCATAACCCAAACCACCTTCAAAATGATAATGTATAAGAAACCCCCCAAATAATCAATCCTCTTTGAATGTGCCTCTGTTCCATAAGAATGTGAGAATTAGATTTCTCCAGAAAGTGAGAAACCTATTTTCAATGATGATGACTTTTATTTTCTTTTTTTTTAATATTTTATTTATTTGACAGAGAGAGCATGAGCAGAGGGGAGGAACAAGGGCAGTGGGAAAGCAGGCTCCCTACTGAGCAGGGAGCCTGTTGTGGGACTCGATCCTGGGACCTCAGGATAATAACCTGCGCCAAAGGCATATGCTTAACACACTGAGCCACCCAGGCACCCCCACTTTTCCTTATTTTCCTTATTTTTAATTGAGAAAGGGACAAAGAGCTAACTTTGAATTTGAAGTTTTACAAGTGTGGATTTTGAAGATATCTTTTTATCCTGAGAATATTTAGAAGAATGCTAATAGTTAACAGTGACTAACACCGACTCTGTTTCAATATGGTAGATTGAGCACATGTATCTAATTACAATATTTTCTGAAGCCCCACTAAAACTATAGTAAAGTACTTAGTAAAGCATTTTTTTAAAAAAAATACTTTATTGAGTTATAATTGACATACAAAAAACTGCACATATTTAGTGTATACTACCTTATGAGTTTGAAGACAAGCATATATAACTATGAACTCATCACCATAATCAATCTCATAAACATATCATCACCTCCAAAAGTTTCCTCCCACCCTACTTATTTGTGTGTGTATGTGTGTGATAAGAAGACTTAATGAGATATCATCTCATACCCAGATGTATGGTTATTACCAAAATCACAAAAGATAACAAGTGTTGGTAACGATGTGGTGAAAGAGAACTCTTGTACACTGCTGATGGTTATATAAATTGGTATAGCCTTTATGGAAAACAGTATGAAAGTTTCCTCAGAAAAATGAAAAAATGAACTACCATATGATCCATCAATCCTATTTCTGTGTGTATAATCAAATGAAATAAAATCACTATCTCAAGATATCTACACTCCCATGTTTTTTGCAGCATTATTCACAGTAGACCTATGGAAGCAACCTATGTAGCCATCAACTGATGAATGGATAAAGAAAATGTGATATGTTTGCACAGTGTGATATTATTCTGCCTTAAAACAGAAGGAAATCCTGCCATTTGTGACAACATGGATGAACCTTAAGGACATCAGGCTAAGTGAAATAAGCCAGAGAGAGAAAGACAAATACTGTATGATCTCACTTATATGTGGAATCGAAAATAGTCAAACTCATAGAAGCAGAGAGTAAAATGGTAGTTATTAGGGGTTGAGGATGTGGGGGAAATGGGGAGATGTTGGTCAAAGGGTACAAACTCTCAGCTATAAGATGAATAAGTTCTGGAAATCTACTACAGTTAGTGATAATGTATATTTGAAATTTGCTAAGATTTCTTATCCAAAAAAGGGGGAGTAACTGTACGAAGTGTTGGATATGTTAGTTAGTTTGATTATAGTAATCATTTCACAGTATATACATATATCAAATCACACTGGATATCTTAAATATGTCTAGTATAAGTTAATAATACCTCTATAAAACTGAGAAAATATATATCACACATTCAAAAACCAGGAAAATATGACTCAGAATGAGAAAATCAATCAATCAATATAAACTGAACCAGAGCTGCTACAAGTGTTAGAATTAGCAGATAAGTACATTAGAAATGTTACTATAAATATATTCCAGGGGTGCCTGGATGGCTCAGTTGGTTAAGTGACTGCCTTTGGCTTAGGTCATGATCCTGGAGTCCCGGGATCGAGTCCCACGTTGGGCTCCCTGCTCAGAAGGGAGTCTGCTTCTCCCTCTGACCCTCCCCCCTCACGCTCTCTCTCTCTCATTCTCTCTCTCAAATAAATAAATAAATATATTCCACATGTCCAAAAGTTAAGACATGGAAGATTTTTTTTTAAACCCAAATCAAACTTTAAAGATAAAAACTACATTGTTCAAGGTGAAAAAATCTCTGAATAAGATTAGTGGTAATTAGGCACCGCAGGAGAAAAAGAGTAGTGAACTTAAAGAGAAAATAACAGAAACTATCCAAAATGAAACATGGATAGAAAAATGAAATAACTTCCCCCCCCCAAAAAAAATGAATACATAGCATCATTGTGAACTGTGAGACAACTTCAAGCAACCCAAGATATGTGCACTTAGAGTCTTCCATGGAGAAAAGAACAAGAAGGGAAAGCAAAAAATATTTGAAGAAATAACCTCCAAAACTTTCCAAATGTGATGAGAACTATAAACTTCCAGTCCAAAGAACTCAGTGAACTGTAAGCACAAGAAACAAAGAGGGGCACCCAGGTGGCTCAGTAGGTTATGCGTCTGCCTTCAGCTCAGGTCATGATCTCAGGGTCCTGGGATCGAGCCCATGTCAGGCTCTCCGGGGAGCAGGGAATCTGCTTCTCCCTCTCCCTCTGCCCCTACTCACTCCCCACGCTTGTATGCTTTCTCTCTCTCTCTCAGATAAATAAATGAAATCTTGAAGGAAGGAAGGAAAGAAGGAAGGAAGGAAGGAAGGAAGGAAGGAAGGAAGGAAAAAAGAAAGAAAGAAAGAAAAAAAAAACCATGCCAGGGTATATAATAATAAAATTGCTTAAAATCAGTGATAAAAACAAAGTCTTAAAAGCAGCCCCCTAAAAATAAACATGTAATATACAGACATAAAGATGTGAAAATGACAACAGATTTCTAGTTGGATGCAATGCAAGAAGGAACACAATGGAGCAATATGTCGAGAGTACTAAGAGGAAAAAAATGCCAAACACACACACACACACACACACACACACACAAAAGTAGGGGCACCTGGGTGGCTCGGTTGGTTAAGCATCTGCATCAGCTCAGGTCATGATCCCAGGGTCCTGGGACTGAGCACCCTGCTCAGAAGGGAGTCTGCTTCTCCCTCTGCCTCTACCCATCCCTGTTTGTGCTCTCTCTCTTTCAAATAATTAAATACTTTTTTAAAACTATAGAACTTTATACCTAGAGAAAACATCTTTGAAAAATGAAGTCAAAATATTTTTTCAGACATATAATAGCAACAAGAATTTATCATCAACATACTCACAAAAAATTACATTGAAAAACTCTAATATTTAAAAGCTAAGAAATACTTTTAAATAATCCATGGCTCTAAAAAAGAAAAAAGTAGAAAGAGAAATTAGAATGTATTTTGAACAGAATGAAAATACAATTATTATGGGTTAGACTGTACCACCCCAAAAAACTATGTTCAAGTTCTAAACCCCCAGGATCTCAGAATGTATGTGACCTTATTTGAAAATGGAGTCATTATAGATATAATTAGTTAACTCAAGAAGATGAGGTTAATACTGGAAAAGGTGAACCGTAATCTAAAATGACTGGTGCCCTTACAAGAAGAGACACACAAAGAAAGAACATCACATGATGACAGACACAGAGATGAGTACAATGCACCTTCATGCCAAGGTACACCAAGAATTACTGCTGCCATGAAAAGCTGGGAAGGGTCAAGGAAGATTGTACCGAGAGTCCCAGAGGGAGCCTGGCCTTGCTGACACCTTGATTCCGGACTTCTGGCCTCTAGAACTGTGAGAGAATAAAATTTCTATTGTATAAAGCCACGCAGTTTATGACATTTTGGTACGACAGCCCTATAAAACTAATATATCAAAACATGTGGGATGCCACTAAAAAACAGTACCTAGGGAAAAATGTAAAGCGCTTACTTAATACTTACACTGGAAAATAGGAATCAACTCAAGTCAATGACATCAGTTTCCAAAGTAGAAAGAGGAAATAAAATAAATATCAGAGCATAAATTATCTAGAATTCAGAAAATTAAAAAAAAACAATGAAACCAAAAAATGGTTCTTTAATAACATCAATAAAATTGACATACATTTTAGCTAGACTACTAGAAAAAATAAATAAAAGAGAGGTGACACTAGTTACCAAACTCAGGAATAAGGGAAGTAACAGAACTATAGATTCTATGAATATTTAAAAGATAGTAATGGAACACTGTAAACATATTTATGGCAATAAATTCAGCAACTTAGATGAAATGGATAAATTCCTTGAAAGATACAACTACTAATGCCTACATAAGAAATAAAATACTATCTATGAAAAATATTTAATTGTAGTTAACTTTCCCACACACAGAAAAAATCCAGGTACAAATAGTTTGACAGACCATTTCTCCCAAAATTCAGGGAAAAAATAATACCAATTCTACACATATGCTTCCAAAAAAATTAAAAAGAAATAAGTAATTCACAAATAATTCTATAATGCCAGAATCACCATGACATCATAACCAGACAGGGACAGCCCGCTCGCATGGAAGCCTCTGGTGCCCCCACCACCTCTGCCATGCCCAACATTGTGCTCTTCAGCAGCAGCTTGCACCAGGACCTGTCCCAGCGCATGGCCGACTGGCTGGGCCTGGAGCTGGGCAATGTGGTCACTAAGAAGTTCAGCAACCAGGAGACCAATGATGAGATCAGTGAAAGCGGGAAGGGCGAAGATGTCTAGAACATCCAGAGTAGCTGTGGAGAAATCGACAACAACCAGATGGAACTCCTTGTCATGATCAATGCCTACAAAATCTTGTCATCATCCAGGGTGACTGCTGTGATCCCATTTTCCATACTCCTTACAAGATAAAAAGGACAAAAGTTGTGCTCCGATTTCTGCAAAACTTGTGGCCCCTATGCTCTTGCTGGGGCAGATCACATCATCACCGTGGACCTGCATGCCTCTCAGATCCAGGGATTCTTTGAGATTCCAGTAGATAATCTGTCCACGGAGCCTGCAGTCCTGCAGTGGATTCGGAAGAACATTGCCAAGTGGAGGAACTGTATTATCATTTACCTGATGCCAGGGGAGCTAAAATGGACATATCAATTGCAGTGAATGTGGGTGAATGTGGAATTTCCCTTGATTCACAAAGAGAGTCAAAAAGCAAATGAAGTGGACCAGATGGTTCTGGTGGGCCACGTGAAGGACCGCATGGCTGTCCTCACGGAGGACATGGCTGATATATGTAGCTGCCATGCTGCTGACAAGCTCCTCTCCAGAGCCACCAAAGTTTATGCTATTCTAACCCATGGGATCTTCTCTAGGACAGCTATTTCCAGCATAAATAATGCTGCCTTTGAGGCTGTTGTCACAAACACCATTCCACAAGGGGACAAAATGAGACTCTGTTCCAAGATTCAGGTTACTGATATCTCTATGATCTTGGCAGAGGCAATCCCAAGGACACACAACGATAAATCTATTTTACCTGTTCAGTTACATCCTGTTATAGATCCCAGATGTGAAGTGTGGAGCAAGCTTTCGCTGGCTTCTGAATTGCATGTGTTTATCTGACTTTTTAGTTTTAGGACTCAGCAACTATAGGATAAGGCAAAAGCATCTGATCTTTGTATACTCCAGGATCCACTATCTCCCCCTTCTCAAGCTCAAGACCATTTATTTCCAGTTTGTGGAGAGGGTAGTGGTTATTTGATCTTTCATTAGTGAGAATAATTCATCATCCTGACTTGTTCTGATAGGTGACCTTTTTCTTTGGTCTGTCAGTACTTTGAGGCCACAACTTTCAAGTATATAATTCCATTGCAGAAGTTCATAGTTTATATATTTTGAGGGTGCCAAAGGTGACTTCAGATTAAAGCCTTCTGTGTAAATAATGATAATGCCAAAGGACATTTGGGTAAAACCCTGTATACAGAATTAGCCTTTACTTCTGAGTGAACCTTAGAAAATCAATAATACCCTGAATTTTTATTTTTATTTTTTTAGGAAGCACGTTTCAAATAAACCATTGTTGTTGTGCTTAATTTGACCAAATTTTATGTAGCTTAAGATGGTCACTGACACGTTTACTTTCTGATAAAAATTAGACACATCAGAGACAATGCAGTTCACTATTTTTTATTGTCACTTCTAAAAAATATGTTATAACTATGACACTTACCTGAAATATCATGTTCTAAAATTCCAAAATTATGTTCAGCAATATATCTGACTGAGAAAGTATCTGGAGGCAGACTCTGCAGGCCCACTGGTAGCACTCACTCCACCGTCCCAAGCAGACAGTTCTTTGAGCAGCAACTCCTGTCCTGCCATCTTGCTTTACCACCTATTTTTAGCTCTAGCTTTTACTTTGCCTTTTTTCCAATAATTTCATGTTGTGGATTTCCACAAAAACAAAGACTCCCCTAAGTCCCCTCAATTTACTAGTCTGATCATTATTTTGTTTCTGACATAATAAAAAAGTGAATTTTTGTGAGTGCCCCCAAATTCTTTTTTAAACATTACTTCCTTAGTTTTGATTTAATATTCTTTTCCCTTTTGTAATCAGAAGTAGCAAGTCTCCTAGGCAACTGATTATTTTAACGTTTTAAAACTGTTACATGAAAAATGTGGGTAAGAAAGGCCTCCCAAAAAAAGTACAAATTAGTAAGCACTAGTTTTTCCTCCATCAAGATAATGTTCAAATGATGGCCAAGAGTAACCATAGAGGCGAAGATTGCTTTATTAACAAGATGGCCCTTGACAACATCCTCCTCATTGAGGTGCCTACCTGCCTGTGGCCGAAGGTAAGCACTGACTCCCTGTGAGTTTTATCATATCCACATTGGCTCTGAATTCTTCAGTCCCCAAAGAAGAGAATTTGCCTGCACAAAGCCTTGGAATATTAACAATCTCTAGTTTCTGCTGAATCTTAGAACTTGAATAGAGGAAATTCTCTGATCTAAATTCTGTAGGCAGAAAAATCAAATCTTTAAGTCACTAACAAACTTGAACAGCAATCTTTAAGGTTTCAAACTTCACTACAGCAGAGATTTAAGTTAAAAAGTATCACTTTCATCTTTGTAAAAATGAGCACTTTGCTATACCTTAAAATTGCTTTTGAAAAAAAAAAAATGGTATTGTAGCCTGGTAGAGTCAGCATACAAATTGACTATATCTAGAAAGAGTTGACAGGGGTATGTAAAGAGCCTATTTAGTCAGATTACATAATTTTTAGTTTTGATAAATGAGTGATATCTATTTCTTGGGATTTCTATGCACAGACAAATGAAAATGTAGTAATAAACATGCAGAGGTAGACAGCCTTGGCATACATGTTCGCATGACTGAAAAAAGTTTATTTAGAGGTAAACATTTCATGTTAAGATTAAACCTAAGATATAGAGCTAGTTGTAAGATAATCTTCAGATTAAAAAAATAGAAAAATCTACATTATCATTGTCTGAATTAAGAATTGACTGTTTCTATCATTTAACCTCACTTTTTATTTTCAAGTATTTCTGATATATTAACTAATTAGACTACACTTGGCCATATACAGAGGCAGTGTAGACCTTAACTATTTGATGGTTTCAGTTTTATTTTTTTTTAATTTCAAAGTTTTTTTTATTATGTTCAGTTAGCCACTGTATAGTACATAATCAGCTCCTGATGCGAGTTCAATGATTCATCAGCCAAGCACAACACCCAGTGCTCATCACGGCACGTGCCCTCCTCAACACCCATCACCCTGTGATGGTTTCAGTTTTAAAAAATATGAAGAAGGCAGCCTTGGGAACAGCCCAATTCTAGAACTTGCATATCCCTTGCTGATTGTGTGGGAATAATTAAATGAAACACCAAATATATTGGTCCCATCTAACTCTGCTGAATGGAGATGGACTCACATACCCACCAAAAAGGGGAGCCAGAGACATACAGATATACCAAAGCTGCTCATTCTCCAACTTAAATAATATTAATCAACTTGGAGATATTCATATTACAACTTTCTTTTTTAGATGTCAACTAGATTAGGAATATATTATTTGCAGTGCTTGTATTGGTTTAGAATATAAGGTTTTAAGATCATCCAACACTGTACTAAAACATTTCAATAAAACCATGTTACTTCTTTCTTTAAAAAAAAAACACACAAAGACATTGCAAGAAAATAAAACTACCCAATATCCCCCATTAATGTTTTTTTAAATTCTAATTAAGTTTTAAGAAAAAGTATCTGTCACTATATAAAAAGGATAATACACTATGATTAAGAAGGATTCATCCCAGAAAGGATTAGCTTAACATCTGAAAACCAGTCAATGTAATGATCATATTAACAAACTACAAAAGAAAAAGTACATGATCAATTCAATACATGCAGAAAAATCATTTGAATAGATCACTTTCTACTGCTAATAAAAACTTGCAGAAAACAATAGAAGGAAACTTCCTCAACCTGATAAAGAGAATCTATGAAAAATCCAAGCTAACATCATACTTAATTATGGCAAACTGAATGCTATACCCCCAAATTAGGGAGAAGACAAGGTTGTCCACTCCCAGCTCTTCTATTCAATATTGTATTAAGAGTCTCTAGTCATGGCAGTAAGGGAAGAAAGAGAAATAAAAGCCATCAGATTAGAAAGGAGGAAAGAAAACTGTCTTTATTCACAGACATTACATGTAACTGTTTAGAAAATCCTTTGAAATAGAAGATGGTGATGTAGAAAGACCCTGAACTCATTCCTTCCCATGAACACACTGAATCTACAACTACATGTAGAACAATTGCCTCTGAAAAAGACCTGAGAACTAGCTGAACAGTTGCTTCACATCAAAGGAGAAAAGGGTCATATCAAGGTGGATAGGGGAGGCTAAGACACTGTCTTGCCAAAAATGTACTGCCCCGGCATATGAACCCATAATCGGGAGGGATCTCACAAACCGAGCTTCTCCCAGAGGAATGAAGATTTGTAATCTACATCAAGCACTCCAACTCTTGAGACCTGTACCTGAGAGATAATTCTCAGACCTGGGGATCTGTAGCAAACTGAGAGACTGCTCTTTAAGGACTCATCTAGAGACTCACTTGACCCAGGGCCCATTGCAAAGGCAGCAGTTTGGAAAGTACCTAGAATATACATAAAGGAGATTCATTTGCTAATCTTAAAGCTTCAACTGGAAGGGCAGAGACCTGTTGGGATTCTCTCCAAGGATGGAGACACTGGTGTGCACCATTTTTGCATTCTCCCTCTACCTTGCCATAGCCAGTAGGCATATGCCATCCCTGTGCTCTCCCCTGACTCACTAAAAGTGGCACAGTGAGGGGCACCTGGGTGATTCAGTCATTAAGCATCTGCTTTCGGCTCGGGTCATGATCCCAGGGTCCTGGGATCAAGCCCTGTGCCGGGCTCCCTGCTCAGCAGGAAGCCTGCTTCTCCCTCTCCCACTCGCCCTGCTTGTGTTCCCTCTCTCACTGTCTCTCTCTCTGTCAAATAAATAAATAAAATCTTTAAAGAAGAGTGGCACAGTGCCAGTGTCTTATAACCCAGTTTTTAGAGTGGATTCCAGGAGATGCCTCCTGAGCACTTGGCTCTAGAGGCTACAGGGGCTTGCATTCTTGAGTCCCAAGGGACTGTATCAATCAGAGACAGTTCTTGGCAGACTAACACTCCCGGGGCACTGTACAGATCAATAACTGAAACACCCCATCTTTCTGAGAAAGGGACCTATTGGTCTCCCCAGGAGCACTGGCCTGATGAGCAGGCTCCTGGTCTAGCATACTCCTAAAGGCCTACATAGGTACTCTCAGGGAAAGGAGGCCAATGGATGCAGCCTTTGTACTCTTTCTCTGCCTCACTCCAGCTTGCCAGTATCCCAGGAAGGAGCTTATACTCCTGTCTGGCACCTTGGTTTTGCTGCCAGAGAACACCGCTTATCATCTGGCTCTGAAGGCGAGCAGTCCTTACATTTGTGCATCCCACAAGATTATAACCAACCGAGTAAGAGTTTGCAAAGAGCTACTGCCCTCAGGGCACAGCAAGAAGCAACAGACTAGGAGCTGAGTCTCTCTGTGAAAAAATACATATAAGCTTATCATCGTAGCTGCAGCCTAAAAAGTAGGCTTCAAATTAAATACATATCTAAGAGTTGACTATAACCTTTCAAGAGACCCAGAGAGGCAGGCACTATCTTTATGTTCTCCCTCTACCACATTTCAGAGCACCAATATCTCTTGGAAGGGAGCTCTTGTGTCTGGTGTCCCAGCTTTTACATCTGGTACCCTAGTATTTGAATCTGCCATACAGGAGATGCTCCTTGATCACCTGATTCTGACGGCCAAGAGAGCTTGAAGTCCTAGGTCCCACGGGACTATAACAATCAGAGAGACGTTCTTAGCACGCCACCACCCCCAGAGTGCTACACAGCCAGCAGACTAAATCACACTCCCAGACTTTCTCTGAAAGAGGTCTGTTTATCTAGTCCTGGAGCCTAGCCTGAGAGCAAGGCTTCAAGTTTGCCTTGAGGCTAGAGAGGTACTCTCAGAAAATGTAGACCAGGAGACATCATCTTTACACTCTCTCTCTGCCTTACTATAGCTCACCTGTACCTCCCAGAAAGGGGCCTATACACTTCTCTGGAGCCCAGTTTTTGCAAGCGTTGCAAAGGGGACAGCACCTGATCTCCTAATCTCAAAGCCAGCAGGATCTACAATGACAGTCCCACAGGACTGTATATATTACATATTTTAAAAGCTGCTGCCTAAGTAAGGGTCTGGCTTCCAATTGACCTGAAACTAGATGCTGGTACATCCTCAACAACTGAAGCTATTAAAAATAAATCAGGTTGCTTAGACAATGACAAAGGTTCAAGAAACAACCAAAAGTTAGGGCAAGGTTAAATAATAAGGTTCATATTCTATAGGAGTGCACTCCCGAAGGACTAGGAAAAATAGCTGTTTCACCTAATACATAGAAAAAAGTCAAGTAAAATGAAGAAACAGAGAACAACTGTTTAGAACATATGTTCTAAACAAAAGAATAAGATAAAACCTCAGGAAAAAACCTTAATGAAATATGCAATAAGTAATTCACCTAAAAAAGAGTTCAAAGTAACAGTCATAAAGATGCTCACCAAACTTGGAAGAAGAATGGATAAAAACAGTGAAAACTTCAACAAAAAGAAAATATAAGAATATATCAAAAAGAACTCACAGAACTGAAGAATATAATAAATGAATTGAAAAATACGCAAGAGAGATTCAACAAGATATTAGAGGAAGCAGAAGAAAGGATCAGTAATCTCAAAAACAGGACAGTGGAACTCATCCAAGCAGAAAAAAAAAAAATTTAAAAAGTAATGATAGGGAGGAGCAAGATGGTAGAGGAGTAGGAGACCTGGATTTCCTCTGGTTCCAGGAATTCAGTTGGTTAGGGATCAAACCATTCTGAACACCTACGAACTCAACAGGAGATCGAAGAAAAGAATAGCAGCAACTCTCTGAACAGAAAAGTGACCACTTTCTGGAAGGTAGGACATGTGGAGAAGTGAATCTGAGGCGATATTCAGGAAGATAGACAGCGGGGGAGGGGACCTCCGTGGGCCACTTAGGGCAAGTGATACATCAGCAGAGCACAAAATCGGAACTTTTAGAAGTCTGCTCCGCTGATAGACGTCGTTCCAGTGGCTAAGCGGGGGTGGGGGGGTGGGGGGTGTAACTCTGACTGGGACAGTGTGGTCTCATGACCCTCAGGGTCACAGAAAGACCGGGGTGCCTGAGTGCAACAGAGCTCCCAGTTATCAGAGCAGGGAAGCCGGCTGCAAACACGGAGCCGAGGAGTGGGCTCTCAGCTCAGAGTTACCATAAACCGTGATCCACAGCACAGTCAGGCCACTGCTCTTCCAGCTGGGACCCAACAAGCAGCAGATCCAGGGAGATTCCCCTTCCTCCCCTGTGAGGAGCGACGCGGGAGCACACCGCATCAATCATCTGGGTTTGGAGACTCCACACAGGGTCATGTGCCAGAGATAGAAATTCTCAGTCACAGGCCAGGTGAGCACGGAGTGTGGCTGGAGACCGGGGAGATGGCAGTGATTGACTGCCTTTCTCTGGGGGCTCACTGAGGAGTGGGGCCCCCAGTTCTCAGCTCCTCCGGGTCAGAGATTGGGAGGCTGCCATTTTCACTCTCATCCTCCAAAGCCCTACAGAAAGCTTGCAGGGAACAAAAGCTCCCAAGAGCAAACTGAAGCAAAATACTTACCCAGCCCGGTAAGGGCGGGGCAATTCCACCTCCGGCAAAGACATTTCAGAACCACTGCGACAGGCCCTGGCCCCCAGAAGATCAGCAAGAACAGCCAGCCAAGACCAAGCTTACCAATCAATAAGAAGGGCAGAACACCAGCACTAGGGTAATATTGCACATAGAATTAATGGCTTCCCCCCCCCAATTCTTTAGTCTTTCAAGGTTAATTTTTTTAATTTTCTTTTTCTTTTTTTTTATTTTTTTGAATTTCTCTTTTTCCCTTTTTCAACCAACGTCTTATCAATCCCTTTTTTAAAAAATCTTTTTTGTTTTTCATTTTTAGGGTCATATTCTATACCTCCATTGTAGTTAACCTTATTTTCGGTATATATATATATATATATAAGTTGTTCTCTCTTTAAAATTTTGGGATACAGATTCTTCTAACAGACCAAAATATATCCTAAATCTCTAGTATATGGATTTGTTCTAGTCTCCTGCCTGATCACATTCTCTCCCCTTTTTTTTTTAAATCCTCTTCTTTCTTTTTTCAAACAACTTCTTATCAATCCCTTTTATAAAATCTTTTATAATTTTCATCTTTACAGTCATATTCTATTCCTTCATCATATTTACCCTTATTTTTATACATATATAAGTTTTTCTCTCTTTAAAATTTTGGGAGGCACTTTCTCTAACAGATCAAAATACACCCAAAATCTAGTGTGTGGCACTGATCTATGCACCAGCCTGAACGTATTGGATCATATTGTGTTTGTTTGTTTCTTTTTATCTTTTTATTTTTTTTTCTTTTTTCTTTCTTTCCCTTTCTTTTCCACCGGTTTCAGGGCTCTCCTGATTTGTTTAGTGTATATTTTTCTGGGGACATTGTTACCCTGTTAGCATTTTGTTCTCTCATTCATCTATTCTCCTCTGGACAAAATGACAAGACAGAAAAAATCACCTCAACAAAAAGAACAAGAGGCAGTACTGACTGCCAGGGACCTAACCAATACAGACATTAGTAAGATGTCAGAACTAGAATTCAGAATGACGATTTTAAAGATACTAGCTGGGCTTGAAAAAAGCATGGAAGATATGAGAGAAACTGTTTCTGGAGAAATAAAAGAACTAAAATCTAAACAAACCAAAATCAAAAAGGCTATTAATGAGGTGCAATCAGAAATGGAGGCTCTAACTGCTAGGATAAATGAGGCAGAAGAGAGAATTAGTGATATAGAAGACCAAATGATGGAAAATAAAGAAGCTGAGAAAGAGATAAACAACTACTGGATATGAGGGCAGAATTGGAGAGAAAAGTGATACCATAAGCCAAAGCAATATTAGAATAATTGGTATCTGAGAAGAAGAAAGAGAGAGAGGGGCAGAAGCTATATTGGTGCAAATTATAGCAGAGAACTTCCCTAATTTGGGGAAGGAAACAGGCATCAAAATCCAGGAGGCACAGAGAATCCCCCTCAAAATCAATAGAAATAGGTCAAGACCCCGACATCTAATAGTAAAACTTACGACTCTCAGAGACAAAGAGAAAATCCTGAAAGCAGCTGGGTTACAGAGATCTGTAACCTACACTGGTAGAAACATTAGATTGGCAACAGACCTATCCACAGAGACCTGGCAGGCCAGAAAGGACTGGCCTGATATATTCAGAGCACTAAACGAGAAAAATAGGCAGCCAAGAATATTATATCCAGGTAGGCTGTCATTGAAAATAGAAGGAGAGATAAAAAGCTTCCAGGACAAACAAAAACTAAAGGAATTTGCAAACACGGAATCAGCCCTATGAGAAATATTAAAAGGGGTCCTCTAAGCAAAAAGAGAGCCTAAAAGTAACATAGACCAGAAAGGAACAGAGATGACATACAGTAACAGTCACCTTACAGGCAATACAATGGCACTAAATTCGTAGCTTTCAATAGTTACCCCGAATGTAATTTGGCTAAATGTCCCAATCAAAAGAGGCTATCAGATTGGATAAAAAAACAAGACCCATCAATATGCTGTCTAAAAGTGACTCCTTTTAGACCCAAAGACAAACCCAGATTTTACGTGAGGAGGTGGAAAACCATTTACCATGCTAATGGACACCAAAAGAAAGCTGAGGTGGCAATCCCTATATCAGACAAATTAGATTTTAAACGAAAGACTATAATAAGAGATGAGGAAGGACACTATATCCTACTTAAAGGGTCTATCGAACAAGAAGATCTAACAATTGTAAATATCTATGCCCCTAACATGGGAGCAGCCAATTATATAAGCCAATTAATAACAAAAGCAAAGAAACACATTGACAACAATACAATAATAGTGGGGGACTTTAACACTGACGGAAATGGACAGATCATCTAAGCAAAAGATCAACAAGGAAATAAAGACTTTAAATGACACACTGGACCAAATGGACTTCACAGATATATTCAGAACATTCCATCCCAAAGCAACGGAATACACATTCTTCTCTAGTGCCCATGGAACATTCTCCAGAATAGATCATATCCTAGGTAACAAATCAGGTCTCAACTGGTACCAAACGACTGGGATCATTCCCTGCATATTTTCAGACCACAATGCTTTGAAACTAGAATCCAATCACAAGAGGAAAGTCGGAAAGAACTCAAATACATGGAGGCTAAAGAGCATCCTACTAAAGAATGAATGGGTCAACCTGGAAATTAAGGAAGAATTAAAAAAATTCATGGAAACAAATGAAAATGAAAACACAACTGTTTAAAATCTTTGGGATACAGCAAAGGTGGTCCTAAGAGGAAAGTATATAGCAATACAAGCCTTTCTCAAGAAACAAGAAAGGTCTCAAATACATAACCTAACCCTACACCTAAGGGAGCTGGAGAAAGAACAGCAAATAAAGCCTAAACCCAGCAGGAGAAGAGAAATAATAAAGATCAGAGCAGAAATCAATGAACTAGAATCCAAAAGAACAATAGAATAGATCAATGAGACTAGGAGGTGGTTCTTTGGAAGAATTAATAAGATTGATAAAACCCTGGCCAGATGTATCAAAAAGAAAAGAGAAATGACCCAAATAAATAAAATCATGAATGAAAGAGGAGAGATCACAACCAACACCAAAGAAATACAAACAATTATAAGAACATATTATGAGCAACTATATGCCAGCAAATTAGATAATCTGGAAGAAATGGCTGCATTCCTAGAGATGTATCAACCACCAAAACTGAACCAGGAAGAAATAAAAAACCTGAACAGTCGTATAAACACTAAGGAAATTGAAGCAGTAACCAAAAATCTCCCAACAAGAGCCCAGGGCCAGATGGCTTCCCAGGGGAATTTTACCAAACATTTAAAGAAGAATTAATACCTATTCTTCTGAAACTTTCCAAAAAATAGAAATGGAAGGAAAACTTCCAAAATCGTTTTATGAGGCCACCATTACCTTGATCCCAAAACCAAAGATCCCATCAAAATGGACAATTATATACCAATATCCTTGATGAACATGGATGCAAAAATTCTCACCAAAATACTAGCCAATAGGATCCAACAGTACAATCAAAGGATTATTCACCACGACGAAGTGGGATTTATCCCTGGGCTGCAAGGTTGGTACAACATCTGCAAATCAATCAGTGTGATACAATACATTAATAAAAGAAAGAACAAGAACCATATGATCCTCTCAATAGATGCAGAAAAAGCATTTGACAAAGTACAGCATCCTTTCTTGATCAAAACTCTTCAGAGTATAAGGAAAGAGGGCACATACCTCAATATCATAAAAGCCATCTATGAAAAACCCACAGCAAATATCATTCTCAATGGGGAAAAACTGAAAGCTTTCCCCCTAAGATCAGGAACATGACAGGGATGCCCACTATCACCACTGCTATTCAACAGTGTATTAGAAATCCTAGCCACAGCAATCAGACAACAAAAAGAAATAAAAGGCATCCAAATTGGCAAAGAAGAAGTCAAATTCTCACTCTTTGCAGATGATAGGATACTTTATGTGGAAAACCCAAAAGACTCCAACCCAAAACTGCTAGAATTCATACCGGAATTCAGTAAAGTGGCAGGATGTAAAATCAATGCACAGAAATCAGTGGCATTCCTATACACCAACAACAAGACAGAAGAAAGAGAAATTAAGGATACGATCCCATTTACAATTGCATCCAAAACCATAAGATACCTAGGAATGAATCTAACCAGAAAGGCTAAGAATCTATAAGAACCCTCTTGCACTGTTGGTGGGAATGAAAGCTGGTGCAGCCACTCTGGAAAACAGTATGGACGTTCCTCAAAAAGTTGAAAATAGAGCTACCCTACAACCCAGCAACTGCACAACTGGGTATTTACCCCAAAGATATAAATGTAGGGATCCGAAGGGGTACATGCACCCCAATGTTTATAGCACCAATGTCCACAATAGCCAAACTCTGGAAAGAGCCAAGATGTCCATCAACAGATGAATGAATAAAGAAGATGTGGTACATATTTACAATGGAATATTACACAGCCATCCAAAGGAATGAAATCTTGCCATGTGCAACGACATGGATGGAACTGGAGGGTATTATGCTGAGCAAAATAAGTCAATCAGAGAAAGACATGTATCATATGATCTCGCTGATATGAGGAATTCTTAAACTCAGGACACAAACAGAGTTGCTGGAATGGGGAGGGGTGGGAGGGTTGGGGTGGCTGGGTGATAGACACTGGGAAGGGTATGTGCTATGGTGAGCACTGTGAATTGTGTAAGACTGTTGAATCACAGACCTGTACTTCTGAAACAAATAATCATTCTATGTTTAAAAAAAAAAAAAGAACAAGATAGCAGGAAGGGAAAAATGAAGGGTGGGAAATTGGAGGGGGAGACGAACCATGAGAGACTATGGACTCTGAGAAACAAACTGAGGGTTCTAGAGGGGAGGGGGGTTGGGGGATGAGTTAGCCTGGTGATGGGTATTAAAGAGGGCATGTACTGAATGGAGCACCAGGTGTTATACGCAAACAATGAATCATGGAACACTACATCAAAAACTAATGATGTACTGTATGGTGACTAATAGAACATAATTAAAAAAAAAAAGTAATGATAGGGACGCCTGGGTGGCTCAGTCAGTTGAGCATCTGCCTTCGGCTTGAGTCATGATCCTCAGGTCTCGGGATTGGGCCCTGCATTGGACACCCTGCTCAGTGGGGAGTTGGCTTCTCCCTCTGCCCTGTACCCCACTTGTGCTCGCTCTCTCTCTCTCTCTCTTTCTCTCTCGAATAAATGAATAAAATCTTAAAAAAATAAAAAGTGATGACAGCTTAAGGGACTAAGGGGATCAACACCAAGCAAAATAACATTCACATTATTAGGGTCCCAGAAGGAAAAGAGAAAGAGACAGAAAATTTATTTGAAGAAATAATGGCTGAAAATTTCTCCAACCTGGGGGAGGAATCAAACACTCCAGGAAGTCCAGAAAATTCCAAATAAGATGAACCCAAAGAAATCTACACCATGACACATTATAATTAAAATGTCTAAGTTAAAGATAAAGAGAGAATCTTAAAAGCAGTGAGAGAAAAACAATGTGTTAGTTACAAGGTAACTCTCAAAAGACCATCAGATTTTTCAGCAGAAATTATGCACACCAGAACAAAGTGGCATGATATATTCAAAGCACTGAAATGTAAAAGTTCCAACCAAGAATACTTGCTCAGCAAAATTATCATTTAGAATTGAGGGGAGATAAAGTTTTCTCAACAAGCAAGCATTGAACAAGTTCATCACCACTAAACCAGTCTTACAAGAAATGTTAAAGGAACTTCTTTAAAATGAAAACAGGTTTTAATTAGTAACAAGAAAATCTGTGAAAATATAAATCACACTGGTAAAAAGTAAATATACAGTAAATCAATTTTAAGAAAAACACTGGAAATATCACAAATATGTGGAGATTTGACTAACATGCTACTGAACAGTGAAGAAATGAAAGGAGAAATCAAAAAATATCCTGAGAAAAGCAAAAATGGAAATAAACACAACATACCAAAATTTATGGGATATAGCAAAAGCAGTTCCAAGAGAGAAGTTCAGAGCAATACAGGTCTACCTCAATAAAGAAGAAAAAATCTCAAATACTCTAATTGTACACCCCAAGGAACTAGAAAAAGAACAACACCCAAAGTTATTAGAAGGAAGGAAATAACAAAGATCAAAGGAGAAATAAATATAGACAAAAAGACAAGAGAAAGGATTAATGAAACCAACAGCTGGTTCCCTGAAAGATACACAAAACTGGCAGAACTTTAGATAGACCCACGAAGAAAAAAAAAGGGGGTGTGCCTGGGTGCCTCAGTCGGTTGAGCATCCAACTCTTGGTTTACAGTTCAGGTCATAATCTTAGGGTCCTGAGACTGAGCCCTGCCTTGGGCTCCATGCTCAGCAAAGAGTCTGCTTATTCCTCTCCCTCTGCTCTTCCCCACACACATTCTCTCTCTCTCTTTCTCTCTCTTAAATAAATAAAATCTTAAAAAAAAAGAGGGCTCAAATACATAAAATCAGAAATGAAAAAAAATGTTACAACTGATACAACAGAAATATAAAGAATCATAAGAGACCACTATGAACAATTTTACACCAACATATTTGGACAACCTAGAAGAAACAAATTCCTAGACACATACAACCTTCCAAGATTGAGTCATAAAAAAATAGAAAATCTGAATATACCAATTACTAGTAAGGAGACTGAATTGGTAATCAAAAACTTCCCAAAAAACAAGTCTACAACAGACAGCTTCACTACTGAATTCTCCCAATCATTCAAAAAGAATTAATATAAATCCCTCTTAAAATCTTTCTAAAAACCTAAAGACAAGGAAAAGTTCCCAAATTTATTTTACAAGGCTAGCATTAATTATCCTGATACCACAATCAAGGACACCACAAGAAAAAAAAATTACAGGCCAATATCTCTGATGAACACAAATACAAAAATGTTCAACAAAAAACTAGCAAACTGAATGCAAAAATATATTAAAAGGATCATACACCACAATCAAGTGGGATTTATTCCAGGAATGCAAGTTTGGTTCAACATATACATATCAAAAAACATGATACATCAGATTAACAAAATAAAGGTAAAAGCCATATGATCATCTTAACAGATGCAGAAAAGCATTTGGCAAAACTCAACATCCACTTATGATAAAAACTCTCAAAATAATAAAGACCAAATATGACAACTCTCAACATAATAAAGACCAAATATGACAACTAACATCATACTCAATGGTGAAAAGCTGTAAGCTTTCCCTCTAAAATCATAAACAAGAGAGAAATGACCACTCTTGCCACTTTTATTCAACACAGGACTGGAACTCCTAAGCACAACAATTAGTCAAGAAAAAGAAATACAAGGCATCCAAATTGGAAAGGAAGAAGTAAAGTTGTCACTATTTGTAGATGACATGATTTTATATATAGAAATTTCTAAAGATTCCACCAAGAAACAGTTAGAATAAATAAATGCAATAAAGTTGCAGGATATAAAACCAATTTACAAACTATGTTGCATTTCTATACAGGAAAAAGAAACTATCAAAAAAAGAAAGAAAACAATCCCATTTACAATTACATGTAAAAGAATAAAATACCTAGCAATAAATTTAATCAAGGAGGTAAAAGACACACACACTGAAAAGTATAAGATACTAATGAACGAAATTGTGGAAAAAGCACAAATAAATGGGAAGACATTCCATACTCATGGATTCAAAGAATTAAAAAGATCATTCACCATGATCAGGTGGGATTTATTCCTGGGATACAAGGATGGTTCAATATTCACAAATCAATCAATATCATACACCACTTCAAAAAAACAAAGCATAAAATCATTTGATCATTTCAATAGATACAGAAAAAGCATTCTGCAAGATTTAACATCCATTCATTGAAGAAACTCTCAACAGTGTGGGGTTAGAAGAAACACCTCAATATAATAAAGGCCTTACATGAAAAACCCACAGCTAACAAACCTACACTTTTTCTTAGTGAAAAACTAAGAGCTTTCCCTCTAGGGAACAAGACAAGGACATCCACTTTTGCCATTTTTATTCAACATAATACTGGAAATCCTAGCCACAGCAACCAGAGAAGAAAAAGAAAAAAAGAGGCATCCATATTGGTAAAGAAGAAGTTAAACTGTCCCTAATTGTAAACATGATATTATACATAGAAAATCCTAAAGACTCCACCAAAAAACTACTAGAAGTAATAAACGAAGTCAGTATACAAAATTAATACCCAGAAATCAGTAGCATTTGTATACACTAACAACGAAGTCACAGAAAGATAAATTTAGAAAACAATACAGTTTATAATTGCACCGAAAAAACAAAATGCCAAGGAATAAATTTAACCAAGAGTAAAAGACCTGTACTGTGAAAACTATAAAACACTGATTAAAGAAACTGAAGATGACACAAATTGAAAAATTAATACTGTCAAAATGTCCGCATTACCCAAAGCAATCCACGGATTCAATCCAATCCTATCAAAATCCCAACAGCATTTTTCACAGAACTAGAACATATGATACTAAAATGTATATGGAACCACAGAAGATCTTGAATAGCCAAAGCAATCTTGAAAAATATAAACAAAACTGGAGGTATCACAATTCTGGATTTCAAGATATACTACAAAGCTGTAGTAATCAAAACACCATGGTACTGGCACAAAAATAGACACATAAATCAATGATCAATGTAACAGAATAGACACCCCAAAAATAAACCCACAATTATATGGTCAATTAATTTATGACAAAGGAGGCAGAATATACAAAGGAGAAATGACTGTCTTTTCAATAAATGGTGCTGGGAAAATTGGACACAAAAAAGAATAGAACCAGACTACTTTATAACACCATACACAAGAATAAATTCAAAATGTGTTAAAGACTTAAACATGAGACATGAAACCATAAAAATCCTAGAGGAGAACACAGGCAGTAATTTCTCTGACATCAGCCATACATAGTAACAGTTTTCTAGATGTGTCTCTGAAGACAAGGGAAACAAAAGTAAAATTAAACTATTGGGACTACACCAAAATAAAAAGCTTTTGCACAATAAAGGAAACCAACAACAACAGAGAACATACGGAATGGGAGATATTTGCAAATAATATATCCAATAAGGGGTTAATATCCAAAATATATAAGGAACTTAAACAACTAAATACCAAAAAGCAAATAATCTGATTAATAATGGGCAGAGGACTTGAATAGGGAAAAAAAGGAACCCTTGTGCACTTTTGGTGGGAATGCAAACTGGTTCAGCCACTATAGAAAACAATATGGAAGGCAATATGGAGATTCCTCAAAAAATTAAAAATAGAATTACCATATGATCCAGTAATTCCACTACTGCATATTTACCCAAAGAAAATGAAAACACTAAAAAAAAGAAAGAAAGAAAAGAAAATGAAAACATTTATTCAAAAAGATATGTGCACCCCTATGTTTATAGCAGCCAGATTATGGAAGCAGTCCAAGTGTCCATCAATAGATGAATGGATAAGGAAGATGTGGGATATATACATATAAATATATAATATTAATGTATAATATAAATATATATTAATATATATAATTTAACCATAAAAAAGAATGAAATCTTGCCATTTGCAACAATACAGAGCTAGAAATTATAATGCTAAGGGAAATAAGTCAGTCAGAGAAAGACAAATACCATATGATTTCATTCATATGTGGAATTTAAGAAACAAAACAGAGGGAAAAGAGACAAACAAAAAAGAGTCTTAAATATAGAGAACAAACTGGTGGTTACCAGAGGCAAGGTGGGTGAACTAGGTGAAGGGTATTAAGAATACACTTACCATGACGAGCACGGAGTAATGTGTAAAATTCCAGGATCACTATGTTGTACACCTGAAACTAATATTAAACACTGCATGTTAACCATAATGGAACTTAAGAAAAAAAAATTTTTTTGTTAAGAATTCAAAGTAGAATTTAAAAAGAATGGCCACAGGACTTGAATAGACATTTTTCCAAAGAAGACAGAGAAGTGGCAAACAGGCACATGAAAGAATGCTCAAGGTCACTAATCATCAGGGAAATGCAAATCAAAACCACAAGGAGGCATCACTTCATACCTGTCAGACTGGCTATTACAAAAAGATAAAAAATAAATAAATAAGTGTTGGTGAGGATGTGGAATAAAGGGAACCTTCCTACACTGTTGGTGGGAATGTAAATCGGTACAGCCACTATGGAAAATAGTATAGGGATTCCTCAAAAAAATTGAAAATAGAACTAGTGTACAATACAGCAATTCCACTTCTGGGTAAATATCTGAAGAAAAGTAAAACACTAATTTGAAGACATATATGCACCCTTATGATCACTGCAGCATTATTTGCAGTAGCCAAGATGTAGAAGCAACCTAAGGCATATTACTCAGCCATAAAAAGAATGAAATCCTGCCATTTGCGACAACATGGCTAGACCTAGAGGATATTATGGTAACTGAAATAAGTCAGAGAAAGACAACTACCACATGATTTCACTTATATGTGGAATCTAAAAAACAAAACAAATGAACAAACAAGACAAAACAGACTAATAGGTATAAGAAACTATTGGTTACAAGAGGTGGAAGGGGTTGGGGAAATGGGAGAAATAGGTGAAGGGGATTAAGAGGTACAAACTTCCAGTTATAAAATAAGTAAGTTATGGGAATGTAATGTATAGCATAGGGAATATAGTCAATAATACTGCAATAACTTTGTAGGTGACAGATGGTAACCAGATTTATCATAAGATCCTCTCATAATGTATAACAATACTGAATCACTACAAAGTACACCTGAAACTAATAGGATACTGTATGTCAGTAATACTCCAATAAAAAAAGTGCAGTGTACTATATGTCAATTATATCTCAATAATGCTATTAGCAGGACTTAGACACAAACTAGTGAAAATGTGAGCACCACAATAATGGGAGTAATATATTTCAATACATTGAATTTTTTAAATATGTGAATTCATCTAAAAATGAGAAAGAAAATTTAAAGAATGCCAGATAAAAAATATAAAATAAATTTGATAATCAGAAAAACAATCATTTGCAAACCAATATTACAACTTAATCAGATATAAATCAGCAACTGATTCTAAAACATGGTTTATACTCTTTTATACATTTTTTATATTTCACATTTTATTAAATCTACTAGCATTCTTAGTCTAACAATTTTAAGTTTGCTGATATTTCTCACCCAGTTTCTTTGCAAAACTCAACCTGGTGAACTTCTCTTGTAATGGGCAGCAGTTTTGATAAAGGCATGGTGAACTACAAAGTCATGGTAGCATTCTCTAGGGAAGACCTTGATACAAATGAAAAATTCTGGCAATAGAATAGAGGTTATTTACAAGTCCTGATCTAGTCTGAAAAATAACTTAAGATCTGTTTCAAGTCATTTTCACAAACAATAGAGATGCATATTCCCAAGAATCAATAAAGAAGGATGCTTTTTTACAATGTTTTTTAAGATTTTTGTGATGATGACAAGACTGCATATAAAATGTTCTTCAATTTCCACACATTTTATGAGGTGAGACTGAAGCAAAGAGACAGGGTTATATGTTTATCTTCCATTCTTCTTGCTATCTGTGATAGCTAAGATTCTCTTTACTATAGAAATAAAAATAAAATAGAAATCTCAAATGTTACTAATATGTTTTTAGCAGCAAAGCATGCAATTTGAATGTTTCACCTCTAGCAATTTCAGTATTATTTTATTTCAATTAGCTAGGGAACCACTGCTTTACATAGCTGCAGGTGTAAAAAGGAGTGAAATGCCTCCAGTGATTGAGGCTGCTGCCAGTATCCTGATAGGAATTTTGAATATACATCTTCTCCATCTCTCCTTTCCCTCCTTCCTTTTAAGCATCAAAATACCTGGGGAAATCAAGTTAATCATGAACTGTTCTGTTATACTTAGAATACATCCTTAGTTTAAAAAAAATAATAAACTAGAAAGTTGTATTAGTCATTATTAAAAGGTTGAAACAATCAGAGAAGCAAAACCACAAAAAAAAAGGTCATATTACATATTTCTGATTTGAAAGTAATGTGATAACTCTTAAGGAAATGAAGTAGACCTTAATGATTTTTTAAAAGAAACTATAAAAAAAGAAAACAAAGATTTATACTTCTCTTTATTTTTCCTACTTTTTTTTAAGATTATTTATTTATTTGACAGAGAGCGAGAGCGAGAGAGGGAACACAAGCAGGGGGAGCGAGAGAGGGAGAAGCGATGCAGGGCTGGATCCCAGGACCCTGGGATCATGACCTGAGCCGAAGGCAGACGCTTAATGACTGAGTCACCCAGGCGCCCCTATTTTTCCTACTTTTATTAAGAAGATGTTCCTCAGTTTCTGCTTCCTATACCCAAGACAGCTGAAAATTTCCTCCCACTTTAATCTAAAGAAATTATTCAGTAGTAGTCTATTCTGTTTCCACCTCAAATGGTCTAACACCAACTGGATGTATGGCAATGGATGTATAGGATTTATGACACCACGTTAGCATCAGACCTCACAGTTTAAGGGCTCAGTTTTCCACAAGTCTGCTCTCACTTCAGAGGTCAGCTGCAAGTCTCAGAGGGTCCCCCAGGCCCCTGCACTTTTGATCAACTGGCTACCAATTCAGGAGGTCGCCATTATCCCCTTCCTCTTTAATAATTCACTAGAACAACTCACAGAACTTAGGAAAGTGCTATACTTACGATTACACATACGAGGACCAGACAAATGAGATTCATGGAGTAAGGTCTATCTCTCATGGAGTCTGGGCATATCACCCTCCTGGCACATCTACATGTTCACCAACCAAGAAACTCCACTGGGCTTCAATATCCAGAGCTTTTATTGGGGTTTCTTCACACAGGCATGACTGATTAAATATTGCTGACATGACTGAACCCAATCTCCAGCTATTCCCTCCTCCCCTGAGATCGGGCTGACCCAAAGTTATAACCTTCTTATCACATGGTTGGTTTTTCTGGTGACCAGCCTGCATCCTGAAGCTATTTAGGGGCCCAGCGTGAGTCACATCTTAGCATAATAAAGATAGTCCTATCACTCGGGAGATTCCAAGGGGTTTTAGGAGTTCCATGCCAGGAACACAGGACAACAATCAGACTATTTTTTTATTATACCACACATGCTTAGCTGGTTCTGGTGCCTTTGAGTAGCCACATGAGCTACTCTCACATTTCCTATTGTCTAGGGTTCAATGCCCTGAACTACCTGTTTTGATTTTAAGGCTCATTCTATTTGCTTGACACCTTATGATTCACCAAAAAGACCAGTCATTCCACCATCACACCCTTGCCTCCAGCTCTCAGCTTGGCCTGTAGCTCCTCTTTTTCCAGATTACATCTTCAACTCTCCTGCCCATGAATTTTCTTCCAGTTAATCAATTAAACAATCTCCTTGGACTAATGAATTAATGCCTTGACAGGACAAACTGCCTACAACTAATTTCTTAATAGGATCAAGAACTAAGATTGTGCATATGAACATGACTTTACTATAGCAGGAAATTCTTGTACAGTAAATTTCTTGTAGAATTCCTGAAAATCCATTTATCCAAATAGCCAACTACTCAACTAGCCCCCTCTCAAAAGAATAGATTGCTCATCAGAATAAATAGCTCCTCCTACAAACAACACATAACTCAAAAGGTTATTAAACGACTCTTTATCATTCAAAACTTACTTCAAAACCCTCACCTTGCTGTGCTCACTAATCTTAAATTATTATGTCATGAGGACTGTTCAATCCCAACTAGCCCCATCATTGAAAGACCTCCTAAAACCAAACCCCAAATTCTTTTTTTTTAGTATTTTTTTAAAGATTTTTTTTATTTATTCATTTGACAGAGAGAGCGCACAAGCAAGGGGAATGGCAGGCAGAGGGAGAAGCAATCTCTGTGCTCAGCAGGGAGCCCGGTGCGGGGCTCAATCCCGGGACCCTGAGCTGAAGGCACACGCTTAAGGACTGAGCCACTCAGGCGCCCTCCAAATTCTTACAAATATCTGCCCTTAATCTCTCCTCTAAGATACTCTAAGATTCTGTCAAGAAGGTGCCCTCCCTTACTGGAGAATAATAAATTTCATTTTGCTTAGCTTAGCTTTGCTTATTATTTCAGTGGTCTTTTCAGGAAGCTGGCCATCAGTAATGGCCACTGAAACTTTTCCTTCTGTAAGATTCAGATAAGGGTAGCCCTTCCCACCAGTTTAACCTAGTTTCACAGAAATGATTCTGGTATGGGATGTTGATGATCCTCTGGTACTGCTATTTCTGCTATCTCTGTGAATAATAATCTTTGACCCGGGAGTCTTGCATCTTCTGACAGCGTCCACAAAACTGTGGTAGGCTAACTTCTTATCTTACAAACAGGGTAAAATCTTAGAATTGTCAGAGTTCTTGACAACCTATTATATTAGAGAGTAGAAATAAAGGATTTCTAGATAACAATGTGTGAATAATACTCTGAGGTGGTTCTTTTATATGAAAGAAGAAAATAGAAAATGGAATTGACAAAAATCCATTAAACTTAACTTTTAGTGGAATTGGATATTTGATTTTAAGCAGTCCACAGAATGTCAAGTAGTTCCATAATTCAGAGTTTTTTAAATGAATTTAAACCATTTTCATGTGTAGATATGATATTAAAAATGAACACAAATGTTTTTGCTTTTCTAAAAAGTAGTATTATTCAAAATAATATCTTGTATTTGTTGTCTGGAATTTTCTCTTGACTTAATTCTATTTTTTTTAATTCCAAGGAAAGCTATTGATAAGAAATGTTACCATTCAAGAATATGAGTTGGTTGAGGGCAACAAATAACCCTTTTTTATCATCTTTATCATCTTTAAATAACCTTTTTTTATCTTTACACAATGGTGTCTTACATATGATACATGCTCAAGAAAGAAAAAAGGATGGAAGAAAAGAAAATATGAAAAAAATGAAGAAGAGATTATGAAAATGGAACATAAAATAAAGGTAAGCTTATGAAGAAGAATAAGGAGATTAAAAAAAGAAGAAAACTGAAGGAGAAGGGGAAAGTCAGGAAGGAGAATAAAAGAGACAAAATAAAAGAATTCTTTTTGTATCACACAACAGTAACATGGCAAGGAATTTTCAAGGCTTAGTAAAGTTTTGGCAGAAGCTACAGAGATTACAGAAGTTGTGTTTAAAAAATTAATAAAGAGAAGCAAATCACATAAAGGGCAAAAGTCCCTTTCTTTCATTTTTCTCATCTGTGGGTGATTGTCCTAGAAGTGTTTTCCAAGGGCTACAGGACCACTGGCAAGAGGTGCTGAAGGCAGGTCACAGGCTACTGCACAGTCCACTGCTGGGACGGGGGTCTGTGTGCCTAATACCAAATGTGTAGGTGGGCAAGACTCCTCCCAGGTCCCTTGGCACATGATACTGGATGCCACAGCTCCCACAAAGGCGCTTTTGTCCATGGATGGATACCAAATTCTTTTTGTTGAGGGGAGAACATGATTATAAACATCTTATTCAGCCATGTTGCTGGTGTCCCTCTCAGAAACACACCACTTCTAAGTTGATGGTATATCGATACTGGATGTGTGTTAAATACATGTTGCGTGAATAAATTCAGGGTATAATTCTGTCAAAGTATACTCATGTATTTGAGACTTCAGATTTCAAGACTTCGATAATTTGACGTTGTTTTTGTACTTAAGCTAGTTTGATCAAAATTTTTATATACTTCAAGTACTTAAAGCCTCACCATCTATCACTAAAAGGAAATGTTTTTGGGTAGAATCCCAGCTTTGTTATGTAAATTCAACCAAGTAATTATTATTTTACACATAGAATATGGTTTTGTTCCTCCAAAGTATACCTTTATTATGGAGATTATTTTTTCCCATTATTGGTCATCTGAATGGGAAATATGGGCATTGTCTTTTGTCTTGAACTTATTGCCCTTCAAGTGGTAGACTGAGTCTAAACCTAGAATTTAAAAAAAGAGAGAGAGGTATAAACAACTGATCTGGGAATAAAATAGATAAGAGAATCAACAAACTAACACATCTCCTTCCTCCTTTTCTGTGAATGATGTGGCTGAATCAAGACAGAAATTAAGACACTAATAAGCAGAGTTATTTAATGAATCAAAATAGTTCTTTTGTTTTGACCTAGAATTATAGTGTGTTAAATTTAACAAACCATTTGTTTTCCATATAGCTATAAACTCTCAATGTAGACAAAATTAATTGCATACAGTATGGGATTTAGAAATAAAAGTTCCAACCTCTACTAAGTTCAGCTTGGCTAAAGCTGCACGAGATTTTAACTGTTAAAAAACTTAGAAAATTTCGGGGCCCCTGGGTGGCTCAGTCGTTAAGCATCTGCCTTCGGCTCAGGTCATGATCCCAGGGTCCTGGGATCGAGCCCCACGTTGGGCTCCCTGCTCAGCGGGAAGCCTGCTTGTGTTCCCTCTCTCGCTGTCTCTCTCTCTCTGTCAAATAAATAAAAAAATCTTTAAAAAAAAAACTTAGAAAATTTCACTCAATTTTATATATGACACATCAATTTTCCAGTGCTCAAAATTTGTCTTGCCAAATTCTTGCAACTTGACCTTAGAGATGAATAGTAAGATCAGGACACGGGATATTCCTATTGTTTTAATGCTGTGGAGAAAGTCTAGGGCTAAGTCAGAATTAGTCTGAATACTGCTTTAGACTGGGGAGTAAACTAAGACCCCAAAGATAAAGCTCACTGTAGCAGGACCAGGGCTGGTGAACGACCAGGCAGTCAGAGGCCTGGCACGGTACTGAAAGCATAAGCGTATCTCATCTCCTGTCCCTTTCATACTCAACTGATGTACCCATTCACAGGGTGAGGGGGACCCAGTGGCAGGGTATCCAGGAGTACACAGAGACAGACACTGACAACCACTGGAAGTCAGGTGAGCAATCATTGCCAGATACTGTTCCATGTTAAGCAGGACCCGCCAGCATCCTATAAGGAGAGGTGGAAACAACTGGCCTGGGGCAGAGACCCCAAAGATCTAAACCGGTTCGTAGCCAATACATCCAACAGCAATTTAGATAGGGCTCTCACTGTAGAGAAGGCCATGGGAATTACTGAGTTATCTCTAAAAGGATGTTTACATTAAAGAGTATCTTAGGGGCGCCTGGGCGGCTCAGTCGTTAAGCATCTGCCTTTGGCTCAGGTCATGTCCCAGGGTCCTGGGATCAAGCCCCGCATCGGGCTTCCTGCTCCGCGGGAAGCCTGCTTCTCCCTCTCCCACTCCCCATACTTGAGCTCCCTCTCTAGCTGTGTCTCTCTCTGTCAAATAAATAAATAAAATCTTTATTAAAAAAAAAAAGAGTATCTTAAAAAGCCAAGGCTCACTTATGTCACCAGAGTCTTCCATTCTAGTAGATAATATTGTGTGCCGCCCAAATCTGACTCTAAGCGCCCACTCACTCCCTTAGCTCCTGGGAATGTGGACTGTAGACAGCTTGCCCATGAGTCCCTCTCCAGAAACTGTCCTTAGCCAAAGGCCCTATGTCAGGCCCCTTCCTCAGGGGCAGCCTACAATCAATGAATGATGTAGTCGTAGAAAGACACAGCCCTTTGACTCAATTAGAAATCTCTACATTTCCAGATCTCCCCCTAGGAGAGCTGAGATCTCTCTTGCAAGTGCCTCCCAGTTCAACTTCTCCCTCTCCTGATCCTGCTTCCTTCACACACTGAGTTTTTGAAAGCACTCCTATGGACTATCAAGGCCCTCTGTGAGGAGGTTTACTATAGCATATTCATGAATTTTTTCATTCCTTCCTATGTTCTCTTATTCCTTCTAATTAGACAAATCCACAAAGGATTCAAGGCAGCTGCAGTATGCCATATAGGAAAACTCAGTAACTGTTAGCCATACGTTTTTCCTTCCTTACAACAATGTTCACTTTAATTACTTATAATTTTATTTGGAAGAAAAAATATAAATTGTATTTAGTTTGGATCATTTGAAACATTTTAATCTATAATTGACATGGCCTATCACAGCTGGACTCATAATTTTGCTTTAAAAGTTTCTGTTAATTCAATAGTATCAACCTAGTCCTTAAGGAAAATCTGAACTTTCTATTAGAATGTAACTTCTCTATTTTATATGGAGATACACTGAAGTCTCTTATGATTTCAAATTCACTAAACTGTCTGAAGTGAATTTTAAAGAGTAAAACTTGATTGTTTCAACAAATCAACTACTATTTACAGATATGTTTATAGAAAAGATGGATGGATGGGTAAATAAATGATAGATGTAACACATTCATGAAAAATAAATGGTTGATTCAGATGATAAAAACAACTAAATAAATTCAGGCTCCTAGATGAAAGGTGAATCCTTTATAAAATAATATACCTATTTATGGTTTAAAAAAATTGGATGCTAATAGCACAAAAGAAAGTTCATAAGTGAAATAAGCACAATTAAAGTTATTCTAACACCTCTGACCATAACTCGTGTTATTGTAAAAACAATGTAATTGAACACAACTTTTGAACTAGAAATGTCATAGCTTGCCATTCATCTTCCAAAATAAATTATTTAATGGCCATTTACATGGAGATATGACAGGAAAAAAAAGAAATCTATTATCACTGCAGTTATAATTCACATTTAAGGCTATATAGACAAAATAATGTGTATAATTGAGTAATTGACTATACCAACGTAGGTAAAGTATTATTTTTTTAAGACTTCACTTAAACCTCATGCCATTCACTAAAGGCAATTTTACCTAAATTATCTCAATAATCAGTTTTTTAATGATTAAATTAAGGTCAATACAACAAAGTGCCAAAATAACACTTAAGTTCAACTAGTATTAAAGAAAAAAAATTGTCAACTAGGTGTGCTTGGAGAAATCATCAATCATATTCAATAATTTTGCTAACATTCCTGATCCTTTTTGATCAGTCCAAGAATTTTTTGTCAATAGCTGCCAATAGTTGACTCAAACACATAGGGGGAGTGCTACTTTGATCTGAAAATAATCAGCAAAATATGTAACAAATTATGGAGACAAATATAAGCTATGTGAGTAGAAATACAACCTGATAATACCAGAATAGTGCACAGATTTGCCTTTTTACAACTTTTTTTTATTAGAAAATTTAATGTAGTTTATAGCATAGAACTGAAGTTAAGAGGCATGGTTTCTATTTTTAAGCACAGCAGAGTAACAGGAGATTTAGACCTGTGTTAAATCCCTGCTGGGAGACTTATCCTGCTGTATTTTGTTAAACAAGCTGTTAAACTGTCTGAGAATCTATCATCTCCTCTGTACAGTGAAAAAATTAACATCTACCTTGAAGAGTTGTGAAAAGTGAGGAGAATGTGTAGAAAATACCTAGGATAACACCAAGTGCATAGTATGCACTCTAAATTGACTTACTTCCCCCCTGCCCATCCCCAGCCCCAGTTCTATTATTAGTGCACCATGAGGTCTTAAGTAAGTTACTCTTTAGGTCTCAGTTTTAATCTCTGAAAAAAGACAGAGCTGAACTAGTGCAACAATTCACAACCCCAACGTCATGACACTGTTATATCATGAGCAACTTGGGCTATGTGTCACAAGTAGTTCAACCTAATAATAATTAAATTACCAAGATTGACAGATAATTTTGTTTTAAAACTGTATAGCTGTTTCAAGGTTGTCCCCATTATAACATCAAAATCAGTTACTGGCACTTTTTTTTAATGGCAAATTTTAAGATTTTTTTAATCTATTTATTTGAGAGAGGGAGAGCACAGAGGGAGAGTGAGAGGAAGAAGCAGACTCCCCGCTGAGCAGGGAGTCTGACATGGGGCTTGATTCCAGGACCATGGGATCATGACCTGAGCCGAAGACAGACGCTTAATCAACTGAGCCACCTAGGTACTCCAGTCACTGGCACTTTTAAGGTGGAGTAAATGAAATAGTTTCAAACAACAAAGATGAAATTGCTCATAACTTGCAGTCTACTTTATATAATAGCCTTTATATATATTTACCCTTAAGAGTTGGGTGATTATGAATTACTGTAATTCTCATAAATTATATTTTACTAACTGAAAATTTCTTAGTGACTTTATCTATGTACATGTTTTTAAAAGTAAAAAGATGAAGCTAGTTGAGGTTGGAAAAAAAGTATATAGCTCTATATGCTTTACTTTCCTACAAAATTCTCTGGCATTTCTCAAATCAGAGTATGTTGACGACTATGTTCTGAGTACAAACATAATCATCCTTGATGTCTGTTCCAGTGGAGAAAATGTTGGGGATCACTGGATTACATCATCTCTGTCCCCATTCACAACTCCTTAATATCTTATATTTCTCCTAATATGGAAAGTATCTCACTCTTGGTCAAATAAAGCACTATTTTAATTCCATTCTTAACCTACTTGTCATGTCAACTCAAAAATATAACAGTATAGAAAACATACAGATGGCCAACAGACACATGAAAAGACACTCAGTATCACTCGCCATCAGGGAAATGCAAATCAAAACTACAATGAGGGGTGCTTGTGTGGCACAGTCAGTTAAGCATCTGACTCTTGGTTTGGCTCAGGCCATGGTCTTGGGGTCATGGGATCAAGCCCTGTGTCAGACTCTATGCTCGGCAGGGAGTCTGCTTGAGATTTTTCTCCCTCTCTCTCTGCCCCTCTTCCTGCTCTCTCTCTAAAATGAATAAATCAAAAAAAAGGAAAAAAAAAACTACAGTGAGATAGCACCTCACAACTGCCAGAATGGCTAAAATCAACAACACAAGAAACAAGTGTTTGTGAGGATGTGGAGAAAAAGGAACCCTCATGCACGGTTGGTAGGAATGCAAACTGGTACAGCCAGTACAATACAGAGGTTCCTCAAAAAATTAAAAATAGAACTACTCTATGATCCAGTAACTGCACTACTGGGCATTTACCCAAAGAATACAAAACCACTAATTTCAAGGGACACATGCACCCCTCTGTTTATTGTAGCATTATTTACAATAGCCAAATTATGAAAGCAGCCCAAATGTCCATCAATAGATGACTAAAGAAAATGTAGTGTATAAACACACCACACACAGGTGGAGTATTATTCAGCCATCAAAATGAATGAAATCTTGCCATTTGCAATGACATGGATGGAGCTAGAAAGGATTATGCTAAGTAAAATAAGTCCATTAGAAAGAGGCAAATACCATATGATTTCACTCATATGTGTAATTTAGGAAACCAAACAAATGAACAAGGGGGAAAAAAGAGAAAAAGACCTAAAGACAGACTCTTTAACTATAGAGAACAAACTGATGGTTACTAGAAGGGAGGTGGGTGGGGGATGGGTGGAATAGGTGATGGGGATCAATACACTTATCATGATGAGCCCTAAGTATTGTACAGAATTGCTGACTCACTATATTGGACACCTGAAACTAATATAACACTGTATATTAACTACACTGGAATTAAAAACTTTTTAAAAATAACAATATATACCTTGGGAGCAAAATACGAGTATTCTAGCTTTTTGGAATATACACTATATTAGTTTTCCAGGGTTGCATAACAAATACCACAAACTGACTTAAAAGAACAGAAATTTATTCTCACACAATTTTGGAGGCCAGAAGTCAGAAGTCAAGGTATCAGCTGGTTGGTTCCTTCTAGAGGCTTGGAGAGAGAATCTATTTCAGTTTATAGCTTCTTATAGCTTCTGGTGGCTGTCAGAGTCCTTGACATTCCTTGGCTTGTGCAAACATTACTCCAAGTTTTGCCTCCAGCTTCACATGGCCTTGTTCTTTGTGTGTTATCCTCTGTGTCTGTGTGTCTCAAATCTTCTTCTCCTTTCTGTTATGAGGGCACTAGTCATTGGATTTAGGGTCTACTCTAAATCCAGAGTAATTTCATCCTAAAATCCTTAACTTAATTATATCTGCAAAGACCCTATTTCCAAATAAGCTGATACATTTCCATCAACAGTCTCTTCAAAGAAACCTGGACTTTTTCTATTATGCACCTCAAAATGCTTTCAACCTCTACCTATTATCCAATGCCAAAGCCACTTCCATATTTTTAGGTATTTGTTACAGAAGACTCTACTCTCAGTACCAAAATCATCTATATGAGTCAAGTTTGCACCAGAAAAACAGAACCAATAAATACATACACACACATACACACACACACACACACACACCTCTTATTAAGAGATTTATTTCAAGGAATTAGCTTCTGCAATTGTGGGATCTGGCTGAACAAGTCTTGTTGGGATCTGGAGTCTACAGACATGGGGCATGACAGCAGCCTGAAACTCTAAGGCAGGAGCTGAGGCTGCATCCACAGACAGAATTTCTTTTTCCTCAGAGAAACTCTAGTTTTGCTCTTAAGGTCTTTCAACTGATTGGATGAGACCCACCCATATTATACAGGATAATCTCCTTTACTTAAAGTCAACTGATTGTAGATATTAACTACATCTACAAAATATCTTCACAGCAACATCTAGATTAATGTTTGATTGAATAACTGGGTACCATAGCCTAGCCAAGTTGACACATAAAACAAATCATCACATGCATCCTATTATAAGATCTTAGTAAAATGCTTAATGTGATGAATCCATTTTTCAGGATGTAAGATAGAGGCACATACAGGAAAAAAAAGAGAGAGAGAGAAACCTATGGGTGTATTCTTGGAAAATGTGATTTCCCAAGGTATTGGGGTGGTTTTTCGATAGTGTAAAAATTAATAAAAATGTATCTCAGGAATAGATCATTTTCACATAGTTTCTCAGGGCAGAAATCTCAAATAAAAATGGATTTCCAGGTAGCATTTCTGCCAAAGCAGAGGTTAGAAAGATATAAAACAAGGAAGGAAGAGAGAAAAGAGGTAAAGAAGGAAAGATTTGTCCTAGGACTCATAATTTTGGATGGCTAGCTATCAAAAGATATTCTTGGGCAAAGATGCATAATCCAGGGACAAAGTATAACAAAGATAACAGACTTATTCTCCACTTGAAGAAAAAAATCTAGAGAAAATATTACATGTTAAGAGTTTACCAGATAGGGGCACCTGGAGCTCAGGTGGTTGAGCGTCTGCCTTCGGTTCAGGTCGTGATCTCAGGGTCCTGGGATCAAGCCGCACATCAGGCTCCCTGCTCAGCGGGAAGCCTGCTTCTCCCTTTCCCTCTGCCCCTCCCCACTGCTCGTGCTCTCTTTCTCTCTCAAATAAATAAATAAAATCTTTTAAAAAAAAGTTTACCAGATACTATATACTACCCTGTTCCAGATATCAAGAAAAAAAATGGCATATTGCATGAGAGCAATATAATAAAATTTAAAATAGTTAGAAGCAAGATGGTAATCCATTACATAGAAACCATAACAGCAGGCGTTGTACTAGACACTTTCTTCATAATACCACACAAGGCACGAATTATTTCCATTTTACAGATGAGGAAGTCAAGGTTCAGCCATGTTGTTTACTACTGCTTATAAAAGTCAAGATTCAAACCTATTCTACTTGGAATCTGCCTGATTCCACAATCCATTTATTCACTCTCTATTGCTCTCAGTGGCCTCTCCTAGGAATGCTCACCAAGTTTATGGGAATGGACATCCAGTGTACACAGCTGAAAACCTCTTCCTGCTGCCTAGCTCAACACCACCACCAAATTCACTTATTCATGGTCTACCTGGCTTTTATTTTTTTACAAAATAGTAACTCCATAGAATGTGTACACACACACACACACACACACACACACACACACAAGAAAGGTTTATACATTTAAAAGCGAGTTTTATTCTCAACTCAGACACATGTCTCATTCCTCATGGACAACTATCATCAACATTTCAATGCATATTTTCAGAAATATCCCAGGCCCATGTATTCTTCTACAGCTTTTTAAAGAAAAAATGAAAAAAAAATAAAGACAAAATGAAGACTATATTTGACACTTTGTTCTGTACCTGTTTTCTTTTTCTTTTTTCCCTAATAAATCCAATATTTTTCTTCAGTATGTGAAGATCTACCCCATTCATTTTAATGCTCAGTTATTTCTTGTCTATGCATTAATACATTTAACCAGTGCTCTATCAATGGGCTTTCAGGTGTTTTTCACTTTTTGATATTCAAACAAAGCTGAATGCAACTTTTTCAAGTGAGTTTTGGTTTCTTTTGCTCTGATTCTTGTCCATCCTGGCTGCTCATACCTGAGTGTTACAAAGACCTTGGTGTTTGCTGTCTCCTACTCCTGCACAGATCAGCAGGTCATTTGCAAAAGAAAAAAATCTCTAGGGAGAATCCCCTTGCTTTTTTCTGCAGAGCTTTAAGAACAATATGAGTAAGCAAGTGTCCCATGGCTTAGATACTGCTCTTACTGAAAACAGACTCTTTACACGTTAACTTCCAACCCCAATTATCTATACGATGTTGTAACAAATAAAAAGGCAAAGAAACTGAACAGTGCTTACCAAAGTTAAAAGGAAGTAGTCACTTTTCATTATACTTCTTAAAATGTCATTTAGCTCTGTTTCAAAACCCCTACTAGCCTGAAGATCCACACATTATCTTCTTAGTGATTCCATAGCCTCTATGCACATTTTCACTTGAGAAGCAGAGACCCGATTTTCATTTTATTAAGTGGATACTCTGCAATACTCAACAATATCTCTCTTCTTTATTTATACTTTTTTGCAACAGCAGTCATCTAATAAGATATGACCTAAACCTGCCTCTGGTAACACTGGGGCACAATTAATCATTATTACAAAACTATTATATAATCATTGCAAATACCTTTCATTTGGCTTTATTTAACAGATGGTGCTATATCATTTTGAAAACAACTACTCAAACTTCTTTCATAAAAAGTTAATTCAGTGGAAGAATGAACTGGTAAAGTGCTCAGTAAGTTTTTGCTACTAGCAGAAGAATTAAAAGTTGACTATTGTTGGAAGGCAGCTATGCTAACCACTATACCACCAACGCAAAAGTTGACTATTGTTGGGAGCAGGGTAGCCCAAATATCCCTGGGTGACAATAACTTTTCATTTTTCAATAATTATATTGTTATAGGGTAGATCAGCACCTTATAAATTGCTGTTCCACAGAACACTGTTCACAAAATGTTAATAGTTCTAGAACAAAAAAGGGGGCAAAAGGGCATTTAGTGTGTACATTACAAAACTCCAAAAAGGTAATAGTACACAGGATGCATCATTTCACTTTTTTTCCCTTAGCCCACTAGTTAGCATTTCCTGATATCCCAGAAAGACCAGTATTTAACCTTAATTATGAATAGTTATAGAACAAAAATTCTTAAAAAAAAAAAAAAAAAACCTTAGAGGGGCACCTGGGTGGCTCAGTCAGTTAAGTGTCTGCATTCGGTTCAGGTCATGATCTCCCTCTGGGTCCTGGGATCAAGCCTCCTGGTGGGCTTCCTGATCAGCAGCGAGTCTGCTTCTCTCTCCCTCTGCCCCACCCCACTGCTCATTCTCTCTCTCCCTCCCTCTCAAATAAATAAATCTTTTTTTTTAAATGAGGAATTAAAGAAAAAAAACCTTAGAATAATGTAACATAGAATGAACTATCCCCGGCATTATAAGAAATACTTTTTAAAATTTTACCAACCTTAACAGATGTAACAAACATTTCTAAACATGTAAATCTCTTGAAAAATATTACTGCTTGACTTGCTGATTTTTGAAATCTGTTTCCTCTCTACCTTTCTCAAACTTTTCTTTCCCACATTCCCAAGTCCATAAATGTATTTTTTGAGATTTAAGAGATTAGCTCTTCTGTTAAGCATTAAGTCCTCAAGTGTCACCCACCCCGCCTTTTAGGTTCCCAAGCTCCCTGGAAACCCACCACATAGTTCTATAATTAGACCTTCATTTTTCCACCTGTTTTACTAGAGCCAGAGAACCTGAGAATCAAAGACACATTCTTAGTATCAGTATTAATGTTAGTATTAGTATTTCTATTTAGAGGTGCAACACCTAAATGGATGCCTGGAACTCTGCAGCATTCAATAAATGTTTGTTAAATGAATAAATGAGCAAGAATGTCAATAAAGCCTCCATGTTATTAATGTTTTTGTTAGTGATTTAAATCAGGGACTGAGTCAGGCCTGCAGACAACTTTTAAACTGATTTTTGCCAGAAAAGCATTTTTGTCTTTAAGTTAAATTTTAATACCTTTAGGTAAAGCATGCACTCCTCTTTCCAGAATCCCAATATCACTCTATTTTCTCCAATCTGGCAACTTCGCACACTACTGTTACCTGACTGACCCTCACAGTAACTGAGTTTGCTGTTCCTGGACTACATTTTATATGAGAAATAATATTATGTTTACAGGTCTAAAATAAGTGGTACACACAGATTGAAATAAAATCTATTTTAATAGAAATTTTTTAAAGATTTCTACACTTAGGTAAGGAAAGAAATGAGAAAAATATGTTAGAAAGAATATCCCATGATAGATTTTAAAAGCAAGCTCTATAATACGATAGCTATGTAATAGGCAGTAGAGCGTATAATCATCCCTCATCCTTAATACCCATCTAGACCAGAAACAGGCTGACATGGAAAATGTGAAGAGGGTTCCCAGGATGGCCGCCAAGATCAGCAGAGGTTAGAAGACAAAGCCTGATCATGGAGATTATCTCCAAGGATGACTAGAGAATCACATCATGTGGCTGTTTCTAAAGACAGAAAAGGATGAGCAGAAGCAGTGTCACTGTTCATTTAAGTTAGCTGGGCAGAGCTCTGGAAACAGGAGGGGAAGAAAAATTTTAAAACAATTTTCTTGTTTGTAAAAAAAAAGTTGTAAATAGACAAATTCTGCTAAAGAAAGAACAAAGAAAAGGCACATTTTAGGCAACAATCTGAAGACACTCTTCTTTGACTAAATAAGCAATCAGGTTATTTGAGCAATAATCACTGCCGAAAGAGGAATTCCAATAGCCATCAGTCCAATTTAGAGAACACTCAACTAACTAAACTGTGCATTGGACTTCTCCACAGAAATAGTACCAATAGGATACAAAGAGATAGACACAGGAGAAGATTTATTACAGCAATTAACAGGGACAATTATGAAAGTCTAGAAGTCCCATGATCTGCCATCCTTAAGCTGGAGAAGCAAGAAAGTCAATATAATGCAGTCCAAGGACAAAGGCCTGAGGGGCAGGAGAAGAGATGCTGGTGTAAGTCCCATTGTCAGAAGGCCTAAGAACCAGGAGCTCCCATGACAGTGGGCAGGAGAAGATGGAAGTCTCGGCTCAAGAAGAGAGAGATTTCACCCTTCTGCCTCTCTCTGCCCTCAACAGAATGGGTCCTGACCATTAGTGCGTGAGGGCAAATCTTTACTCAATCTACTGATTCAAATGCTAATCTCTTCCAAAAACACAGACACAGCTAGAAATGTTTTGCCAGGTATTTGGACATCCTTTAGCCAATCAGGATGACACATAAAATTAACGATCACACTGTGTAAACACATCCTGACTTCGGATTTGTTTCCCTACTACAAAAAGACATTAATAAATACTTACTGAATATTTCCTCTGTGCTAGCTACCAGAACTGGTGGTGAGAAAAAGAACTACAAAGGACAAGCTATAGTCCCACACTGCTATATGATCCTGTGTAATGGCCTCAGACTTTTCTTTCTTACAACGTATAACTTACATGTAAAACAACTGCTCCATCAGTAACATTTCTTTACAGTCAATAATTTCTGTGAGCATTCCTCTACTCCTCTCTCTCTCTCTCTCTCTCTCTCTCTCACACACACACACACACACACACACACACACAGAATTTTCTCTGTACCTCCAGGAAGCTGAGTCAGCTGGGTATATTCCACTTGCCCTTTCAGATCCATTCTCCACCTGCTCCATGGCCCAGGAGACTGGCTGAATTCTATCAAGGGATGGGCTGCATTAACAGGCTCCCCTCCCTCTGGCTTCTTACTGAATTCAGCCAATGAGGAGCATCTAGAAAAGATGAGAAGGAGAAAAGGGAGTTAGGATACTTACTATTCTTTCCATGTGGGATTGACACAGGCTGTCTGCATCCACCAAGGATCCCCAACTTCTGCCTGGCCATCCTTCTATTTCTAGCCTGAGTCCTGTACTGTCTGTGGTTTCCTCACACCCTAGTAAATAGTCCCTCTATTAAACTCTTCTGAAATTGCCCAACTTCAGTATGCCATCTCTAGATCTTCCAATACCCTGACTGACACACGGAGACTGAAGTGTCCTGGAATTAAGACCTCCAGGGGGAACAGACATGATAGAAACACACTTGGGTACATTGGAGGGAGGGAAAGGATAGATCTAAAATTTTTTTAACGATTTTATTTATTTATTTGAGAGAGAGAGAATGAGAGATAGAGAGCACAAGAGGGAAGAGGGTCAGAGGGAGAAGCAGACTCCCTGCGGAGCAGGGAGCCCGATGTGGGACTCGATCCTGGGACTCCAGGATCATGACCTGAGCTGAAGGCAGTCGCTTAACCAACTGAGCCACCCAGGTGCCCATAGATCTAAAATTCTTGAAGCTGATTCTTCCCTGGGCCTAGTCTGGGGAATCATCAGTCAGTTAAAGAAACTCAATAGAGAGAGTAGTACACTATCCAGCATGGCCTGAGTATTGCAAAGCAGCAATTAGTGAGGGAGATGCCTAAGCAGAAAAGCCTTTGAGGGCAACCATACAAGGCGACTATGCCTCTGTATGACAGGTACAGAAAGGGTGGGCTACAGAAGAGGCCAGGAATTTTGCCACGAGCAACCCCACGTTAGAGGCAATGGTGAGGAAAGAAATCATCAAGAGAACACACCTCAAAACCACAGTGGGGGGCGCCTGGGTGGCTCAGTCATTAAGCGTCTGCCTTCGGCTCAGGTCATGATCTCAGGGTCCTGGGATCGAGCCCCACATCAGGCTCCCTGCTCTGTGGGAAGCCCGCTTCTCCCTCTCCCTCTCCCCCTGCTTGTGTTCCCTCTTTTGCTGTCTCTCTCTATCAAATAAATAAATAAAATCTTAAAAAAAAAAAAAACAAAAAACAACAGTGGGACAATTCAATTCACACCTCAGTGGAGACCGGCTCAGGACAGTTGATAAACCAGGTGAGCCAGTCTACCTGCAAAGACAGAGACTGGCAGGGCGCCTGGGTGGCCCACACGGTTAAGCTTCTGCCTTCCGCTCAGGTCATGATCTCCAAGGTCCTGGGTTCGAGCCCCACGTCAGGCTCCCAGCTCAGGGGGGAGTCTGCTTCTCCCTCTCCCCCTGCTTGTGCTCTCTCTCTCTCAAATGAATAAACAAAATCATAGAAAAAAAAAGAAAAAAGAAAAGGACAGAGACTGGCACCACAGATGTGGTAGCAAGCGAGACATCAGTGAGAGTGAGTGGAGAAGAGCTATAGTCCGGATGCCCCTTCCCCACTACTCCCAGGATGTAAAGGCTTCCTTCTGCACCCAAGTGCACTCTTGGGAAGGAGTAGAGGGAAAAGAGAATCCTTAAGAGTAGGAGGAAAATTTGAGGGATTGAGAAATTACCAGAAAAAAAAAAATGAGACTGATACTTACATTTAAAAAGCATGAGAACATAACACCCATCCTCCAACCTGAGAACAAACGGAGATATTATAGAACTGCACCCCTCCCTCTCTCCAGGGACCAGGCCGGAGTGCTGAGGCCGCTGCAGCGTGGCTCCCAGAAGGCCGAGCACCACGACGCTACTCGCCGCGAAACGCCACGTGAGACTCCTAAGGTAGTTCCTCCTCTCCGGGTAGCCGTAGGCGTTCGTGTCACGTGACCCGGCCTGGCAAAATCTGCTGACTTCAGGGGCAACGGCCAGAGCACTGGCAGCCTATGGGCCGCAGTCCGGCTTCCAGGAGTTGGGGAAGAATACAGCGTCTGTGGGCAGGAACTACGTGAACCAGACCTTGGAGCTGCAGGGAGCAGTTCAGAGCCGGGCGGGTGCTCTTTTTTAATTTTTTTATTGTTATGTTAATCACCATATATTACATCATTAGTTCTTGATGTAGTGTTCCATGATTCATTGTTTGTGCATAACACCCAGTGCTCCACGCAGCATGTGCCCTCTTTAATACCCATCACCAGACTAACCCATCCCACCACCCCCTCCCCCTCTAGAACCCTCAGTTTGTTTTTCAGAGTCCATTGTCTCTCATGGTTCGTCTCCCCCTCCGACTTACTCCCCTTCATTCTTCCCCTCCTGCTATCTTCTTTTTCTTTTTTTTTCTTAACATATCTTGCATTATTTGTTTCAGAAGTACAGATCTGTGATTCAACAGTCTTGCACAATTCACAGTGCTCACCATAGCACATACCCTCCCCAGTGTCTATCACCCAGCCACCCCATCCCTCCCACCCCCCA
>NW_027397063.1:18206476-18210693 GCF_003265705.2 Callorhinus ursinus | reverse complement strand
CCGAGCAATGTTGAGCACTTTTTCATGTGTCTGTTGGCCATTTGGATGTCTTCTTTGGAAAAATGTCTGTTTATGTCTTCTGCCCATTTCTTGATTGGATTATTTGTTCTTTGGGTGTTGAGTTTGATAAGTTCTTTATAGATTTTGGATACTAGCCCTTTATCTGATATGTCATTTGCAAATATTTTCTCCCATTCTGTCGGTTGTCTTTTGGTTTTCAGGCGGGTGCTCTTCCTGAAGCTGCGCACCACCTACGGCCCCGCGAGGGCTTGGCCATCCTCCAGCCTGCCTGTAGCCTCTGCATGCCCCTGGAGCTCGAGCTGGTGTGGTGGTGGGCAAGCGTGGCTGCATCTTCCCAGAGGCCACAGCCACAGACCATGTGGCCAGCTTTGCCTGGATGTGACCACCAGCAAAGTGCAGGACGAGTGCAAGAAGGGGCTGACCTGGCTCTGGCCACGAGCTTCACGGTTTTCAGCCCCATCAGCACATTTGTGCCCAAAGAGAAGATCCCTGGCCCTCACAACCTGAAGCTCTGGCCGAAGGTCAATGGCAAACTCAGGCAGGAGGTTATGAAATCCTCCATGATTTTTCCAATCCTCTACATCCAAGAAGGAGGCATTATCTGAACCAGTACGCCCAAGGAATGGGACCTGTTTAAAAAGAAAAAAAAATTGAAATTCAGGCCGACATAAACAGGGTTGGTAATATGAGATTTAAGGTGGAAAGGCCAAAATATTGAGTCCATACAAAGCACCCTAACTTCCCAAGTTTTAGGAGCGAAGGGAGAAGACAGAAGGAGGCAAAGGTTACTTGAGGTGACAGTCCTTTAATAAGAAACCAATTTTTAACAGTGATTTAATTGGATTGCTATGTCTCAACTCAAGGAAGATGGATCTCCAAGGAAAATGTGATCTAGAAGACACTGGGCTAGAAATGGAAATGAGAAACAGTATCTTCTAGGAAACAACCAGAATAAAGTATTTGTGATGCTTCCAAAGAGAATTTATCAAACCAAATGTTTGGAAAACTTGCTTTCCTTTCCTAAAGTGGACTGGATAAGACTTTTCCACGGGTCATTCAGGGATTTGTAGTTCAAGACTTAAAATCTAAAGGAAGCTGAAAAGCATGTTTCAAGTCAGCATTTCCCAAATTTTCTTGGATCATGATAATCATCTGGGGATATTTGTAAATATAAAAATTTCCAAGTTACTGGCACATACCAGGCCCTGTTTTAATTAGTGGAATTAATCTCCAGTTCTCTAAATGATTCTTATCACAAAAATGTGGGAAAACATTACATAATCAGTTAACTTAAAATTTATTTAATAAGTGCACAATTAATGAAGATCTCACTCATTTACTTAGGGTGTGTACCATGGCCCATAGATTCTGAGTTTGGGAGATAATTTTGAAACTACTGTCTTCCAAATAAATATGCTATAACTTGGGGGGGACATGAAATATTGTAGAACATAAAGTTACATTTCTGCTTCCCAGTTTGTGACTGTTCAAATTGAACTTCACCATGTGTGCAGTGATTCAGTTTGGGGTAGAATATGAGAAGCCTGTAGGACATCTTTGTGAAGTTGGCCCTCTATGTCTGAAGAGAGATTTGGAAGTCATTGGCATGTAGGTCATGCTGGAGTAATGGACACAGATGAAGCAGAAAAGACAGAAAGTGGAGAATAACCTAGAAGGAAAAGGCAGAACCATGGGTAACATCCATATTTAAAGAATACAGGGGGAGAAATTACTAGAAGAAACAAAGAAGGAACAAGCAGATTGGAAAGTAATCCTGAGACCAGGAAAATTAAGAGAAAAGGAACTCATTCTAAAGAGAGAACAATCAACACTCCCAAATTCTTCAGAGGAAAACAGGATAAAGACAGAAAAGAGGCCATTAGAGTATTTTCCCTAAAGGGGAAGGAGGGAAGGAAGGGAGGGAGGGAGGGGAAAAGTCCTAAATCAACAAGTCTGTTGTGCTGTGAATGACTGGGACCTTGCTTAATACTGGCTAAGGAGATAATTGTGTCTAACATCCTAGGAACTTAATATAGAGCTTATTCTATGTTATGCATATTTTGAATAACATCAAATGTATTTATTCAGCTGTTTAAAAATATGGGACAACTATATAGTATGTTAACATTAGCATTTTATGAACAGAACTATCTCTGAGTTTTTTGTTTTGTTTTGTTTTTTGAGAGAGAGAGAGAGAGAAAGAGCATGCGAGCAGGGGGGGGGCAGAGGGAGAGAGAGAGAATCCCAAGCAGGCTCCACATTCAGTGCAGAGCCCGATGCAGGGCTCAATCTCACGACCCTGAGATCATGACCCTGAAATCATGATCTAAGTGGAAATCAGAGTCAGACACTTAACCAACTGACCCACCCAGGCATCCCTCTATCTGGGTTTAAATGGATGGCTCTTCATTGTTTATTTCTTCACTTTTATGAAAAAGCTACAAATAGGACAGTGCCTGTTTGTGTCACAGTTGATTGTGCACAAGTCCATGCTCTCCAATATCTATTTGCTCTCAATAAATGAGACAGCAAGAAAGGAGAGAAGTAACTGATGTGGAAAAAAAAATGAAACACTGTGGTACTGAGATTTTATATGAAATAATTACTTGTTTGTAATACTGAAATTTCTTACTGTCAGCAAAACTTCATCAGAAATTTCAAAACTTTATGGTTAATATGGCCTCATGCCTAAAAGAAATTGTGCTTAAGTTATATAAATGACTAAAATCTATGACAGACAATTACAGCTAAGTATATCACAAAATGAGAGAGCAATATTAATCATACAATAAATGGAATCATTTGGTCTCATATATGACCTAGCCCATCATCTAATTTTTCTTTGAACCTAAGGAATTAATCATTTGTATAGAGAGATAGTGTGTTTGCAGGGATAGTCTAATGGGCATGCAAGGTTATCTATTTCTGTAAATTCACTACGTGTTTGATTAAGTCCTTTATGTACAACTGTTAATGAATAGGATGCCTTGTCTAAGATTTCTATTTTCAGGGTGATGACCCCACTGTAAATTTTGCACATATGTTTGAATACTTAGTCTCCACTGAGATATTTTCACCATTTATTTACAGAAATATGTCAGTGACTGCCCACATGCTCGCATGAACCATGCCAGCCTTCAAGTATGGTAATGGGAAGAAAGGGCCTTCAGGTCATGAAAGTGCAAATTTGCAGAAACATAACTTCCCCTGTGATTAGAAGAGAATTTTAGTAATTATTAGGGAATTTCACTCTTAACATCCAGGTTGAGGAAAGGGGTGCAAGATGCAAAGTCTGTATCTTAACTTTACAGATGTTGCCTCCAATAGGAGTTCCTGCCCCCTACCTTGAGAACAAGGGCTGAGTATTGTTCTGGGCACTCTAATGTTTTATGTATTGGTGTTTTACATAGAAGCTGATCACCCTATGCCTAGGATCTAATGGAGTAGATGTGGGGTGTGCCACCCACAAGCAGCCTTCTGGACGAAGGCACCCACACCCCAGCTTCCAGGAGGATAGGCTACTAACAGCCCATAGCTGAGATCCTCTCCTGGAATCAGAGCCACATAACCCAAGATTGTGCCTCTCCCCAGGAGCAGTGCAGTGGACACCCAATGACTAGTTAACTGGGATGGGGGCGGGGGGGAGGGAGTAAAAGGGCCAGTCCCTCATGCCTTAATTAGGGACAATCCTAAGAGCCATATAAACTCCACAGTTGCTGTATTGCAACTACAAGACAGTGTCAATCTCTCCTGCTTAATCCTACCTCTTTCAAGGCCTTCAAATCCACTTCAGCAGTATTGGACTTGAGAGCATTCACCAGTGAAATTCTCACATGCAAATCTACATCTCAAAGTCTGTTTCCGGGAATATTGACCTGAAGCAGAAGTCAGGAGGGGTCCTAGAAGGATATTCTAAAATGGGACTTTGGGGTGCCTGGGTGGCTCAGTCGTTAAGCATCTGCCTTCGGCTCAGGTCATGATCCCGGGGTCCTGGGATCGAGCCCTGTGTTGGGCTCCCTGCTCAGCGGGAAGCCTGTTTCTCCCTCTCCCACTCCTCCTGCTTGTGATCCCACCCTCCCTGTCTCTCTCTCTCTCCGAAAGAAAAAAAGAGAGAAAGAAAGAAAGAAAGAAAGAAAGAAAGAAAGAAAGAAAGAAAGAAAGAAAGAAAGAAAAAGAGAGAGAGAGAGAGAGAGAGA
>NW_027397063.1:18165411-18206376 GCF_003265705.2 Callorhinus ursinus | reverse complement strand
AGAAAGAAAGAAAGAAAGAAAGAAAGAAAGAAAGAAAGAAAGAAAGAAAGAAAGAAAGAAAGAAAGAAAGAAAAAGAAAAGAGAGAGAGAGAAAACGGGACTTTGATGCTGTATCACCTGCAGATGGCTAGCAGTGAAGACTCCATCACTGGTGGTAGGTGGTGTACTAACAGCTCCAGGCATACTGTAGCAATGCAATTGTTAAGACTTTTCACCTGGGGTGAACCGAATGGAAGAGAAAGAACTGGCTGCAGGCAACATCTCAAGCATTTGAGAGATTTGGGGGAACTAGTAATTATAGGGACTGTGGAAGGAGTGGCTGTTGCTGAGGGCTATCAATTCACCTGAGAAAAACAATGAAAAACTAGGGATAATTAATCACCAATTTAAGGTAAAGTGTGAAAGCCAGAGGGATTCCTTGGCAGCACATAAAGAATCTCCGCTCTACTATAGCTCAAAGGGAAAGAAAGCTGAGGGTTTTTTTCCCAGAACTGAATTATAAAGTTAGCAGAACTCCGGAGAAGGTTAAATTCTAAAATAGGCAATTCAACAATGCCAAGATCAGGACCTGGATTAGTAAACCTGGAATGGGAATATCTAGGTCTTTGCACCCAAAAATCCTGAATACTCAGATTCTCTTGACACTTTGGAGCCCATCAGAAGTGATCCATTCCTCCTTGCTAAAAAGAAGCATTCCTCCCACCCCCTTACTTAAAGACAATGCAGAGACTTCTCCCTTTCAAGACCATACATATCCCTCTCAAGATCTACCCCAAACGCCCTTTGGGCCTCCAGTAACTGAAGAGGAAGTCAAGAATCTATGAGAACTCACCATGCAATACAACGGCAACAGTATATGGTAATAATTCAACCAGTTCTTCACAGAAACCTATGCCCATTTTCTCAGGTAATTATACATTGGAGAAAGAGAATTCCTGGAAATGTCAAGGTAATATTTATTATTCAGGAATGCAAATTCATCCAAGACTCCATGTTAGAGTGAGTGCACTGGTAATAAATAAATTCCCTAGGTGCAGTTTACAATGGGTACAACAGAACCCTCAAGCAACCCAATAATCATTTCCTCTATCCCTCATTTTATATTGGAATAGACATACTTGGTATTTAGCAAACACCTCTACCCCTACCCCAGGTTGGTGGCTTGGACTTTGGAGGTAAGAGTCAGTGGGAAAGACCAAGTGGATGCCTCTGTCCAGATTTCACAGTAGGGATTTAGGTTGCTGCATGTCCTAAGAAGGATGTGGTCAGGATCACCCATTAGGTAAACAATCTAGACTAGCAAAAAGTGTTTCACCAAGGGTGAAGGGAATCTATAATGGGTAGAAGAAGAGTAGAACAATAAGTACCAGTTGTAGTCTCAAGACCAGCTGCAGCATTGAGGCTGTTTTTGATTACATATTTAAATAATAATACTTTGGGGTACCTATCTGGCTCAGTCGGTAGAGCATGATCTCAGGATCGTGAGTTTGAGCCCCATGTTGAAAAAAAATGACAATACTTTGGATATATTTCATTAATTTTAAACTTTTTTAAGGTAGCTACTTGAAAATTTAAGATAACATGTGACTCATATTTGTGGCTTGCATTACGTTTCTGTTTGACAGGTTTGCTTAGGCAACAAAAATTGCATCTAAAATATCTTACCAATGGGAAGCCATCAGTTGCTAAATACATGTAATTTAGCCAATAGAGTAAGAGTTAGTTAGGTAGCCATGGTGTTCAGGGGGAAAAGCATAATCTAATGCAAAACTGAAAAAGGAAAATATCCTTCCAGCTGACTCCTTCCTCCCTCTTTATAGGCATGGCATAAATACCACCCATGAAACTAGGATAGAATACTGCAGAGATCTGATTATTTCATAATTTTAAAACATCATGGAAATCTTCCCAAAATGCTTTGTCTGAACTCAAAATCTATATCCATATCACTTCAACAAATATCTCCACAGCAGTTTGACCTGTCTAGATTATAGAGGATCCTACAGATCTGCATGTAGGGAGGAAATGCATCTTAGAAATGAAAACTCTAAATAAGATATAGTCATTGCATTTTAGAAACAAAGTTTAAAATAAGGCAGTAACCACGATATTCATCATCCACCATAAAATTATATACTGTAATCTCCACTTCCGGATATGGATAGCTAAATAGCAATATATAAACAAACAACATCAAAGTGCCTTTTTGGCTAACTGCCACCCTGCCACTTCTGAACTATAGCCAATTATAATGACATCACTCTAGCTTTGTATCCTTTACTGACCTTCCTACTTATGTTGCCAAAATGTATTAAATTTCTCCTCTACAATCTGTCTTTTTCCCTTTGCCTTTGTTTCTTTAAATAATGACTTGACATCACTTGACCTCAACCTACAATTTTGGCTGATAATATCACTGAGCAATTCACTTACATAAATGGCCTTGCATAATCATCTGTTGTGGCACAGAAAAATCTGTGCAAGAAAAGATTGAATTTGTATGACATAAACTGAAGAAAACTCTTTTAAATATTCTAAAAAACTGTACCTCCATTAAGCAGTTAAAATGAGATCTTCTATCAAGCTGTAAAAATCCAGTTTCCATAGCACTATAGTTATAAAAATACATGTTTAGTAAACCCACCTGCACCTGTTTATTTTAGCATTCTTTAATAAAAGTCATTCTGACCGCTAAATTGAAAATGAAAGTGATATTGCATTAGCTGAGGTCTTGAAATATGACTGAAGTCTTGAATGTATTTGAAAATCCACATATACTAAGAAAGAAAACTAAAACAATTGTTTATCTATTTGAAATAAAATTAGCCTCTCTGGAATGTTAAGACAAAGATATTTTCTGAAAAAAACAATATGGTCTAGTTAATAAAGAATATTTACTAGTGGGAGGATTATGTTAAAAAGTGTGTGCTAGTCTATGTTGACTCATTATCTATTAATTTACACATACTAACTAAGTAAAGGACCATTATTATTGTTCCAAGAGGAGGGGTGTTTTTTATTTTAAAGAAAAACAATTCTTCACTTGGACAGATATTTAAAAAGCTATGACTGACCCTGTCTTTTCCTTACTGTCCCTCTGTGTTTAGCACAATGCCTGGCATACATTTTGTATCAATACATGTACTTTGAATATTTTAATAATGTCAACTTTACAGAGTACTCACAGAGCATAGTGGTTAAAAGCAGGGACTATATAGTCAAATTATCCTGGCTCTGTCATTTAGTGGGTGTGTGACCTTCAAGTTATTTAATCTCTCCTCCATTTTTTCATCTGAAGTAATAGTCCTTGCCTCACAAGAGTGTCATGAGGAATAAGTCGATCCATGTGCAACTTTAACAGTTATCTGAAGCAGAGTTAAGAGCTCAATCAACTATAGCTTTTATTAAATAGTAGCGCTTACATGTACTTTAGAGTTCACAAGTTCTTTTCACATATAACATACAGAATCTCACGAAGTCTTGTGACGTAGGTAAGACAAGTACTTATTATTAGTCTGGTTTACAGTCGAAGCAACAAAGGCCCAGGGTCACACTACGAGAAAGGAAAAAGCCAAAACTTGAATCCAAGGTCTCTGAATCTGAATTCCAAATCTTTTCCACTATATATATAGATGGAAGGTATTCTTTGGATTCTCTCCCTAATAGTATCTGTGAATAATCACAGTAAAACTGTTGGCATTCACTACTCTCAGTGACCACAAATTGTAGTATAAAAATAAACATAATGAATGATTGATTTCTTTTTTTTCAGTTATTTGATCATGCGATTGTGGGTAAGTCATAAGCACCAGTCTTGCTGAGCACTGTAATACAGGTTGACAGGTTCTACCTTCCCTCAGAGTCCATCATCTAAAAGAAGAAATAGAATATATAACACGCATACATACATGGAGAGGTGCTGCAGAGAAGTGTCAGACAAAAAAACATACAGAGCAGAGAAGAGAAATGCTGAGAAACACTGTGGTCTCTAATAGTTTACCATAACCTGGCAGATGCCTAGGGTTCCTTCCTAGGAAAGAAATATGTCATTTTGAACAAATGCATGTCAGATGAGTGGGTCTTGTTTTCATCTTATGTGAAACTGAATTGTGGATCTCTAAACAACGTCGAGCTTTACATTATTATAATACACTCTCACACACCATGTGAGGAGTGTAAATTAGTAAAAATCTTTTTGGGGAACTTGCAAAATGGAAAAAACCACATACACATTGACCCAGCAGTCTTGCTCCTATTAGCACTGATCAAAGCTGCCATCATGTCTTGCCCCAACTATTCCAGTAACCTTCTTACTGAGCCCCCTACTTCCACTCTGGCACTGCTACAACCCATTCTTCGTGAAGCAACCAGAGCAATCATCCTAAAACATACATCAGATTGCCCCACTACCCTCCTTAAAATCCCCAGTGGCTTTTCATCCTACTTGGGAAAAAAGCTAAATTCCTTCCACAGCTTACAAAACGCTAGGCATTTGCCTGTATTTCTGATCTCAATCATACCACTTTCTTGCATACCACACTTCGACCACTCTGGTCTTCTTTCTGTTCCAAAGACGCAAGTTGTTTGCCAAAGTTGTTACATATGCCTCAAATACTCTTTCTCTGCTTATCCATTTAAATTTCAACTTAAATGTCACCTTCAAATTGACATACCTAACAACCCAGGCTAAAGTGTCTGCCTAACCAATCTCTAGCACATCACTGTTATTTTAATTCTCTGCACAGCACGATGCTTTCTTATTTACTTATTCAATTATTTTTTCATACATCTATTTTTCAATATATGCATGCATGTTGGTACATATTTAGTATTTATTTATTTTCCCCTCCCTCTACTTACTCCAGAGAATTTAAGTTTATAAGAAAAGAGAGCTTGCCTATTCTATTCACCAGTGTATCTCCAGCTCCAATAACAATGCCTGGCATGTAATAGGCACTTAGTCAATGAATATTTAATTCTAGTAATACAACCTATGAGCATTTTTCCATGCACTATGTTTCCAAATATGGACATAGAGTAAATTTCCAGTTTAATTAACTCATTCATTAAGTTTCTACTAGTTCTGCTGTTTGAGGTACTAGGAATAAAATGGGGATGGGATGAATAACAGATGATCTAAAAGAAAATTTGAGTTCACGTTCAAGAACACAAAAGGTAAAAAAAAAAAAAAAAAATAGAGGGTGCCTGGGTGGCTCAGTTGGTTAAGCATCTGCCTTCGGCTCAGGTCATGATCCTGGAGTCCAGGGATCGAGTCCCACATCAGGCTCCCTGCTCGGCGGGGAGTCTGCTTCTCCCTCTGACACTCTTCCCTCTCGTGCTCTCTATCTCTCATTCTCTCTCTCTCGATTAAATAAATAAAATCTTTAAAAAAATAGATAAGAAAAGGACATTTAATAAGAAAAAAATGTAGGGGTGCCTAGCCGGCTCAGTTGGTAGAGCACGCGACATTTGATCTTGGAGTCATGAGTTCAAACCCCACATTAAAAAAAAAAAAAAAAAAGAGGGACACCGGGGTGGCTCAGTGGGTCAAGCATCTGTCTTCAGCTCAGGTCCTGATACCAGGGTGCTGGGATAGAGCCCCATATCGGGCTCCTTGCTCAGTGGGAAGAGTCCCTTCCCCACCCTGTTCCTTTCCCTGAGCATTCTCTCTCTCTCTGTCAAATAAATAAATAAAATCTTAAAAAAAAGAAAGAAAACTTAAACATTATATAGTTTTTGTCATTGCTATTTTAAGATGAGTGACACTTAAGCCCATTTAAATGTAGATGTGAAGGGTCAAGTAGAGATGGCAGGGTAAGCCAATTCTTTATAATAAATCCCCTTTTATGTATATATTCTGTTTCTCTGAGGAACTCTGACTAATACAAAAGGCTAGAAGGAATATGATTAGAAACCAAGAGGTGGAGGTCTGAACCTCAGCTAGGAAGGGACAATTCATCCTCTTATAGGAGACCATGAAGAGAGAATGAATACAGATGTGCCAGTGTATGGATAAGTACATAGATTCAGTGATGAAAGGTGAGGAAATTCATCTACTGGTTTCTATATATTCTATGAAAAAATGTAACAAAGTTGCATCCAGAAGTTTAAGGAGAGTAGAAGAGTTTTGAAATCATTTCTGTCCTGAGTGAAAGAGAGTTGGCCAGTAAAATATAGCAGGCTTGCTGGGCAGTCTTAGAGTCCAAGTAAGGAACTGATGACTTTATGTGGGAAGCAATCTGCTGAATCCATGATACTCTTTAGTAGCGTTCATTTATGCACTCACATGCTTAGAGAAAACCGATATTTGGGCTGATGCAGAGTTGGTGCATTGTCAGAAAGATGGAATGACAAAAGGAAGAACAAGGTAATTCTGCTGTCTTTAGAGAAGTATTAAAATTGGTATAGGTAGGTTATTTGTGAAAAGTGATATAACATTCTATTCTTCTCTAACCAAACTTGATTCTATTCTCCATCTTCATTTAGCCCAGAGGCAGAAAAAATATTTTAAACAATTATTAATACATTGAATCTAAGCTGGAGAGGAAGAAAAGTGAAGACTGGAGACAGATAATGATTAGGAAAGTGACACAAGACAGCTGGGCTTAAGTAATTCCCACCTATGGATGACTATGAGCCATAGATGTTCACCCAACCTAGTCTAGAATTGGCTCCAAAACTGGATAACGCTGGACCTGAAGGTGTTGGAACCCACTCTGACTTTAGATGATCAATCCTGGGGAAGGGCTGCCAGATGCAAAAGCTGACCAGAATATTAAGAAGCCCATGTCTTGGCAGTTTGAATACCCACAGCCTTCCCATCCATTTTTTTTTCCATCCCAGTTTTGTCATATGATTTTTATTTAGATGGAGAGTAAAGATACTTGATTGCTGTACTAGTTTTATTGGCTGCTTTAAAGCTGAAGCCATTTCCAATTCTTGTTTAGAAGAAAAGTGAAATTATTTCTGACTGCATAAAAGCAAGGTGCTATTTAGTAGCCTAAATCCCTCTCCTATATTTAAAATTATTCTCTGTCTCTAGCTTTAGTTATACAACTATCTACCCTTTGCATTTTAAGTGGATTGGAGCCACAAAAGCTTACTCAGCTGGGTTGTTTCTTAATCCTATCAATTCAAGTCAGAATCATCCTTTTCCACCCACATACACTTAGCTTTCAAGTCTAAAATCCAAAGAAACATTTAAATTATTAAAGTCAATCTTGTGAGACAGGATTTGTCACACTGTAGGCAAGTAATTTAAAGAAATTCCAATGTAAATTTGAACTTACATTGACCAGCCAAGGCTCATTCCCATATCAAATCCATAAACTAATATTTGTTCTCTGATGCTTTGTTTTCAGGACCAAGTTTGGGTGTTATTTTCATATTTTATTATTTTTTTATTAATTCTGTAATACAGAGTTCATAATAATAAAATAATTAATAAGATAAATATCTTAGTGAGTATCTACTAGGCTTAAGACTCTATCCTATTGTGCCCCAAGCTTAAAAAACAAGAAGTCAAAATTCTTACTGTGTAGTGCAAAAATTCTTAATTGGGAAACCCCCCTAAAATGGAGTCAGGACGTTTCAGGAGGAGGAGCTCTTGCAACTTACCACTTGTAGTCATTCGCAGACCCAACAGGAAGAGACAGACTGGACCTTACGCAGACTTGACCTTGCATGGATACTACTCTTCTACTCCGGGCAAGGGAAGAGACACCTTCTTCCTCTTCCCTCCACCCCCAAACAGCTCAGCCAATGAAAAGCCACCATACTTTGGACTCCCAGTTTACTCCAAAGCACTTTTAGATCATAACAGCCTTCCCAACTTACCCCTTTTCTCTTTAAAAAAAGTGTACCTCTCCTTTGTTCCTGGACCTGCCTACAGTTTTGCTCTAGTTTATTTGTCTCAGATTGCAATTTTCTTATTCCTGAATAAACCCACCTCTTGCTAGTAAAATCACCACCAGTTTTACTTTTTAACAATAGGTTCTAAATCTCCTGATGTGGGTAAATTAAGTGTACAAGTAGACCTTAACTCAAGTGGGGAAGGAATATGAAGCTGTAAACTAAAGCAATGATAGGCAGTGTAGAGGAGAAAAAATATATTTCATTCTACTCATCATTGTTCTTGGCTGAGACTTTTTGTAATAAAGATTAACAAGGGAAAAAAACAAACGGAAGTTTAATAACATGGATGCCTCCTGTATACAAGGGAGATAGCATCAAAATGTTCTAGGGTGCCTGGGGGACTCATTCGGTTGCTTCAGACTCTTGATTTTGGCTCAAGTCATGATCTCAGGTTTGTGAGATCAAGCCCCATGTCGGGCTCCATGCTGAGCTTAAGATTCTCACTCTCCCTCTCCCTCTGCCCCTCCCTCCACTCCACTAGCATATGTACCCTCTCTCTCTCTCTCTCTCTCAAAAAACAAAAACCAACCTCAAAATGGCCCAAGCCACCACCTTAAATACAATTTTCAGCTAAAGACAAAAAGGATGTTGGGGATTGAGGGGATAGAAGCCCCCTCAATGTGAAGTTACCAGGAGAAGCACAGTAGCAAAGGTAACAAGGGTTAGGTTGTGCTGCAGATTTAAGCCAGTGCCTTCTCCATTGATGAAGAGTTTCTTGTGATTTAGTCATCCTTCTCTTCCTGGTACTGAGAGGGAGCTACCCTTACAAATGGAGATTTCTCTTAGAAATGTTAATTTCCCTTACAAACAGCTAAATTCTAATCTGTAGAACTTCTTCCTGTGTCTGCTTCTTCTCAAAAATAATCAATTCAAAATAATTCTTACATCAAAGAGCCATATTTCGGAGTGGCACATTCTGCTACAATTCAGCCGAATTAAAAAATGGGAAGGAAGAAGGAGATGTCTGACTAGACAAAGATGAAGGACTCCAATGAAACTTCATATTTTTCTGGCTGAGTCAATGGGAGAAAAGTAGTATAATTGGCAGAAATTGGAAATTTAGTAACAATGAGTTGTTTTGTGGAGAAAGGTGATAAATCTGGTCTGAGAAATTTTTAGTTTACAGAAACTGTAGAACATGCAAATAATGATGTCTAGCAGGCAGCTGGAAATGTGTAGCTAGAGTTTTGTAGCAAAGTCAGGGAGCAGGGTGGTAGGACTGGGAGTGATTTACATGAAGCAATAAAAAGCTGCTACGATCTTGAATGGTGAGAATTGGATAAAAACAAATTATGTATGGGGGATGGTGTGAGGAAAGAAATTTGGTACTGTAAGAAGAAGAAAAAGACCCAGCAAGGGCAGACAGCAAAACAGTAAACACAACATTAGTATTCAGAGATAGCCAGAGAGCCAAGATAATATCAAAAAAATCAGAAGAGAAAAAGTTCTCATTATGAAGAGTGTGATCAACTCTGTCAAATGCCACAGAGATTTTGGAAATAAATCATTTCCAAAATCATTCAGTATTGTTAATCTTGGGAATACAGAGCATGTTACTCCTAATAAGAACTACAAACATTAATTAATTTTCAAACTAATAATTATATTTTAATTCTCTCTTCAAATTTGAGAAGGAACATACCCCTAAGAATGACATCTCTGAACTTGTCTGAGTTGAGTTTCTCCTTGTACTAAGCAAGGATTTGCAGGTATTTCCAGAGGTGATGCCTCCTTTTGCCATCAGAATTACACACCCTCTCCTAGCCATCATTTCCAAACAGATGTCACTGGTCTCAGAGCAGGAAGGCTCCTTCTCTGCCCTGTTCTTCAGCTTTAGCCACTTAATGCCCCAGAACAGTTGGAGAGATGGGTGAGAGCCAGAGTTGTGGGTCATAGCTGCTAATGTTCTGAGGAGCATTTTCACTGAACATTCCAACCAACCAGAAAAGAAAATAAGAATCAAAGGGAATATAAGTTTCGAAAAGTCATGACATTTGAGGAGATATAGGGAGAAGCACCCCTTCAATGACATCATGTAGGCAACCTCTAATTTAACTTACCCTGAAACTGACATTATAAGCGGACAGGTTTGACTGAGATTACTCTGCGAATTTTTTAAAGCCATACCAGTCTACTATTACTTCTGTGCCCGAATCACCTCTCTCAAGAGGTCATCAAAGATCCGGAAGGTGGGGGAGTAGTTTCTCCAAGTCTTTTTCCTTTGCATTTCAAAGAGCTTTTCATTTGAGACACACAAGGAAATTTCTGTGGCCACTGTTTTCTACTGGTCTACTTTCATTGATGGTGGCAGTCAAAAAGAAACCCTGCCATTGGGGCACCTGGGTGCCTCAGTCAGTTAAGTGTTTGCCTTTGGCTCAGGTCATGATCCCAGGGTCCTGGGATCAAGCCCCCTGCTCAGCAGGGAATTTGCTTCTCCCTCTCCCTCTGCCCCTCGCCCTGGCTCATGCTTTCTCTCTCCCTCTCTCTCAAATAAATAAAACCTAAAAAAAAAAAAAAAATTACCATCATGGACATAGCCAGATAACTTACATTTGCTTTTATATATACATTATATTTTCTTCTTTGAAAGTGCTCAACCATCATTTCTGTTCTCAGATGCTGGGTTTTTTTTTTTTTTCTAAAATATAAAGACAGATGTTATTTAAATTGAGAAAATTCAAAGGTATATTTAAAAATAATAGTTAAATAACGAGGACCTGGGAAAGAAGCCAAGGCAGTCACGGACATAGGAAAGCAGGACTCAAAAGATGGACATTCAATAATGGAGAGAAGGGAGGTATTTCAGTACTTTTTTTTTTTAACAACTAGTGTGGTCAAATGGGTTCCTACTACCTGAATTTCCACCCTGAGCAAACTTTTCCTTTAAAAATTATTTCTCTTGGAGGCACCTGGGTGGCTCAGTCATTGGGCTTCTGCCTTTGGCTCGGGTCATGGTCCCAGGGTCCTGGGATCAAGCCCCCTGTCGGGCTCCCTGCTCAGTGGGAAGCCTGCTTCTCCCTCTCCCACTCCCCTGCTTGGGTCCCTCTCTCGCTGTGTCTCTCTCTGTCAAATAAATAAATAAACTCTTTAAAAAAATGATTTCTCTTGCATAGAATTGTTGAACTGCTATATTGTACACCTGAAACTAATACAACATTGTATGCTAACTATACTGGAATTAAAAGTAAAAATAAATAAATAAAATAAAGAATAAAAATTATTTCTCTTAAATCCCAATTCTTTTCTGTTAAAACACAAGAAAAGCTCTTCATATGCTCTTCTCTAGTTGTCAGGCTAAGCCTACTAAAGATGGAGTATCCATAGTCCATGGTTCAACTCTGGCCAGTTAGAGACAGGAGACTGGAGTGAGCTGCATGGTGTTAATTTCCATTGCTGATTACTTTGCCTTCCCAAATGCTTTTCCCTCCCTCACTATTCACCCTGTGAATGCATCCACACAGAAAAAGCCAGAAAATTTGTCCTCAGAAGCTCTCGAGTTTAATAACTCAGAAATTTCTTGTAAACATAAGTTGAAGGTATAGAGATACACAGATACAGTACAGAGTTGGTATGGAAATGAAGAATAATTTATTTTTAGTTATGGTAAGCATGAACATACATCCTGGATATTATTATTTCAAATAGCTTGTGCCATTTTTTTATATGTTCACCACGTTTTTGTTTAGTCACTACAGTGCGTATGACAAACCTTACATAAAGCATAAAAGTACTTAATGCTCTTGTTTAAGCCCAAATATAAGAAATAAAAACATGAGGAGTAGAGAAATCTGGTATCTAATGGGTTAAGATACTTCCTTTGTGCTTTGTAAATTAATCAGGGAAGATTAATTGAAATAAAGGGCTTGGAGACCATCTTTCAGCTTTTAGCAACTTTGTCCCTTAAGTAGGCCACACAGAGAGAATATATATTGTTTGTGAGGTAAGTCAGTTTAGACAAAGCCAGTATATGTGTGGTCACTCCTCAGAACTTTGGCGACTGAGTCACTGAGACAGCACTGTCACTTAAAAATACAATTTTAATACTTTACCACCCAAATTGTTTCTCTTCATCTGCTGTGTGCAAGCTCAACCTAGTGGTTTTTAAACCCAAATACAATTAATTACTTTTTATTAATAATATCCAGACCTAAATTTCATTTTTTTCAAGGAAAGGACCCCACCCTTGATTTATAAAATCACAAATCATCAAGCTGCAACTCATTCTTCTATTCCTACAGTAAATATCTTTGCATACCTGCTTGAGGCTCAGCCTCTTATCCCACACCTTCCTTTCACAGAGGAGAAAACTCAAACCCACAGATTTAAAATGTCTCAACCAAGTTCACAAATCAGGACAAATTTGTTTTAAAAGACAGAAGTAGGCTGAGTCTGTGAACACTAATTCAGTTTAAATCCAGTTATTAATAGAGTTGGTTTCCTTCTGCTGAGCCTTTCAGGAAATATTAATGTAGAAAAGAATCTGCTAGAGTAGTCATGCAGCGTGTATCTTGATGCAATAAAGAATCTCATAAAGCAAGCAGATCACCCCAAGAATCACTGCATTTAGAAAGACGTTTTAGATCCTTAAAACTCCAAGTGTGGTCCTTGGATTGGCCCTGGGGGCTTGTTAGAAATGCAGGATCTCAGGCCCCATACCAGAGTACTGAAACATTTCTGCATTTTAACAAGATCCCCAGATAATGTGTATATGCATTAAAGTTTGAAAAGGACTATTTTAGATGATCTTGGAAATAGCTTCTAATCTTAAAAATGTAGGAGTTAAAATGTGTGTGTTTAAATGACATCAAAAGTATCTTATTATTCAAAGTAATTCTGTTGTGAATATTTTCATAAAGTGAAGAATCTCTTCTAAAATAAATTATCTCCAATTTACCTTAGGTGTCAATGGGGAATTCTCATACATGGATTTCAGATTATATAAAATAAGGTCAATCTAGAAATCATAGAAGTAGAAACATGAAGAAATAAAATGTTCTCAAAAGAAAATATTAGATAAGCAATACATAAGTTGCTCTTCTTTGAAAATGCACTTGCTCTATGGTTCATTAGTTCAAAACTGATTTATATAGAATTTATTGTAATTCAGTCTGAAGTTGGGTGAAATTACTTTTGTACTATAGACAAAGAAGTCTCATAAGTTAATTCCAAAAAAATAATTTTCTTCTTGAAGAAAAACATTATTTTTCAAATTTACAAGTCTCTATTTTCATGTATGTAATTGCTATATAAGCAAGGGCACATATTGTTTGTACACTCGACTAATTACAAATGATTCTTAGCTAATAATTAAAGTAACTTTAAAAAGGCAACATTTGGTTTATTTGGTTTGCCTGGCTGTACACATAAAAATAATAAAACTTTTAAAACCTGTAAACTATCCATGAGTTTAAACAAATCCAAATTAGGCAGCATTGCTGAATTTTAATGGATTACTCACTTAATATCTGAATCTTTTCTTCTCCTAAGATCCTTTGAAAGTGCTTAAGGACAATGTTACCATTTCTATTTTATGAGCTTCTAAATACCTAAACTAAAAAGACAATATGATATTTCTTTCAAAACTAAATTAATCTGCGTGTAAGACCAACGTCTTAACCCATAGTTTCAACGTTTTATGTTGTAAAGCAAAGATCTTCGTAGTTTTAAACATACAATTTTATTACTTTTAAGTACATGTTGCCCTGGAGGTGTTTTTCAATAATAACCCCATTTTTAGTGGCTGTTTGCTCTCTACAATGATGGGCTTTGGTGAATATTTTGAGGAATTTGCATAAAACAGAACTGTTGCTCATAAAGTAAATAATAAAAATAATTTTATAGAATTATTCATATAATAATAAATAATGACTGCACTAGTTTTTAAAATATGATACAGATCATTTGTGAGCATAAGAAAAGTGCTGGGTTACATGCCTACAACTTCCATTTATCTGTATCCAATATCTTTCTTTCCAAAAGACATTCATTTACAAAATGCATGTATTTTTATCGTTACTACTGTTGGATCACCGTGAAGCCTGCATTTTGCCGATTTCTATTGGCCTGTGTCATTTTATCATTTTAAAAATCTATAACCACCCTAGCAGCTATAATTTCACCTGACTTTTTATACTGCCTCTGAACTTTAAGGTTTTCAAACAGTGTGACACATAACTTTAGTGGAGCATACAGCACACGCTCTTATTGCATTTAAGCCTTTGGAATTTTTATATTTATTTCATGTATTTAAACTTTCACTAAATAGAGAGTCCTAAAGTCATTCATAACAAACATTCTGGCCATTTTCTTCTGTCTGCCAGATAGCTAATAAAGAGTATAGAATATCATTTATTTAGTGGCCTTATGTAAAATCAACTTTCTAAGTTCCTGAAAGTTATGACCAGACTTACACACTAAAAAGAGTTAAAAAATGAATTACTCAATTCTATAAATATATTGTTTATAATAATCTAAATGAAAATAGAGCAAAATATTTTCTGACCTTCTCTGGAGTATAAGCAGCGTTAAGGAGTGAGTTAAGAAGGAAGAAAGTTAAAAGTAAACAGCACTTATACATGGTTTAATAGTTGTCTCTTAGCACACTATTTTATGATGATCCTACGGAAAAGAAATTTTCTCCTGACTGCCTGTCCTGGGTAAATATTACCTCAGATAAATGTCGTATTTTGACTAAATAAGTCTGTATAAACATAAGACTGTTTTATGTTGGTTTCCTTAGTTTTTCTGCATTAATTCAAAATTCAAGCCACGATTCCCCTTAAAACACTCTATAAAATAGTATTCATGACTTCATACAGTGAGGATGATATTTTCCTTTATAAATGCCACATAAAATCTGTGGTAAATTTTTAAATAGAAAAATTGTGAAAATTCGAACATAACCACAGATTGCCCTCCATCCCCTGTCCAATAAATTCTAACTTTAGGTTTTTACTATCTGACAGAAATCCTTTACAGACTTGGGGGAAAAGAGCAGCCTTTTGTTTCTTGTGCTTTTGTCTGGGTGACTTTCTCTTTTCCAGTTGAGAATGAATTGAGGATAAACATTATAATTCGTATCTGCATAGGGAAAATTTGAGGAGTATATTTCCTCCAGAAATAAAACTCAGAAAACTTAAAAGAGAATTTTACCATTGAGGAAGAAAAGAAACAAATGAGAAAATGTTTTTTAAATATACATGTAGTTACCAAAAATATACTAAAGCCTAAAACAATTAATCTTCTACTAAAAAAAATGTTTATTTTAAATTGACTTTGAATGTTATAGTCATGAATGAGAGTTTATTAAACCTACCGGGTTAAAGCTTGACTTATATATGTTTTTCTGTTAGAATATAAGTTTAACTTTTTTCAGTCAATTACTAATATTAGCAGTTGCCAGATGTAGGAATTTATTTAAATGAGCTATAAAAATCTTACATTTAATTTCATATTAAAGTCTAGAAACAGCAGATATTCATGCTTGGGACTTTTTAATAAGAGGAAAATCCTGTTGTCATATATTACATAATTGACAACATATCAGTGGAAAATTTTCTGCCTAGAAAACAATACAAGGAATAGATAGCTAATATTGTGTTGTCTATTCTAAGTAAATACAGGTTAACTGACTTACATACTGAAATACATTCATCCGAGAGGGACCAGTCTCTCTGTTGCATATAAAATGAAATTTTGGTTTCTTCTTTATTGACTACAGTGAATTATCATGTTGGCACCCCATGATATCATTTCTCCTCATGTAGTAGGCTTCTAGACCTTTCCATTCCATGTACTCAGTGCTCTCTCTCCCATTTTCTTATTTTTGCAATTATTTTGGAGAAAGATTTTTAGAGGCAGAAATATTTTATGCACATGCAGTATTTCCTATTCAAGTTTGAGAGATTAGTCTGGGGTTTTCAAGTTCCAAAGATGAGAGCTGGAAAAATTAATACAAATTAAATCAATGTCCTGTCCAGTAGACTATTAGAAGCTCCTTCTTACTGCTGTGTCCTAGATCAAACATATACTCCAGACTGTGAGGACAGAAAATACAGGAAAGCAAAATATTGTGTTCAATAGTGAAAAAGAAGATTTGTCACCTATCAGGTAGTTCCCCGTTGACCAAGTAAAATAAAAAACCCCGTCTTCTCTTCTTTAACTGGAGGATGGTCACAACAAAGCATTTTTGAGCTGAGGTTAAAATAGAGATACACTGGGGGGGGTGGGAAGATGGGTTACCCAGGTGATGGGTATTAAAGAGGGCACGTTCTACATGGAGCACTGGGTGTTATACACAAACAATGAATCATGGAACACTAAATCAAAAACTAATGATGTAATGTATGGTGATTAACATAACATAATAATAATAAAAAAAAGTAAAATCTACTTAGAAAAAAAAAATAGAGATACACTGATGAGCATCTTCAAGGCTTCTCAGGGACATTAAATGGCCCCCTACCAAAGACCAGACAGAAGAAACACACTGATATGCTTTGGGTGCTTTTGGAATATTTGGGCATCCTAGGGAGGAACTAGCAATTTGCCCTTTGAAGTCACAGTAAAAGCTATATATTCAACTATCTCAAACCCACTTCAGGAAAGAAAAAAAAAAGCCTATAAAATGTGTAGCCAATTAAAGCTGTCATTTCCCTTCCTTGATATATGTCACATGACCCCAATGTTAAAAATTAATTATGAAAGCAATATTTACAGCTAAAAATGAATATGGATTATATTTGGACTCATGATTTTGGTGTTTTCAGAGCTCACTGTCTCTCAGACTCACCCAACGGGGAACTACCAGAGTTTATCTGGCTTTTCAGATGCAATTTATTCCTTCTTTATTTGCACATTAATTATTAAAAACCAAAGAAAACCAACAGACATGAAGAAATATTCTGAGATACAATACTTTCTCTGCCCCAATGATTAAAATGTTAATAAAGTGGAGAAGAAACATTTTCAAGAATATGAGACAATAAACATGAGGAAAGAAGGTAAAAAAAATAGAATGGTGTGACCTGTCAATGTCAAATAGTGAGCACTCATTACCAAAACTAAAGATTATTCACTGCAGGTGTAGTATAGCACTTACCTCAGATAAATGTGAATTACCCCCTCACCCTGAGTCAGCCTAAGGACAGATTGGAAACTGCTTTGAGGATACTTCTCTTAGAAAATGGTTTCCCTGAATCAGCTAATAGTTACCATGATCTAGTTAGTAGTTAGGAAGTATGTTCTCAAAAATTATCCACAATATTTGCTTGTTAAAAAAGTGAGGGTTTACTGACAACATGGATCCTATGGGGTAAGCCAGCAAGCATAAAGATGCTGCAGGATGCCTAATACCAAAAATTGTCATCTATTTATCAATTAGTAGCTTCATTAAATAATTTTCTATACAGATCATCAAATGTTCCATTTCTTTTCTAATGTAGGTAAACTTGAACTCAGAGAATTGGAATAAAAAATCTGGGGAAGGGAAATTAAATTATAAGCCATTCTTTACTGATTCCATGAATCACCCTTGCCAAAGTTAAGCCCATCCTCCTACCACAGGACATAAGAAAATTATTTGTAATGTGCAGGTATTAGTGATTTTATACAGCATATATTCTCCTTGGGCGTTTGCATTTTAAAAGGACAAAAAAATTAATGCAAAGTAATAAACTGTTAATAAGAAAATCCTATTCTGTATTCTTTTAGAACCCACAATAAGAGAAAATTATTTGCTTCTCCTGAGAAACTGGTATAATTTCTCTGTGGATAATGAAAACGACTTGCTTTGACTACCAAGATATATAGAGCCAAATTTACAGACCACCTTTATTAATTTTTTCAGATTCTAGGCCTATGTATTTCCCATTCCTGATCTTCTATTACAACTTTTATTTTCTCTGGTCCTACATTTTTATAAACTGCCTTGCTCTCCAGGGAATAGCTATGTGCAGGATCGCTTGTGTCTTTCAAGATTGGTCCCCACCATCACCATCACCCAAGCCCACAGCCCGCATACCGTGTGAAAGCTTCCTCGTTTCTGCTCTCCACTTTCCATACTTAAGCTTCCAGATATGCAGTATTGTTCTTCTCCAACTTAAAGAAAAATTAATTCAGAATTAATGAATTAATTTGACTCTCATAAAATTGTGAAGGAAGATCGGTCTTTGCCTCTATCTTCCTTAGAGTCTTCCTGGTGTCGGGCTTCCAGGACCCCCACCATAAAGACCTCGAGCCTCTACTCAATCTCTGCCCTCCCTCAGCTCCACTGCCTTCATTTTACCCAACTTCTCCATTCCTGCTCCAAAATTTGTTTGGAATTGTTCATGTCAACAATAGCTTTGTAGCAAAGCCTGAAGTGGCTTTATGTAGTTAGTGTTGGTCTCTCAGTATGACCTTGACATTGAACGAAGCCCAATTTCTCTTCGAATGCAGATAGCTAGTGTTTTCTAATTTACATGGGATTTGCACCCTTATTTCATTAATTCAAGCAAATATATATATATGTACACATATATATATTAAATTTACTTTAATACATGCACATATTTCTCAAAAGGCACTATGTATAGAATTCATATCAATTGTGCTTATTTCTCGGAAAGCATGTTGAGGGAACATTCTAGTCTCATTTCTTGTCAAATAGGAAATACGGTGGTTTTAAGGAAATGTTTTTTCATATTAAATGTAGGGTATTAATTGGTATAAATATTCCTGGCAGAGTTTCTGCCCCCCTAATTAAATTCCAAACAGGCCTGACTTCTCAGAAAACACAGGTATTAATGCCCTAAATCTAAACCAAAGCAGATGAAATGCTGTATCTTAAGGAGTCAAGCACCATTAACACGCCTTCCTACATTTTGGATTGAGTCAATCCACCCTCAGGCTGCACCGTGCCTTCCATTCAGCCAGCAGTTACCACTATTCCACATGCTGAAGATTCTCATTTTGCCCTTTCTATCATTTTAACAAGTAATTAGTGTGTTCAGATACCTTTTCTGCACCATCCTAATTTTCTCTCATTAGCTTTTGGCTCTGTGGTATTCAAAGGTCATTCCTCTTTGTTTTTAGGAAGTATTTTTAAACAACTTGAAGTTAACATCAGCCTAAAGAGTTCTATTTGTTTTATATTTGTTACATTGAAGAATAATTTCTCTAAGTTTCTATGTTGGGAAACATACTACTCCTCTCTATCTCTAGATATATTCAAAATCGGCTCAATGAATCTTATTCCCTTATTTAAAGTTTTAGGAAATAGTAATTAATCACCATGATTTAGCAGTTAATAATTATGGAGACAATTATTTCAATAAATCAACACAAAAGATCTCACAGATGAAAGGGTTTTCTGGGTTAACGTTGTAAAAACTTTATAGTCCTGAATTGTTTCCTGATTATTCTACTATTAATTATTTCAACAATGTATCTCTGCTTAAGTACAGATGTCATTTTACATTTGTCCAACTCATTAACTTAATAACCAGATGAGAAAGCAGAATGACAAAACCAATGTCATTTTCTTTAATACTCACATGAAATTTTTTAGAAGCTCCTCTATATACCTAAAAATTTACTTACTTGAGTCTGCATTTTACCATTATTTTGAAAATCCATCAAAACAAAAGGAGACTTACCATAGCCAGAAAGACTTTTTTTTTTTTATCAAAAAGATTTTTTAAATACTATGAAATTTGGTCTGGGTATAGAAGGCAACATTTTATGATAATATTAACTATGGAGTTAGAACCATAGTTTTTATCTATGAAGAGATATTATTTTGGTGCAAAGCTTTCAGTTCAGTCCAAAAAAAGTTGTTATTTTTAAAACAACTTATAACTAAGCCGTTAGTTATCAATTGATTCCCAGCTGATTAACTGAATATAAAGTACTCTTTGCCTACACAAATAAACCATGCCAAATATTTAAGATTAATTGCTATAGTATGTGAAATTTTCTTTAAGGTTAAGTTTAGAGCTGACATTCTAAAATTATTAAAATGGCCATTGATCACAATGATCAGTCAATATAATCTAAATTATAAAACTAAATGATGGAAGTCGATAAGCTGCTGAAGCTAACAATAACAACTGGTTTGGAGTTGAGAAAGTACAAATTGCCTTTTTAAATGAAACCGCTGTAAGATAAAACAAAACAGCTCCAAAAGCACATTCCAAACAGAATTATATGACCAAAAGAAGTTCTTTGCCTATATAAAAGTGCTTCCAGATTGACGTGTAGAACCTTCCATGTAGAACCCATACATAATTGGTTTATGGGAAAAACTGGCATAGTCTCCTGACCAAACTCCAGAGACTACCATTAAATTAACAGCTATATGGAAGGCCTTAACAAGATAGCTAAATTTCTGATTAGCAATTTTAAGACTTGGAAAAAATTAAGCTCAGTACTGCAAATAAAAGGAATCATTTTTTTCTTTCTACCCAAAAAAAGTTTTTGCTATGCTTCCGACTCTGTGCCACTTCCTGCCTAAAATACTTATTTGGAACTGCTCTTTTGTGTTAATTTTTTTTTTCAAATTTCATTAGATGATCTCAGAAACCAATAGGGATTTAAATCATCATGAATAATAATAGAGTCAGATGGATATGCTATTAAAGCAAAAATAACTTACATTTATAACACTAGTTATAAATAATAATAGGATATTAAAGAGTTTTATTAGAAGAAAAATTGCCCAAAAAACTCCCTTCTCTTAAGTTAACCTTCTAGAATTTCTCAGACAAATCAAATTATTCTACAAAATCAAAGCCAATATCCAAGTCTGTTTATAAAAATCACCAACTCAAAATGCAACTATTTGTCCTTCTCATTTACAATTTAAAAACGGTTTCTTGGTCTCTTTGTGTTTTCTGCTGAATTCGTGCACAGCACATTGTTGTTCCAAGCTCAAAAACCTCCTGTGTGGCAGAGGGCTTGGCAGCCTGGAGAAAGGCAGTGAACACTGCTGAATTCAGTGTAGTGCATTTGCTAACACAAGGAGAGTATGAATAATATTTGGAGATCTAGCACACCTTAGTGGAAACAATTATAACTACAACTGCTTTGAAGACATTTAAATTTTAAATTCCATTGTTTTAGTGAAATTCCATTTTACCCAAATAGAGGGGCTGTGTTTAGACGTTTTTTCTTAAATTGATGTGTTTCTTCCCCAAACTCACCACAGATAAAAAAAATAATAATAATTTTGGTAATAAACTTCTAAAATTAAAAATCATAATTTCTTTTCAGAATATCTGTACAACCCCCTTAAAGCTATCAAATTAGGGGCAACGCCATCATGGTTTAATGTAAACTGTCAGATTCTTCATGTTAAATGATTGCTGTGGTTTGGACCTGCAAGAGCTTGTCAAGTCAGCTCTCGGGATACTTCAAAGACTTGGTTTCAAATAGGTTGTACATGTTCTACAATTAATGGCTGACTCCCCTTTACTTCATACTACTAATATGCCACCAAGAAAAAGAGTAGAGGGGCACCTGGGTGGCTCAGTTGGTTAAGCGACTGCCTGCAGCTCAGGTCATGATCCCAGGGTCCTGGGATCAAGTCCCGCATTGGGCTCCCTGCTCGGCGGGAAGCCTGCTTCTCCCTCTGACCCTCCCCCTGCTTGTGTTCCCTCTCTCGCTGTCTCTCTCTCTCTGTCAATTAAATAAGTAAATGAAACCTGGAAGGAAGGAAGGAAGGAAGGAAGGAAGGAAGAAAGAAAGAAAGAAAAGACATCATAACTATCCATCCTAGACAATTTCAAAAGTTTCAATTTTATCTTCTGTTCCCTCATCCTCCATCTTAGAGTTGAGATAGATAAAGCATTCAAAAATAAATAGAAAATATTCATTCTAAAACATGAAGAAAATTAGCCCCATTCACATATAGCTCCACTGACACATCTATTTCTAAAAATCAGGATATAATATTTATGGAGTCGTAAAATACACTTGCTTATTATCCAGGCATCACAACTATCTGCTACATGACTGAAAACTAGAAAGGAAGCAGATATGCTTCACAATCATTGAATATTTTAGAGCAAGTGACTTCCAAAATGGCAGAATAAGCAAATGTTCTCCCCCCAAAAAGACAGGGATATAACTAAAGAAAATTGTAAAAACAAACAAACCAACCAAGACAAAACAACTAATTTAGAACTATGGAAATTAGCCAAAGGCATTCAACACATTGAGATGCATTTATTCAGGGAAAACCTCCAGAAAGAACAGTGGGCGTCTATATCACTTTTGTCTGGGCTGCCCCTTTCCTCAATGTCCTCCAGCTTAGTTGTCATGGTAGACATACAAGGGCATGCAAGCTGTGAGAAACAGCTGCTTTGTTGTTGGAGGGGGCTCACTTGGTTTGGAGTAGAACACTGATCAATTCCATGCCTGTGGGAATTGTCCAAAATAGTAGCCATCTCTGTAGCAAACAAACAGGAAGGCCAATGACAAAGCTGTCCTGAGATTGTAGTCCTGGTCAGAGCAAGCAACAAAATGGCAAACTAGCTAAAATAATAATAATAACAACAAGAAGATTGAGGGATGAGACAACCATAGTCCCACAGTCTCATTCAAGTGAGACTGATAAATTCTGACAAGTCTCTGGATATTTGGAAGCCTGTAGAGGCTGCGCTTCTACAGGTGAGACCAGAAAGGACCCAAGCTATCCACTCATTCCTGGCTGAACATGAGGCCTTGTGTATGCACCTAAGAGAACTGAGAGGGCCTGGAAGAAAGCAAAAGCTGGGAACAGACTTGTAAACTGCCTGAATTTTGATATGTTTCTGAACACACAGATTGATGTGAAGCAAGTTTGGGTCTTACTGGGTCAAGGTGTTTGAACACAATTTCTAAACAATCACTGGCTGACCACTAAGCTATGTTATCACAGGGCCACCTAGGGAGGAGGCCAGGATTAAGAATATGAACAAGAATTTTTCTTAGCTGTGCATACTGTAGAAGAAAACAGATTCCAGGATAGCTGGGTGGCTCAGTCAGTTAAGCAGCTGCCTTCAGCTCAGGTCATGATCTCAGGGTCCTGGGATCAAGCCCCATGTCGGGCTCCTTGCTCAGTGGGGAGTCTGCTTCTCCCTCTCCCTCTGCCTCTCCTTCCCCACCCCTACCCCTGCTCTCGCTCTCAAATAAATAAATAAAATCTTTAAGATAAAAAAAAGAAAAAGAAAACAGATTCCATATATTTAGTCCAGGCAAGTTGCTAAACAGACACACACACACAACACATACTCACATCACTACCACCACCACCACCAACAATAGTCCACAGGGGAAAACCTCAGAATTCAGAGTTGCTACAATATGTTATCTAAAATGATTAGTTATCAGTAACAACAAAAATATCAAGATATGATATTTACATGTTTAAGGAACTATAGGAAAACATGCTAACAATGAAGTATCTAAAATAGAGTCTCGGGCACCTGGGTGGCTCAGTGGGTTGAGTGTCCGACTGTATTTCAGATTCTCTCTCTCCCTCCCCCTCTCCCTCTGCCCCTCCCCACCCCCACACGTGCATGGGACTGTGCACTCTCTCTCTCTCTCTCTCAAAAACAAACAAACAAAAAACAAGAAACAAAGTAGAGTCTCAATTTAAAAAACTGCAATTATAAAAACAAACCACATAGAAATTGTGGAGTTAAAAAGTACAATAACTAGAGTGAGAAATTCACTAAAGTGATTCAACAGTAGATTTGAGATGACAGCAAAAATAATTAGAAAACTTGAAAATGGATCAATAGAAATGATCTAATCCAAAGAACTGAGGGTAAAAAAGATAAAGAAAATGAACAGAGCTTCAGAGACCTGTGGGACATCATCAAGACTCTAAACATATGCATGATTAGAGTCCCAGAAGGAGAGGAGAGAAAGGTTCAGAAAAATATTTGAAGAAATGATAGCCAAAATATTCATGATTTTAATGAAAAATATTAGTATACAGATACAAGTTCAGTACACTTCAAGTAAAATAAATAAAAAGTGATCCATAGTTAGGCACATCATAGTCAAAATGTTGAATGCCAAAAGACAAAAATGAAGTTTTGAAATCAGCAAGAAAAATTCAAATATTCATGTACAAATTTACAGCTAACATCTCATAAGAAACAGAAAAAGCCAAAAGACAGTGGGATGCTATATTTAAACTACTGAAAGAAAGAGAAACAAACAAACAAACAAGCAAAGATGGGCCTGTAACCAGAAAAATAATCCTTCAAAAATAAAGTTGAAATAAAGATAGTCCCAGACTTAAAAAAAAAAATTAAGCCAGTGTGCTACTAGCAGACCTAACACAGAACAAATAAGAAAGTCCTTCAAGCTGAAATACAATATTATTCAGTAACACCTGAATCCACATTAAAAAAATTAGAGTACCAAAAAAGATAAATGTGTGGAAATTATAAGAGACTATATATTTTCTTCATTTCTTCTCTCAAATGATCCAAAAAAGTAAGACTGCATAAAACAATCTTTATAAAACTGTCTTTCTTAGAATTCTGGGAAGATTGCAGAGTAGGAAACACCAGGAATCTATCTTGCCACCTACACAACACTAGCAGTGTTTGGGCAGAATCTCTCTCACGTAACTGTTTAGGAGCTCTGGAGAGTATTGGAGACTTCTAACTTCCAGGGAACGGGGTAAATCATAGTTAATTTCAGTCGATTTCAGCTCTTAACACAATAGCAGCTACCCATCTTCCACCCCTCAGCCCCATGGCAGTTTGGAGCAGCTTGCAAGCAGCTTGAGAGAACCAGGATGGACTATGGGATTTTGTCCTGCAAATATCAGGCATTGGTGCTTCGATCACTGATTGCTGCTTCTAATCCTAAGAGTGCAGAAGTGGGTCCCTCTTTTCAATAATTACTTTAAATATAAATGGATTAAACTCTCCAATCAAAAGAAAGAAATTGGAAGAGCAAATTAAAAACACATGATCCAACTACATGCTGTCCAGAAGACACTCACTTTAGATTAAAAGATAAAAATAGACTAAAATCAAAAGGATGGGAAAAGACAGTCCATGCAAATAGTAACCAAAAGAGAGCAGGGGTGGCATACAAATATCAGACAAAATAGACTTTAAATTAAAAAAGTTTACAAAAAAGCAAAGGGAGCACATTATATATTAATAAAAGATTCAATATAGCAAGAAACAACAATTATATATATTTACACATATAATAACAGACCATCAAAATATATGAAGCAAACATTGGCCGAAATTAAGAAATTGACAGTTTTATAATGACAGTTGGAGACTTTAGTACCCCACTCCTTGATAAGAGTTAAAACGACGAGACAAAAGGTAAGTAAGGAATGGAGGACCTGAAGAACATAATAAACCAACCAGATCTGAAAGACATGAGCAGAACACTCTACCTAACAACAGAATACACATTCTTCTCAAGTATACATGGAGCATTCTTCAGGATAAGACATATGTTGGGTCACAAATCAAGTCTCAAAAGATTTGAAAAGTGGAGCCAGGGTGGCTCGGTTGGTTGAACATCTGCCTTCAGCTCAGGTCATGATCTCAGGGTCCTGGGATCTGCCCTCCTTGGGCTCCCTGCTCGGCAGGGAGCTCGCTTCTCCTTCTCCCCTTGCCTCCCTACCTCATGCTCTCTCTCTCTCTGTCTCAAATAACGAGATAAAATCTTTAAAAAAAAAAAAAAAAAGATTTAAAAAGATAGTTATCACACAAAGTATCTTCTCTGACCCCAAGAGGTGAAGTTAGAATGCAGAATAAACTTTACATTTATGGTCAATTGATTTTTTACGAAGATACCATGGCAATTCCATGGGTTAAAGACATTCTTTCTGGGTGTCTGGGTGGCTCAGCTGGTTAAACGACTGCCTTAGGTTCAGGTCATGATCCTGGAGTCCCGGGATCAAGTCCTACATCAGGCTCCCAGCTCAGCGAGGGGCCTGCTTCTCCCTCTGACCCTCTCCCCTCTCATGCTGTTTCTCACTCTCTCTCTCAAATAAATAAATAAATAAATAAATAAATAAATAAATAAATAATCTTTCTAAAAAAAAGTATTTTCAAGAAATGATGCTGGGAATATTGAATATCCATATGCAAAAAGATTAATTTAGATTCCTACCTCACACAATATTTTAAAAATGGAATACACACTTAAATGTAAGAGTGAAACCTATAAAACTTCTAGAAAAAAGCATATGAGAATATCTTTATGATCTTGGATCAGGCAAAAGTTCTTAGATATAATTCCAAAAGCACAATCTACATAAGAGGAAAAAAGTAATAAATTGGACTACATCCAAGTTAAAAAATTTGCACTTCAAAGTCACCATTTTTAAAAACAATGAAAAGACAAGTCACAGACAGGGAGATAATATTTGCAAACACGTATCTGATACAGGAATATATCCAAAACATACAAAGAACATAACTCAGTAAGAAGACAAAAAAACATTTTTTTTGATGGGCAAAGGATTTGAACAAACACTACACCGAAGAAGATATATAAATGACAAATAGACAGATGAAAAGATGCTCAACATTATCTACATTACAAAAGTACAAATTAAACCCAAAACAAGATACTACTTCACACCCACTAGACGATTTATAACAAAAAAGACGGACAATAACAAATATTGGTAAGAATATAGAGATATCGGAAACCTCATTTATTGCTGGTGGGAATATAAAATGGTACAGCCACTTTGAAAAGATTTTGGCCATTTTTTAAAAAATTTAAATATAAACATATTATACAATCCAGCAATTCTCTTTTAGGAAATTACTCAAGAAAGAGGAAAAACGTCCAAAGACTTATATGTGAAAGTCCACAGCAGCATTATTTGTAGTAGCCAAAAACTAGAAACAGTCTAATGACCATTTACTGGTGACTAAATAAAACAGAATACTATTCAGCAATCAAAAGAATAAACTATTAAAATAATGCTATAACAGGGGCGCCTGGGTGGCTCAGTCAGTTAAGCGGCTGCCTTTGGCTCAGGTCATGATCCCAAGGTCCTGGGATCGAGCCCCTGAGCAGGGAGCCTGCTTCTCCATCTCCTTCTGCCCCTCCTCCTGCTTGTGCTTATGCTTATGCTCTCTCTCTCTGTCAAATAAATAAAAATTAAAAAAAAAACTTTAAAAAATATGCTCTAACAAGAATAAGCCTTACAAATGTTATGCTAAATGAAAGAAGCCAGAGACAAAAGAATAAAGGATACTGTGTGGTTCAATTTATTTAAAATGCCCAGAAAAGGGGCACCCGGGTGGCTCAGTCAGTTAAGCGCTGGACTCTTGATTTCAGCTCAGGTCATGATCTCAGGGTCAAGAGATGGAGCCTGTGTCAGGCTCTGCACTGGGCACGGTACCTACCTAAGATTCTCTCTCTCCCTCTGCAACTCCTCTCTCCCGCTCGTGCATGTGCATGCGTCCTCTCGATCTAAGAAAAATAAAATTAAAAAAAAAAAAGCCCAGAAAAAACAAATCAATAGAATAGAAGGAGAACAGTGACTGCCTGAGGTTGACAGTGAAGGTTGAGCTTGGCTCCAAAAGAACCCAAGGACTTTTTTGAGGTAGTGCAAATGGTGTAAACCTGGATTGTGAATATTGTGGGAAATCTCTATAAATTTACTAAAAATCATTAAAGTTTACATTTACAATTGGTGAACTTTAGAGTGAGTAAGCTTCAATAAAGTTAAAAATACAGCACTGGAAAATCCGTATGCTATCATAAATTTTATTTAAAGGCCTGTATTGCACGGAGCACTGGGTGTTATACACAAGCAATGAATCACGGAACACTACATTAAAAACTAATGATGTACAGTATGGTGACTAACATAACAATAAAAATAATAAATAAATAATAAAATAATAAATAAATAAAGGACTCCATGGACTCTCATATAAAAATTGACTCATTTTTTTCTCTAGAATTCTAACAAATCTTAATTCCTAGCCATTTCTTGACTAAGAAGAAAACTGAATGATGATTACTATGATATATGGGAACCCAGAGAACAAAAATGACAATTGATAAATGGAAGAGAAAATAAGGAAGCCTGTACATGATCTTTAAAAGTGCGATCCCAGGGCACCTGGGTGGCTCAGTCGGTTGAGTGTCTGCCTTCGGCTCAGGTCATGATCTTGGGGTCCTGGGATCGAGCCCTGGGATAAGGGCTCCCTGCTCAATGGGGAGCCTGCTTCTCCCTCTCCCTCTGCCCCTCCCTGCCACTCATGCTTTCTCTCTGTGTCAAATAAATTAATAAAATCTTTTTAAAAATAAATAAATAAATAAAAATTAAAAATTAAAGTGCGATCCTCTGTGGTTATTTAGTTCAGGTATAAACAATACTATCTTCTTCAATTTATTTGTCCTTGGTGGTATCCTTGCATTTCAGAACAGTACAATAATTGGATTTCATAATGCATAAATCCCCCCAAAATCTAACAATTTTAAAAATTCAAATAATTAATATGTATTTATATAACAACTTTCTCACTTTTTTTAAAAGATTTTATTCATTTATTTGACAGAGAGAGCAAGAGAGCACAAGTAGGGGAAGCGGGAGGGAGAGAGGGAGAAGCCCCAACCTTTTCACTTCTAAATTACTTTTTAAAGTGGGCAGACAGGGGGCGCCTGGGTGGCTCAGTCGTTAAGCGTCTGCCTTTGGCTCAGGTCATGATCCCAGGGTCCTGGAATTGAGCCCCACATTGGGCTCCCTGCTCAACAGGAAGCCAGCTTCTCCCTCTCCCACTCCCCCTGCTTGTGTTCCTGCTCTCACTATCTCTCTCTCTATCAAATAAATAAATAAAATCTTAAAAAAAAAAATAGTGGACAGACAGGAAAAGAGATAAGCAGAGGCAAAGAACTGTGTCTTGGGTTTGGATCCAAAATTAAGTATGTCACCACCACTGCCTTCAATATTTCATATGGAAACTTTTTGCTTTGTTCTCCCTCAGGAGGGATACATTCTCAAACAATTCCATTAATGGTGTTCAGAGGTAGGGGCGCCTAGGTGGCTCAGTGGGTTGAGCATCTGACTCTTGGTTTTAGCTCAGGTCATGATGATCTAGCAGTCTTGGGCTCGAGACCCACGTCAGGCTCTGTGCTCAGTGTGGAGTCTGCTTCAGATTCTCTCTCCTGCTCTCTCTCTCAAATAAATAGATAAAATCTTTTTTTAAAAATGGTGTCCAGAGGCTTCTGCAACTGTAATTCACTCTAATACAACTTTAAAAGAATGAGAGGTCTGTCATTCTGTTATAAGGTGAAAGAAAGAAGACCGTGAGAAGGAAGTAAGAAAGCAACTGGAAGACCACAGAGAGGCTCTCGGGCAGATTAATTGCATAAGAGTGTTTATGGAAGTTGTAGATACAACAATTAATTTCCTTACAATGATCCATGATGACAGATCCTCTAGAAAACCTTCACAGACTCCAGGAATGTGCATACTTCAGTTTAAATTATGGCATTTGAAAACTCTAGATATAAAGATTGGTATTTTATTTTACTAGATATATATTTAGTTCAAATTGATATTTTTCCATTCTTACTCTAGAGACAAATTGCTAAATGGTAGCAAATATTAAATTCATATTTAAAAATGCTTAACTGATGCAAAAAAAAAGGTATTGGGGAACTGCTATGTAATACATTATAAAACCAGTAACTACTCAGCTTTTGTTTAAATCTATGGCAGTTTCTCAACCTTGGCACTTGGAAGTTCTAGTCCAGAAAAACCTTTGTTGTGGGGCACTGGCTTGTGCACTGTAAGATGTGTGGAAGCATCCCGGACCTCCACCCACTAGATGCCATTAGCAACCCACTCACACTCTACCCCACCTCAGCCCCACCCCCCAATTGTGACAACCAAAAATATCTCCAAACATTGCCAAATGTTCCTGTCAGGCAAAATAACCTCCAGATGAGAACCACTGGACTAGACTATCTTGCATAGTTTTTTTTTTTTTTTTTTTTTTTGAGAGAGAGAGAGAGAATGCAAGCTGGGGGAGGGGCAGAGGGAGAAGGAGAGAGAGAATCTTAAGCAGGCTCCCTGCCTAGCATGGAGCCCCATGCGGGGCTCGATCTCTCTCTAACTCTATCTTCTCTGAAACCTACGTAACTACTTGAACATTTTGTACCTCTGGATGAAAGTTCTCTTCATTTCTGTGATTTGAATGAAAGTCCCAACTTTCTTAAGACCATACTTCTATAAGCCTCTTAAACCAAGGTTGCTTATTGAGTATTGGGAGGTGAAGCCAACAAGCTCCTCACTTTTCCCTCCTGTTTTTACGCCATTCCTTTTCCATCTCTTTTGTTTTTTAACAGAATAAAAACACTACTGCCTTGAGGTTCATGCAATTTGGCCATTACATTGGTTACAGGCCACCATTTGGCTATAAAATCAATTCCCCATCCTCTTTATCATCACCTATGACCTCATATTCTCTTACCCTGCATGAATCCTTGACCTTCTTTCCAGGCTGAGTTTTATCATCCATCCAATCCATTCTTCCCAATAAAGCCAAAACAATCCATGCACAAATGGAGGTCTCTCCAGTCCTCTGCCCAAAATTCATCAGCAACTCCTCATTGACCTTAAGATAATATTAAAATCTCTCCATGTGGTTTACAAATCCCTTTATAGTCTGGCTCATTCTAATTTCTTCTACCATGATTTCATAAACACACACACATACAAATGCAATGCTCAGCTACAGGTATGCCGAAATTCCTTCAGTTCCCTAAATGCACCGCATTCTTTCTTGCATCTAGACTATTGCATGCAACATTCTTATCACTTGAATACTTCTCCCTTTCGTCATCTAGCCAATGTCTATTCATCCTTAAGGTCTCAGCTCTGAACTCACTCTCACCCAGCTTCCCCCAATCATCCTGCCATCCCAAATCATATATCCACCAAAGTACTTTCGTATCCCCTAGCACTTCTCCACAAACGAGTAAGGGCTCATTTACTTCTCTTTACCATTAAAATGTAAACAAAGAAATCTGGGGCTCTGTTCATCACTAAATTCCCAGGGCTTATTGAGAATCTATCCCATAGTCAAAACTAAAAATATATTTGTTGAGTGAATGAAAGGATGTTATTGTGCTATCATCTGAATAATTTATGGCAAGCTCAAATTTAATTTGGATTCATTTGGAGGTTATAAAATGTTTTAAATATATTTATTTTCCTATCTATTCTTCCATTGCCTCCAGTGTATGGAAACTTCAGAGAGCACTTCATACTTGTGAAAACTCTCTAGGCCATTACTCTCCTATCCAGGAGTTCCTGGTATACAATATAATGACTTCACAATTCTATACATTACTCAGTGCTCATTAAGATAAATGTACTCTTGGGGCACTGGGGTGGCTCAAGAGGTTAAATGTCTGCCTTCGGCTCAGGTCGGGATCCAGATCGTGCCCCACGTCGGGCTCCCTGCTCAGCAGGGAGTCTGCTTATCCCTCTCCCTCTCCCTCTGTGTGTGCTCTCTCTCTCTAGCTCTCACTCTCTCTCAAATAAATAAATAAAATCTTTAAAAAAAGATAAATGTACTCTTGATCCACTTTATTTATTCCCCACCCACCCACCACCCCTCTGACAACTACCTGCTTGTTCTCTATATTTAAGAATCTGTTTTTTGTTGTTGTTTTGGTCTTTTTTTCCTTTGTTCATTTGTTTTGTTTCTTAAATTCCATGTATGAGTGAAATCATATGGTATTTGTCTTTCTTTGATTTATTTCACATAGCATTATACTCTCTAGGTCCATCCATGTTGTTGCAAATGACAAGTTCTTATTCTTTTCTATGGCTGAGTAATATTCCATTATATATATATATATATATATATATATATATATATATATATATATATCACTTCTTCTTTATCCATTCATCAGTTGATAGACACTTGAGTTGCTTCCTTACCTTGACGATTGTAAATAATGCTTCAATAAACATAGGGGTGCATATATCTTTTCAAATTGATGTTTTCTATTTTCTTTGGATATATACCCCATAGTGGAATTACTGGATCATACAGTAATTCTATTTTTAATTTTTTGAGGAACCTCCATATTGTTTTCCACAGTGGCTGAACCAGTTTGCATTCCCACCAGCAGTGCACAAGAGTTCCTTTTTCTCCACATCCTTGCCAACACTTGTTATTTCTTGTGTTTTTTATCTTGGCCATTCTGACAAGTGTAAGGTGATATCTCATTGGGGTTTTGATTTGCATTTCCCTGATGATGAGTGATGATGAGCATCTTTTCATGTGTCTTTTGGCCATCTGAATGTCTTCTTTGGAAAAATGTCTATTCAGGTCCTCTGCCCATTTGTTAATCAGATTATTGGCTTTTGGGTGCTGAACTGTACAAGTTCTTTATATATATATTACATATTAACCTCTTATCAGATATATCATTTGCAAATATCTTCTCCCATTCATTATGTTGTCTTTTTGTTTTGTTGATGGTTTTCTTTGCTGTGCAAAAGCTTTTTATTTTGGTATAGTCCCAATAGTTTAACTTTGCTTTTGTTTCCCTTGCTTGAGGAAACATATGTAGAAAAATGTTTCTATGGCCAATATCAAAGAATTTACTGCCTATGTTTTCTTGTAGGAGTTTTATGGTTTTAGGTCTCACATTTAGGTCTTTAATCCATTTTAAATTTATTTTCATGTATGGTGTAAGAAAGTGGTCCAGTTTCATTCTTTTACATGTAGCTGTCCATTTTTCCCAGCACCATTTGTTGAAGAGACTGTCTCTACACCATTATATATTCTTCCTCCTTTGCCATAGATTATTTGACCATATAATTTTGACTATTTCTAGGCTCTTTTTTCTGTTCACATTGATCTCTGTGTCATCTTTGTGCCAGTATCATACTGTTTTGATTACTACAGCTTTGTAGTATATCTTGAAATCTGGGACTATGATACTAGAAGTTCTTTTAAAGGCTATATTGTTTACTATGGATGGATACCATATAGTCAAATTATTCCTGCTAGTTTGCCTATTGTATGATAGGTTCCTTCAAATTAACATAACAAGTGGATCATTGATCAAAATTGTCTTGTTTAGAACAATGTCTTGCAGGAAGTTCTATAAAAGAGGAAAATGAAAATTCTTCTATTTCTTTTTAAAAATTATCTTACTATAATCAGTTATAGCAGCTCTTTGTAGTATAGAGCTATCTATCTATCTATCTATCCCATTATAATATTTTATTCTTTCCTTTTATTGAATGATGGACACATTCATCCTCTTGTTCTTTTTCCTCCAATGAAAAAAGTAACTGTTTTTACTGCTAGAAACACGAAAAGCAGCAAAGTCCCCCATACCTGCAATTTGTTGAAAGAAGAATTCTATCCTGCTCCATGAGATTCTGTTCTCATACAATAACTACAGGAGTGTTGCTATTTACATCTTCCTCATTAAGTTAGTCAGCTTCAAGTTGTAAATAGACGATATCCAAAACTGTCTTTTTATACAATGAAAGACACTTCAAATAGCTAATCCTGTTTTCTTTTCCTATTTGCATGCTATGCTTTCCTCTGAATTTAGGGAAAGAAAAAAATGGTTAATATATACACATAAAATATTTATATCAAAATTAAGGAAAAAATTAACTATTACAGTCTTTGTTTTTGAAACTGTTAATGTGGTCAAAGTTAGTATTCATAACTAACTGCCTTCTTCTACTACCCATTCCATAGCCCCTTTGCCTTCGGTAAGCTCCTCAACTGGTAGTGGTTCTTTGCCTGGAAGGGTGACCCAAATCCTAAGGGATCTGGATCATTTTAGGTTGTAGTTTCCCACTGACTTAAATCAGAGGATAAGAGAGTGATAAGTGGCACCTCTAGAGATCTCCTGCATTCCAGAGATACTCATCCTTACCCCATTAGCTAGAAACAACCTAATTACCTCTTTTTAGTCAGGATCAATCACCCCAGCCAGTAGAGTGATGCTTTTCTTTGTTTATTGATTTACTGGTCTGAAGAGTAGTCAAGTCAAGAGTAGTCAAGTCAAGTTTATTGATTTACTGGTCTGAAGAGTAGTCAAGTCAAGTCAAGTCAACTCAACTTCCAATTTAGTGGAACCATTCCTGTATTCACTGGTGAAGGTGTTCTTCCCTTGGTAACTAAAACTTGTAGACCAGTAGAGCTTCAAATTGTGGGAAAGAGAAACAAAAAATATTGCTAGTCCATCTCTACAGTTAACAGTGTGAGGTTCTAGTCCCATTTCTACCCTTTGATTCCCAGAACTCTGAATATTGGCTGTGGGAGAAATAACACCCTATATTGGTCTGATTTAGAACATATACTGCATCCTAGAGAAAATTATCATAGACCTGCAAGGTATTGCCACCTAGCTGGTACCATAACAGAGCTTGAAAAAGCCATTCCACTATTCTATCAAGCCAACTGCTTCAGGATAAGGGGAATTTGGTAAGAATAATGAATTACATGAGCATGAGCCCATCACTGAATTTCATTTGCTGTAAAGTAAGTTTAAAATGGTTAATATATACACATAGCATATTCATATAAAAATTAAGAAAAAAATAACTTAATTATTACAATCTTAATTGTAATGTCCAGGAGCAATATTGTATGGAATGCCATGACTATTAACAAGATATTCAGTAAGTTCATAGATGGTAGTTTTGGCAAAAGTATTGCAGGAAAAAGTTAAATTGATGTCCACCGTAAAGGTCTATTCCAATGAGAACAACCCCACCTCTTCGATGATACAAATGGTTCTATGTAATCCAACCTGCAGCCAGGTAACTGTTATTGGCAAGTTGGATACTCAATGGTGTCTGAAGCCAGATGCGCCTTCGTGAGTGGAAATCAGTGCTGCTGAGCCCATGAATAATCTCTACTCATGTCACCATAGTAACTTTTTCCATGAGCTCATTGAATAAGAGCAGGGTGTTTGGTTTAAGAGGCTAACTTATATCCAGAGAGCAGGTCATCTTGTCCACCTATTATTATTGTTTTTCTCTGCAAAAATTGCTCTTTGGTGATCATTCACATGGGACATAAATATAAACATTTTTGTCCATTCTAAGAGATCTGTTGATATATTTTTTTCCCCTAATCTTTGTGTTACTGATTTTCCAATCATGTGCCTTCCAAGCCTCTAACCCCACCAAGCCAAGTTATTAGCTTTCCATGAAAGGAAATGGACTTGTACCTCCAATAATCTCTCTAGGTACAATGAACAAGGTCCACAGAACTGCTTGAAGATCTGCCAACTGGGAATATTTTCCAACTCCACTGACATTCAAGGCCACCCCAAAGTTGGTTATAGTCTGTAGCCTTCCACTTTTGGGTGGTGTCAGCATAACATGAAAAACTGTTTTCATCAGTTAACTGGTCATGGGAAAATTCCCATTAGATCATCAACACAGACTGAGAAGAAGGAAGCAATGTAGGAGGAATTTGGGCCATGGCCATCTGATCCATTTGCATATGCAGTTTACCTTTGTCTTTACTACCTGCTTAAGCCTAATCTCAATATACACAACTTCACTGACAGTGAGTATTACAAACTTAATGAGGTGGTGATTTCAGTTACTGCTACTGTTCTAAATATGGTTTCTGGAACAAATCAACCCATATCCTGACACCATAATGGCAAAGGATTATTTCTCTACACCTATTATTAAAGACCATCAGAACCAGTTTGCTTTTGGCTGACAGAGTAGCAATGCACCTTCACTGTCTTTTTTTGAAGTCTATTTCAGCTCTCCAGCCTTATGTCATAATCTAGTCTGCAGGGACTTGATCACCTCTCCATTCCATGGAGAATCACACTGAATCATTACATGATAGTATGCTGATTGGATAAGGTGATGATCCTTACTAGGATACCTGCTGGAGGGTGGGAGAAATATCCCACAAAATTCAGTGAGTTGAACAGTGAAATTTCTAGAGGTCCAGTGTGTGAGGTACCTCCAGATAGCATCTCTTGCCTAAGGTCAGGTTTCTGCATTTTTCCCCTTCTACCGTGAAGAAAGAGGTACAAAGCCTAATAAGCCTCTTTAGGACTTCAGAAGTGACATATACTGTTTTCAGGTGGGTTATTCTTATCCATTTACCAAGTGACTTGAAAAACTCCCAGTATTGAAAGATGCCAAGAATAAAAGAAAGCCCTATCACAAGTCCAGACTTGTCTGCAAGCTGTTGTGCCACTTGGGCAAATCTAGGACATGTGATGGTACTGCAAGTGTCAGCAGTGGATAAGGCTGCTATATGGGGACTTTGGCAAATCCTATAGGTAAACCATAGCGCAGTGACCTTTAGGATTTTTGGAGCAAAGCTATGCTATCCTCTGTACATAACTGTTTCATTTAAAATTGGAGATCACTATATTGTACACCTGAAACTAATATAACACTGTATGTTGACTATACTGGAATGAAAATTTAAAAACTTAAAGAAATAAGGGGCACTTGGCTGGCTCAGTTGGTGGAGCATGCAACTTTTGTTCTCAGGGTCGTGAGTTTGAGCCCTGCATTGGGCATAGAGCCTATTTAAAAAAATAAAGATAAAATAATAATAATAAAATAAAATTGGGGAGATTTTAATAAAGACCCAGATATCTTGCCCACCTTGTAAAATGTGGCAATGGTGGGCATGTATTTCCCTAGCTACAATCAGATAGGCAGCATACACATTTTTTTCCAATTTTTTCCTTGTACCCATTATGCTTTATTTATTCATCCTTAATTTATTTATAGGATGAGTAATATTCATAGTAATTTTAGAATAGGTGTTTAGATCTCCACATATATAGAGAAGGATCTAAGTTTATCCAGATCCTGAGCGGCAGGGAGGCTTCATGTGACATCTGGGTTATAACACAAAGGAGACATTTATTGGGAGGATAAAGAGTTGTTCTGTGGACTCGAAGAGAGGTGGGCCAGTGGGTTCTGTAAGAACCTTAAAACAAGAGAGAAGTCAGGCAGCAAAGCAGACCCCACCCTACCACAGTATGACCTCATCTTTACTAATTACATCTACAACAGCCTTATTTCCAAATAAACTCACAGTATGAGGTACTGGGGGTTAGGTTCAACATAGCTTTTAGGGGGACACAAATCTACCCATAACAAATGGGTGAACCCCTGACAAAAACAAATCTGCTTCGGCATGGCTTCCCCAAAAAGCAGAGCCTGGGACAAGATTTGTGAGCAGGCTGGATTAAGTACATCAGAAGGGATGGCTTTTTTTCAGGAAGTGAGCCCAGTGAGCAGCACTAAGGAGACAAGAAGAGTGAGACAGGGAAGGAGGAAAAGCCAATCTAAGTATACATTACCGAGGTTGCCACTGTAGACACAAGCAGCTTGATTCTGCTTGAACTTCCAGAAAAGGGTACAGAACGCTTCCCAGAATCATGTGCCAGAAGGATGGAAAGCAAGAGCATTTATGCATCACCTCTGATTCCTCCTAATTTGAGGGGATGTTAACTCCCAGAGATGTTGACTTCCTCACACTTAACAAGCCAACGTATGTAGACAAAGTGAGCTCTCAGGGGCATTCCTAGCACCAGAGGAGTTCCAGGGCAAAAAGCAAAGATCCGTAACTGTCAACCTGAAGTGAGTGAAAGCCTGCCTGGAACTCTCTGCTCCAGTGACAGTTAAATCAGAGCTATGGCTGAGAGGACATGACTAGGCCACCAGATTCTCCCTCCAGGGGACATGGAATTGAGATGACATGGAATTGGGATTCAGGATCTATCATCAGTTGGTTGGTGACCAACCAACAGGCAGGAATTGTAGGCACCTACAAGAGCCAAATTAGGAACATGATTTTGTCCTGAAGAAACATAGCACACAGACAGTAACATGAATATGAATAAAGCAGAATAAAGCAGGCATACAGAAGTTGCAAAGAACAGAGAGCATGCTTCCCCAGACAAATGGAGCTAGACAAGGGGCCTGCTTTGCAGCTGACTTCTCTCCAGTTTCAAGGTTCTGCTGATCTTCCTCCCTTGGGGTCCACAGGACAACTCTATATCCTCCCAATAAATGCCTCTTTTTGGTTTATAGCCCAGATGTCATAGGAAGTTTCCCTGCCACAAGATCTGGATAAACTTGGATCCATCTCTATACATATGGAGAGCCAAACACCTATTCCAAAATCGCTGTGAATACTCAGATTACTATGAATATTATTCATCCTGTGAATACATTAAGGATGAATTAAATAAAGCATTACGAGTATAAGGAAAAACTAGAGTATGCATACGCTGCCTATCTGATTGTTAGCTAAGGAAATGAATGCCCATTATTGCCAAATTTTACAAGATGGGCAAGATACCTGGATCTCTATTAAAATCTCCCCAATTTTAAGTGATGTCATATAATTAAAATATTTTGAAGTCTCTGCAGACTATTCACAGTTTTGTGCCGATCCAGCCTTCGGGCTGTAGTTTCAACATCTGTCACAATCCTGAAGACACCTCTGCCTCCAGTCTCCTGTGCTTTCTTCAGAATGCTCTGACCCAACCATCTTGTCTTTCATGTGCAAGTCGCCCCTTTCACTGATTTCCACAGCACAAACAATCTCAAGAAGAATTACTCACAAAAGAACAAATATTGCATTATTCCACTTATTTGAGGTACCTGAGTAATCAAATTCATACCGGCAGAAAGTAGAATGGGGTTGCCAAGGACTGGGGGGAAAAGGGAATGAGGATTTAGTATTTAATGAGGACAGACTTTCAGTCTGGGATGATGAAAACATTCGGGGAGATGAACGGGGGTGACGGTTGCTCAACAATGTGAATGTACTTAATGCCACTGAACTACAGTGGCATTTTAAAATCGCTAAAATGGTAAATTTTATGTTATGTATATTTTACTGCAATTTTTAAAAATAAAGTTCTAAAAATTGTGAGTTTAGTGGTCTTTATTAAAGATTTGGGGAGGTTTGAAGGAGGATTTACATTATGCAAAAGTGGTCTTCTCCCCTCCGCCCTCTCCTCCCATTGCCCTGGGCATACCAAGTTCCACCTCCTCTAGCACAAAGATCATTACTTTTCTAAATAAAGATACTTCTATGCATAAATTATCCTGGTGATTGCTATTTGAAAAATAAAATTGTCGCATTAAACATACGTTAGACTGATGGACTCTGATTTTGGGGGGAAAAAATTATCTCTGACTAAAGCACAAGTGCTTACATACATACTTTCCAGAAAGAGTGAGATGATCTTTCTGAAGACAGTCTTTAATCTACGCATGTGTGATATTATCCTAAGAAAGTTGTAGAATAATGAATAGGACCTATCACCCGTTAGTATTTCCATACCTCTGAACTATGTTACAGCAGAGATAGAAAAGAGGAGGTGTTGGAGAAATGTTAAAATCGAACCTTAATCCTCCGCCTTCTAAATTAGCAGTATATTAGAAAGCAATGCCTGGATATCTGAAAACAGCAGAAAGGAGAGTTGCCGTCTCTCTAATTTAATACCAAACTCCCGGGAGGAGTTTGCTGTCAGAGTTTTATCATGTATTATGGGGACAAGTATTGGCAGGCTTCCATGAGATACATATAAGCTTTTATCTCGTCCCTAGATCAGGTCATGTGACTGATAGCTGGATCCTTACATAGGCTTTTACCATCCTTTTAGTAATACACTTGGTAATTGAGTGGAGTCCCATAAATCTAGTCCAGAGTTACGACCCTACTGGGGTTTATCCTGTTGATCTTCATCCATCTACCACACATGTGCATTAACATTTCATAAAAGCTCTACTTACGGGGCTCCTAAAAAGCTTTCTCATACAGAGACTAGAGTCTTCAAAGCTTTTTCTGTTTCTCAGTAACTGAAAATAGTTGTTATACCTTAATGATAATGCAAAAACAGAAAATGACTAACTTCCATTCTGCACTAAAATTCCACAACATGTTATTCAGGCAGCAACAATATATAGTTATTGGTAGGTGGCTCTGACTTGCTATTCTTAATTCTTACCCAGTCCTTCCCTTCTACAGAATCAAAAAAATATCAGTAATTGAGGTTTGGTCAAAAGTCAGCTAATCCAAGGGTTACAAATTGCTCCTCTGTGGGGTGAATCTGGTTTACAGAGATGGGTTGTTTAGCAATGCAATCTTTTTAAACCTTTCTAATTATTTGCCACATTTTAAAAGGTAGAGACTGCACATCCATATTAAAGATCTGGCCACACTAGCCTGGCTGTTCCCATGTAGCCATGATGGGCTGGAGCCCAGATGCCGCTGACGTCTGTGGACAGGACATGCGTCCTCCACTTTGCCATAGGTCTCACCATGCTGGGTTGGCTGTCGCCACATGCTCTACTCAGCTAAGTATGCTGCCTGGATTTTGTAGGCATGTGAAATTTTAACTGGTGTCATTTTAGAAATCATAAAATATGAGATTAAACGATGCTGAAATAACTTACTCAAAAGTGAACAGACAAAAAATGACAAAGGTACCTGATGCCAAATCCTGTGTCTATACAAATTTCTTGTGAACCCTAGAATTTATTCTTTGGGAAATGATACAGTGTTCTAAGGGGGCCAGTTTGAGGAAATCTGCACTACACTATTTCTTTTTTTTTTCCCACTATTTCTTCTTTTAAAGTTTAAAAAAAAAGCAATTTCTCGTCTCTGTTCCTAACACAAGCTTTAATTTAAGCAATAAATGAAAAAATAATTAGTTCTGACTATTGAAAATAAAGACTGTCTAATTCTTATTCAATATTATATTGCAGCAGTCTTATAGGCTTTATTTATGGTTTCTATGGTTTCTAATTCTAAGTGACAATCTTGGTTAGAATTTTTTAGTCTGACAAACTTAACACTAAAAAAGAAAACATTAATGAACAGATGAAATGCATTTTTTTCTGTATCTTGAACCACCTCAAATAATGACTATATTTTTATAATGTCAAATGTGTGCCTATTTGTTCCCTGATGTTAGAAACAAGCTTACCACTCAGATGAAAGAGAGGGAAGGAGGGAGGGAGGAGAAGGAGGGAGGGAGGAGAAGGAGGGAGGG